>NC_054703.1:17690157-17795157 GCF_016097555.1 Gigantopelta aegis | reverse complement strand
GTCGGGTTCGTGTCTACAGACGTCCTGGGGAGCGCTTCGCTGACGTTAACGTTAGACAACGTCACCGGTTCGGTGGTGGCAGCGTCATGGTGTGGGGCGGCATCTCTATCCACCACAGGACCCCCCCCCCCCCCCCCCCCCCATGTGGTGGATGGCAATCTGAATGGAATCCGCTATCTGAATGAGATTATCCGGCCGTTGGTTCTCCCAGGCCTTCAGCAGATTGGTGGCGGGGCAGTTCTGCAGGATGACAATGCCAGACCCCACCGCGCCAGGGTGGTAACGGACTTTCTTAGACAACAAGGTATCGCCAGGATGGATTGGCCAGCATATTCGCCTGACTTGGCCCCAATAGAGCCCGCCTGGGACTAATTAGGCAGGAGAGTTCGGCATAACCATGCCCCTCCGGCCAACCTTCATGATCTGGGTCAACTTCTTATGGCAGAGTGGCAGGCCATTCCCCAAGAGTTCTTCAGACGTCTGATCAACAGCATGAGGCAACGATGTGTCGAGTGTATTCGCGCCAAGGGTGGATTCACACACTATTAAACGAATGTTCTAATGTGTAAAATCCATGTTTGACAACCTTCAACTTTGACAGCATTTCATGTGACTTTCTTGTATACAGCGACGTTTATTTGTGGTTTTTTGTAAATATGGAACAATAAATAAAATTGTTGGTGTAGTTTACATCATCAATCTAATACACTCTGAAACTTATTTGGTTATACATTTTTGACCCTTAAATTCTTTTGAGTAGTATATTTGTGAATAGAATTTATAAACGCATTACAACTGTTTGGTGTTTAATGAAAGAAAGAAATGTTTTATTTAACGACGCACTCAACACATTTTAATTACGGTTATATTGCGTCAGACAGATGGTTAAGGACCACACAGATATTGAGAGGAAACCCGCTGTCGTCACTTCATGGGCTACTCTTTTCGATTAGCAGCTAGGGATCTTTTATATGCACCATCCCACAGACAGGATAACACATACCACGGCCTTTGATATACCAGTCGTGGTGCACTGGCTGTAACGAGAAATAGCCCAATGGGCCCACCGACTGGGATCGATCCCAGACCGACCGCGCATCGAGCGAGTTGGTGTTTAATGAGTTACTTTTTCGAACATATTTTATGCACCCGAACTGCTATTTTAAAAAGCACATTTCCCTCGCTGAGTACGAAAAGTATCAATTGTTGATTTGAACTGACTTCGATGCTAGGGCTAGCTTCTGGGGTTTTTTTAATCTGATTGCTTCACAGAGACAGCCTTGAAAGCTGACGTGTGTGACCTGCTGGGCGTGCTTGAACAAAATGGGATATAAGCATTAAATATGTATAATTAGTTCAAAATGAAAAAAAGATATTTGACGAGTGGGCGTGGCTAAAATACACAATATGATACAGGTTATGCTTCAATCACGTACTGATTATTTATAAATGGGTCACTTTCAGCACATAGTTCAACACTCGCTTTTAAACCATTTCATTGGTTGTCAACCCACTGTGGACGGGACGTAGTCCAGCGGTAAAGCGTTCGCTTGATGTGCGGTCGGTTTAGGATCGATCCCCGTCGGTGGGCTCATTGGGTTATTTCTCTTTCTAGCCAGTGCACCACGACTGGTATATCAAAGGTTGTGGTATGTGCTATCATGTCTGTGTGATGGTGCATATAAAAGATCCCTTGCTACTAATGGAAAAATGTAGCGGGTTTTATCTCTAAAACTGTATGTCAGAATTACCAAATGACCGATTAGTAATAAATCAATGTGTTCTAGTGGTGTCGTTAAACAAAACAAATTTCTTCTTCACCCAACTGTATTCATTTAACATTAAACGAAACGAAAATCTTAGCGATCGTTTTCCACCGCTTGGAAGCGCTCGCCTCAGCTAAACGCAGGTCTGTAGTATTTTCTTGGGCTGTTTCATTCATTCTTTTCTCCGCTCCTACCATATAACAATAAACACAGCATGCTTTATACAATGTTTCATTCATTCTTTACTCCGCTCCTACCATATAACAATAAACACAGCATGCTTTATACAATGTTTCATTCATTCTTTACTCCGCTCCTACCATATAACAATAAATACAGCATGCTTTATACAATGTTTCATTCATTCTTTACTCCGCTCCTACCATATAACAATAAACACAGCATGCTTTATACAATGTTTCATTCATTCTTTACTCCGCTCCTACCATATAACAATAAATACAGCATGCTTTATACAATGTTTCATTCATTCTTTACTCCGCTCCTACCATATAACAATAAACACAGCATGCTTTATACAATGTTTCATTCATTCTTTACTCCGCTCCT
Organism: Gigantopelta aegis; assembly: GCF_016097555.1. Classification (NCBI taxonomy): domain Eukaryota; kingdom Metazoa; phylum Mollusca; class Gastropoda; order Neomphalida; family Peltospiridae; genus Gigantopelta; species Gigantopelta aegis. The sequence goes on along the minus strand of NC_054703.1, from coordinate 17,792,821 downwards.
ACCATATAACAATAAACACAGCATGGTTTATACAATGTTTCATTCATTCTTTACTCCGCTCCTACCATATAACAATAAACACAGCATGCTTTATACAATGTGAGCAAAACTAAACATCCAATATTGCCAATGAGAGAACAAAGAAATATTGAAATAATATGATATATACATGTACACATACAATCACATAAATACATGTCTTACACACCCGTTGGTGAGAACATCGTTCGTTACTTTTTTATAGCACACAGTGTTAACACACATACGTGCGATAACATTTTAAAGACATACGACTGGCTGCTCCTAGGTGATGACCAGGTCACCAGTGTCATATAATCCAATGGAAAAAAAAGCACGGTCGAATCGATCACTTTGTGACGTACAAGTTAACCTGAAACTGATACACAATTTAATTATAAACGCTACGGCCGTACATAGCTTTAGTTGGTAAAGGCGTTTAAATGTATTATAAAACTGTTTTCTGAAAATATTTACGAAATAGAATACTACATTCATGTCCGATAGCAACTATTTATTTTACAACTCGTTGTTTAAAAACTTATCCAATTCGCTTTTGTTGTTTGATTTGTTTTTAAACAACGAGTTGTAAGATAAATGGTATCTAACGGCCGCTCATGTAGTACTCATTCACATACATCTTTTTATCACATCATTTTGCTAAGCAATATTTTCATTTTAATAACACTAGTATGTTTGCGGTAATAGCTAGATAAATAGCGTTTTCTATGTTCTTTTAATGTATTGCATTGAGACAAGAAATTGAATTGGTTGTAGATACAATGTCTGTTACAAATACAGCATGTTCGTTCGTATCTCGGTATATTCCACCATCTTCCTGTTTCAAATGGTAGGTTATGATTACATAGTCTTCCAATAGCCGATGATTAATAAATCAATGTGCTCTAGTGGTGTCATTAAACATCAAAAACTAAACATAGTCTAAATCTAGCAAAGATACTTCTGTATTTCAAAGGAAGAATAATATAATTCAGGTGTGCCTCACCTTAAAATGTTCAGTTTTGAATAATCTATAAATAATTGCCTTTGCTCGCAGTGATGTGAAAAGAATTTCAGAGAGTAGCGGTCTCTGGTGTCAGTGATTGGATGTGACTATTCGAGAATTGGTGACATCACCCTGTGATGGAGTCAGCTCGCTTCATCTCACCATACCGCTGATTGGAAGTATTGAGGCGCACGCAACTTCATTTTCCACTCTAGTTTCATAACGCACAATTTGACGATCAAAATGGACTATTCCCCACTCTTCTCTCTCTCTCTCTCTCTCTCTCTCTCTCTCTCTCTCTCTCTCTCTCTCTCTCTCTCTCTCTCTCTCTCTCTCTCTCTCTCTCGCTGTCTTTCTCTGTGTGTGTTTCTCTCGCTGTCTTTCTCTGTGTGTGTTTCTCTCGCTGTCTTTATCTGTCTATCTTTTTCTCTCTCGCTCTCTCTCTCTGTCTCTTTTTTTGCTCTCTCTCTCTCTCTCTCTCTCTCTCTCTCTCTCTCTCTCTCTCTCTCTCTCTCTCTCTCTCTCTCTCTGTCTGTCTGTCTCTCTCTCTCTCTCTCTCTCTCTCTCTCTCTCTCTCTCTCTCTCTCTCTCTCTCTCTCTCTCTCTCTCTCTCTCTCTCTCTCTCTCTCTCTCTCTCTCTCACACTTCCTCGCCTACTCTCTCCCCTCCTTCCACTGAATTATATATAAAGTAACATGAAATCTTCCTAAACGCACTACAATTAGTTCACATTACGTTTCAGGGAGTTGCTTGGGGAATACCACATTTTCACGAAGAGGTATTAGGGATGTGTCGTTGTTTTACACCCTGTTCAGCTGAACACATAGATAACAGCGTTACCCACCGCCGCTAAGTCGTGCTACCTACTAAATTTAGATAAACCATAAGCCTTTCATAGTGTGTTTGGACAACACATGTGCCTGGTTACAAAAACAACAAATTAACTTCACATCCGATCAAGTGTAGTTTACAATATAAATATTTTATTGTGAGCCTCTATGATGGCTATTGATCCGAAACCGTCTAACACGTCCGAGGTGTCACGTCTTAAAGCGGCAATCTCGAGTGTATTTTGTTAGTAAATCATTTAGAATAGATTCACGTTCTTACTGTTACGCATCATTGTTCGATATCGTGCAGTCATAGTCTGTTATATGCCCTTTGCGTTGTATTAAATTGAAGCACACGGCAATTGTGACATTTGCCTAGATAATTAAAGAAGGAAATATATATATATTAATTTTACGCAATGTTAAATTGAAACACACGGCAATTGTGAAACTTGCCTAGACAATTAAAGAAGGAAATATTTACGCAATGTTAAATTGAAACACACGGCAATTGTGAAACTTGCCTAGATAAGTAAAGAAGAAAGTATTTTTCGCCGCGTGTTCTCCTCCACTGTGAGTGGATTGTGGATTATGGAATATTTCTGTACTCGGACGTGTGTTGTAACCGCTAGTGTGTCATACACTGGCCACACGACATCCACACGTTGTTTACTCTAGCCGCAACATATTCCACAAACAAAGAAGCCACGTGGAATTATGTGGTTCTCGGTATACAATATCTGCACGACATCCTTCAACGTTGCCAGTTGACTCCCTTACATCCTTCAACTTTGTTTTGTCTGGAGCACGCCTATTTGAAAGTTTCAACAGTGTTGTATGGTATTCCAGGTTGACACATAGATTCTTGTTTTAAATTCCTGTACACAGTGTGCCCTATTGGTTGTTCTAGTGCCCTATTGGTTGTTCTAGTGCCCTATTGGTTGTTCTAGTGCCTGTAGAAGCTCTACCCTTCAGCCCAAGGCGAGGGTAGAGATTGTACAGTCACTGACGAGGTTAGATATTATACAGTCACTGACGAGGTTAGAGATTGTACAGTTACTGGCGAGGTTAGATAGTGTATCACATACAGTCACTGGCGAAGATAGAAATTGTTCAGTCACTGTCGAGGTTAGACATTGTACAGTCACTAGCGAAATTAGATATTGTACCAGATACAGTAACTGGCGAGTTTGCGAGTGTACAATCACTGGCGAGGTTAGAGATTGTATCACATACAGTCACTAGCGAGGTTAGAGATTGTACCAGATACAGTCACTGACGAGGTTAGTTATTGTACCAGATACAGTCACTGACGAAGTTAGAGATTGTACCAGATACAGTCACTGACGAGGTTCGAGATTGTACCAGATGCAGTCACTGACAAGGTTAGAGATTGTACCACATACAGTCACTGAAGAGGTTAGATATTGTACCAGATACAGTCGCTGACGAGGTTAGAGATTGTACAGTCACTGGCGAGGTAAGAGATTGTATCGCATAGTCACTAGCGAGGTTAGATACTGTACAGTCACTGGCGACATTAGAGATTGTACAGTCACTAGCGAGGTTAGAGACTGTACAGTTACTGACGAGGTTAGATATTGTACCAGATACAGTCACTGGTGAGATTAGAGATTGTACAGTCACTGGCGAGGTTAGATATTGTACAGTCACTGGGAGGTTAGATATTGTACCAGTCACTGCCGAGGTAAGAGATTGTATTGCAGTCACTAGCGAGGTTAGATACTGTACAGTCACTGGCGACATTAGAGATTGTACAGTCACTAGCGAGGTTAGACATTGTACAGTTACTGACGAGGTTAGATACTGTACCAGATACAGTCACTGGTGAGATTAGAGATTGTACAGTCACTTGCGAGGTTAGATATTGTATAGTCACTGGCGAGGTTAGAGATTGTACAGTCACTGGCGAGGTAAGAAATTGTATTACATACAGTCACTAGAGAGGTTAGAGATTGTACAGTCACCGGCGAGGTAAGAGATTGTATCACATACAGTCACTAGCGAGGTTGGATATTGTACAGTCACTGACAAGGTTAGATATTGTACCAGATACAGACACTGGCGAGATTAGAGATTGTACAGTCACTGGCGAGGTTAGAGATTGTATCGCATAGTCACTAGCGAGGTTAGATACTGTACAGTCACTGACGACATTAGAGATTGTACAGTCACTAGCGAGGTTAGAGATTGTACAGTTACTGACGAGGTTAGATATTGTACAACATACAGTCACTGGTGAGATTAGAGATTGTACAGTCACTGGCGAGGTTAGATATTGTACAGTCACTGGCGAGGTTAGAGATTGTACAGTCACTGGCGAGGTTAGAGATTGTATCACATACAGTCACCGGCGAGGTAAGAGATTGTATCACATACAGTCACTAGCGAGGTTAGAGATTGTACAGTCACTGGCGAGGTTAGATATTGTACCAGATACAGTCACTGACGAGGTTAGAGATTGTACAGTCACTGGCGAAGTAAGAGATTGTATCACATACAGTCACTAGCTAGGTTAGATACTGTACAGTCACTGGCAAGATTAGAGATTGTACAGTCACTAGCGAGGTTAGATATTGTACAGTCACCGACGAGGTTAGATATTGTACCAAATACAGTCACTGACGAGGTTAGAGATTGTACAGTCACTGGCGAGGTAGGAGATTGTATTGCATAGTCACTATCGAGGTTAGAGATTGTACAGTTACTGACGAGGTTAGATATTGTACCACATACAGTCACTGGTGAGATTAGAGATTGTATCGCATAGTCACTAGCGAGGTTAGATACTGTACAGTCACTGGCGACATTAGAGATTGTACAGTCACTAGCGAGGTTAGAGACTGTACAGTTACTGACGAGGTTAGATATTGTACCAGATACAGTCACTGGTGAGATTAGAGATTGTACAGTCACTGGCGAGGTTAGATATTGTACAGTCACTGGGAGGTTAGATATTGTACCAGTCACTGCCGAGGTAAGAGATTGTATTGCAGTCACTAGCGAGGTTAGATACTGTACAGTCACTGGCGACATTAGAGATTGTACAGTCACTAGCGAGGTTAGACATTGTACAGTTACTGACGAGGTTAGATACTGCACCAGATACAGTCACTGGTGAGATTAGAGATTGTACAGTCACTTGCGAGGTTAGATATTGTATAGTCACTGGCGAGGTTAGATATTGTACCAAATACAGTCACTGACGAGGTTAGAGATTGTACAGTCACTGGCGAGGTAGGAGATTGTATCACATACAGTCACTAGCTAGGTTAGATACTGTACAGTCACTGGCAAGATTAGAGATTGAACAGTCACTAGCGAGGTTAGATATTGTACAGTCACCGACGAGGTTAGATATTGTACCAAATACAGTCACTGACGAGGTTAGAGATTGTACAGTCACTGGCGAGGTAGGAGATTGTATTGCATAGTCACTATCGAGGTTAGAGATTGTACAGTTACTGACGAGGTTAGATATTGTACCACATACAGTCACTGGTGAGATTAGAGATTGTATCGCATAGTCACTAGCGAGGTTAGATACTGTACAGTCACTGGCGACATTAGAGATTGTACAGTCACTAGCGAGGTTAGAGACTGTACAGTTACTGACGAGGTTAGATATTGTATAGTCACTGGCGAGGTTAGAGATTGTACAGTCACTGGCGAGGTAAGAAATTGTATTACATACAGTCACTAGCGAGGTTAGAGATTGTACAGTCACCGGCGAGGTAAGAGATTGTATCACATACAGTCACTAGCGAGGTTGGATATTGTACAGTCACTGACAAGGTTAGATATTGTACCAGATACAGACACTGGCGAGATTAGAGATTGTACAGTCACTGGCGAGGTTAGAGATTGTATCGCATAGTCACTAGCGAGGTTAGATACTGTACAGTCACTGACGACATTAGAGATTGTACAGTCACTAGCGAGGTTAGAGATTGTACAGTTACTGACGAGGTTAGAGATTGTACAGTTACTGACGAGGTTAGATATTGTACAACATACAGTCACTGGTGAGATTAGAGATTGTACAGTCACTGGCGAGGTGAGATATTGTACAGTCACTGGCGAGGTTAGAGATTGTACAGTCACTGGCGAGGTTAGAGATTGTATCACATACAGTCACCGGCGAGGTAAGAGATTGTATCACATACAGTCACTAGCGAGGTTAGAGATTGTACAGTCACTGGCGAGGTTAGATATTGTACCAGATACAGTCACTGACGAGGTTAGAGATTGTACAGTCACTGGCGAAGTAAGAGATTGTATCACATACAGTCACTAGCTAGGTTAGATACTGTACAGTCACTGGCAAGATTAGAGATTGTACAGTCACTAGCGAGGTTAGATATTGTACAGTCACTGGCGAGGTAGGAGATTGTATTGCATAGTCACTATCGAGGTTAGAGATTGTACAGTTACTGACGAGGTTAGATATTGTACCACATACAGTCACTGGTGAGATTAGAGATTGTATCGCATAGTCACTAGCGAGGTTAGATACTGTACAGTCACTGGCGACATTAGAGATTGTACAGTCACTAGCGAGGTTAGAGACTGTACAGTTACTGACGAGGTTAGATATTGTACCAGATACAGTCACTGGTGAGATTAGAGATTGTACAGTCACTGGCGAGGTTAGATATTGTACAGTCACTGGCGAGGTTAGAGATTGTACAGTCACTGGCGAGGTTAGAGATTGTATCACATACACTCACTAACGAGGTTAGATACTGTACAGTCACTGGCAAGATTAGAGATTGCACAGTCACTAGCGAATTTAGATATTGTACAGTCACTGACGAGGTTAGATATTGTACCAGATACAGTCACTGACGAGGTTAGAGATTGTACAGTCACTGGCGAGGTAAGAGATTGTATCACATACAGTCACTAGCAAGGTTAGATATTGTACAGTCAGTGACGAGGTTAGATATTGTACCAGATACAGTCACTGGTGAGATTAGAGATTGTAGTCACTGGCGAGGTTAGATATTGTACAGTCTCTGGGAGGTTAGATATTGTACCAGTCACTGCCGAGGTAAGAGATTGTATTGCAGTCACTAGCGAGGTTAGATACTGTACAGTCACTGGCGACATTAGAGATTGTACAGTCACTAGCGAGGTTAGAGATTGTACAGTTACTGACGAGGTTAGATACTGTACCAGATACAGTCACTGGTGAGATTAGAGATTGTACAGTCACTTGCGAGGTTAGATATTGTATAGTCACTGGCGAGGTTAGAGATTGTACAGTCACTGGCGAGGTAAGAAATTGTATTACATACAGTCACTAGCGAGGTTAGAGATTGTACAGTCACTGGCGAGGTAAGAGATTGTATCACATACAGTCACTAGCGAGGTTGGATATTGTACAATCACTGACAAGGTTAGATATTGTACCAGATACAGACACTGGCGAGATTAGAGATTGTACAGTCACTGGCGAGGTTAGAGATTGTATCGTATAGTCACTAGCGAGGTTAGATACTGTACAGTCACTGACGACATTAGAGATTGTACAGTCACTAGCGAGGTTAGAGATTGTACAGTTACTGACGAGGTTAGATATTGTACCACATACAGTCACTGGTGAGATTAGAGATTGTACAGTCACTGGCGAGGTTAGATATTGTACAGTCACTGGCGAGGTTAGAGATTGTACAGTCACTGGCGAGGTTAGAGATTGTATCACATACAGTCACCGGCGAGGTAAGAGATTGTATCACATACAGTCACTAGCGAGGTTAGAGATTGTACAGTCACTGGCGAGGTTAGATATTGTACAGTCACTGGCGAGGTTAGATATTGTACCAGATACAGTCACTGGTGAGATTAGAGATTGTACAGTCACTGGCGAGGTTAAATATTGTACCAGATACAGTCACTGGTGAGATTAGAGATTGTACAGTCACTGGTGAGATTAGAGATTGTACAGTCACTGGTGAGATTAGAGATTGTACAGTCACTGGTGAGATTAGAGATTGTACAGTCACTGGCGAGGTTAGATATTGTACAGTCACTGGCGAGGCGAGGCGTAGCCCAGTGTAAAGGCGTTCACTTGATGCGCGGTCGGTTTGGGATCGATCCCCGTTAGGGGTCCCTTTGGGCTATTTCTTGTTCCATCCAGTGCACCACGACTGGTATATCAAAGGCTGTGATGTGTGCTACCCTGTCTATGGGATTGTGCATATAAAAGATACCTTCCTACTAATGGAACAATGTAGCGGGTTTCCTTCAAGACTATTTGTTGATGCAAATGTTTGTTCATGTAATTAATGTATATTTATGTTATTGTTACTGCAAATAAATGTATATTATAGTGTTATTTTTGCTCTTCCCATATGCGGGTGTTATGCAAAAAAAATATTCTTATTCTTATTCTTGTCAACATTACCAAATGTTTGACATCCAATAGCCGATGATTAATAAATCAATGTGCTTTAGTGGTGTCGTTAAACAAAACAAACTTTAACTAATTCTGTAGCCTAGTATGTAACCACTGTGTACAGGAATACAGTGTGTGCGTGTTTCGTGGTACCAGTCGTGTTAGAACGGATATACCTGTACACGGAGCAGTCTCGTGGATCGCGGTCTAACGAGTTTGGCACAAGAAACAGTTTTAAGCAGGAAGTCCGTGTTTTGGGTGATCTGTGACCTTCTGACTTCATTCAAACTGTATACAGAACGGCTTAATGTTTCCGTTTTGTTTGTCCAACACAGCTTTCTTTTGGAAATAATTATCTTTTTCGATTAGGAAGTAAGTTAGTTTTAACGCTTCCGCCTCGTGTGTGAAATCTCGTAGACGTCGGAGGCGGAAATGGTGTGTGTGTGTGTGGGGGGGGGGGGGGGGAGTGAGGCTGGAGGGGCAAAAGTATGCATCTTCCAATATGGACTTGAATTAACTTTTTTTTGTTTGTGTGGTTTTTGTATTACAATTATGTATGTATTGCTATATCGACAGGGTTGTGCTTAGCTTACATGGGGGTGGGATGGGGACTGGGAGGGGTAGTATTTAGCTCGATCGGTTGAGTGCATGTATGAGCTGCTTGCGAACCACCTCGGTGAATTCATTCAACTGATTGGGGATTTTCTCTAGTTGCAGCCAGTGCACCATAACTGGTCAAAGACCGCGGTCTGTGCTTTTCAGTTGAGGCCCGTACGCAGAAATGTATAATGGGGGTGGAGGGGAGGGGTGTGTAATCGACGCCCCCCCCCCCCCCCCCCCCCCCCCCCCCCCCCCCCCCGAAAAAAAAAATCTAGATTACAGGAGATGTACTTTCCTGCATTCTGGGAAGTAAATTTGTCACATCGTCGGACCATTTTTTTTTTTTTTTACACATCCACGAATGGACCTCGGCAGATTATGGGGCGGGGGGGGGGGGGGATGCGTACGCATCCCTAGCACACCACCCACCCCTGCGTACGGGCCTGTCAGTCTGTGGGAAAGTGAATATAAAAGATCCATTGCTGCTAATCACCGTCCTCGGTGGCGTCGTGGCAGGCCATCGGTCTACAAGCTAGTAGGTACTAGATTCGGATCCCAGTCGAGGCATGGGATTTTTAATCCAGATACCGACTCCAAACCCTGAGTGAGTGCTCCGCAAGGCTCAATGGGTAGGTGTAAACCGTGTGCACCGACCAGTGATCTATAACTGGTTTAACAAAGGTCATGGTTTGTGCTATCCTGCCTGTGGGAAGCGCAAATAAAAGATCCCTTGCTGCCTGTCGTAAAAGAGTAGCCTATGTGGCGACAGCCGTTTTCCTCTCCAAATCTGTGTGGTCCTTAACCATATGTCTGACGCCATATAACCGTAAATAAAATGTGTTGAGTGCGTCGTTAAATAAAACATTTCGTTCTTTCCATTGCTGCTAATGGAAAAAATGTACGGAGTTTCCTCTCTATGTCAGTTACCAAATGTTTGGCATGTAATAGCCAATGAGCTCTAGTGGTGTCGTTAAACAAACTTACATGAGGGTGGGCGAATAAAATCAGACGAAGTAATACATAGGTTTTTCTCGTGGTGCACGTGACGTTTATGGACGTGTGGTAATGTAACTGACTGTAATGTATGTGACACCCGTCTCCAAGTCACGTTTATTGATTAGTTTCAAACGTGGCACTGCCGGTCGTGACGGAAACCACCCTGGGGCGACTTCGTTAAGTTTCGAAATAACTCTTTTGTAGTCCATGCCAAAACATGTTTACAGATGGGATTGGGGATATGGGGAGATAATCAACAATATGTGCAAATGCTAATCGTGGATTAAGGCACGCAAATTGTTTACTTGACTATTACCACACTAAGTTATCAAATGTGAATGTATTTGGAACAATAAGCGTTACACTAAATCAGGAATGTCCCGCCGAAATAGTTCATTCGTGTTGTTTTGGTTTATGACCAATAGCAATTTGGGCTATTATACCACAACAGGAAAGAGAGAGAGAGAGAGAGAGAGAGAGAGAGAGACAGACAGACAGACAGACAGACAGAAGGATAGAGAGAGGGAGTAAGGGAGAAAGAGAGAGGGGTGTTAATGATTAGTTAGATATCCCTACTGATTTATTCAACATCATGTTCTTTTTATGTCTACTTAATGTACGTGGCGGGATATAACCCAGTGGTAAAACGCACGCTGATGCGCGGTCAGTTTAGGATCGATCCTCGTCGGTGGGCCCATTGCGCTATTTCTCGCTCTAGCCAGTGCACCACGACTGGTGTATCAAAGGTCGTGGTATGTGCTATTCTGTCTGTGGGATGGTGCATATAAACGATCCTTGCTACTAATGGGGAAATGTAGCTGGTTTTCTCTCTATGACTGTCAAAATAACCATATGTATAACATCCAATAGCCGATGCTTCAGACATAATTGCATATAACACTCACATAAAACTGAAACCGTACAGCCATATAGAGCGTCGATTTTAAAGTGACCGAGTCTTGTCTTTTCGTTGTTGAAAATTGAATAGAGCCAGGCGTCGGGGAACTGTCGCCTACGTGTTGATGTTATCTGTAGAGCGTATCACAGAGATGTAGTCATGTACAACATTGTCATACTGTTCTCGTGTTGATGTTATCTGTAGAGCGTACCACAGAGATGTAGTCATGTACAACATTGTCATAATGTTCTCGTGTTGATGTTATCTGTAGAGCGTATCACAGAGATGTAGTCATGTACAACATTGCCATAATGTTTTCGTGTTGATGTTATCTGTAGAGCGTACCACAGAGATGTAGTCATGTACCACATTGTCATAATGTTCTCGTGTTGATGTTATCTGTAGACCGTATCACAGAGATGTAGTCATGTACAACATTGTCATAATGTTCTCGTGTTGATGTTATCTGTAGACCGTATCACAGAGATGTAGTCATGTACAACATTGTCATAATGTTCTCGTGTTGCCCTCAGGTCGGCTCCACTGTCTATCAGGTTGTGTCGTTTTAATAATACAATTTCTAGTCGCACTGACAGTGGGAAAACTGCTATTAAAGTAGATAGGGTGGGAGCAGAGGTGTGTGGATCCAGGCGCGGATCTAGATGGAGGGTACTGGGGTGCGCTTCTCAGTCCTTGAACTTCAAAGTATTAGTCTGAAGTTGGATATATGAACTATTACGCCACCGGTGTAATTATACCCAGATGCTTAGAGATTTCACGATCTCGTAGACACTGGTTGGAACGGGAAATACGTGATGGGGCCACGACGACAATCGATCCTATTACCTATGGCATCTGAGGCAAGCCTTGAAGAAGACATCAGTATTCCATATGCATCAGCCGGAGCGTGCTGACACACCTGTAAAAATACACACACAGTCCACATGAAATACATTCCCGTGTGGTAATCACCTGGCAAAAACCTTCCACGCGATTACATCTTTAGTAATGCTGTAGGTATGACCTCTCCGGGCCTTTCATCTCGCCGACACACCTGGCTTCGTTTGCACACTGTCGCATTGTTCCCCGGCCCGCCATTAAAAGATCTTATTTTCGCGTACAGGTGTGAAACATATTTCACTTCTGTGTTTCGCCTTTGTTCTCACTAGCGGGTAGATCTTGTTGCAAGTCATTGACGTTCTCATATTAAACGTTGTTTGTCAATCATGTCACAAGATGGAGTGATCATTTAGTTTTAGTGTTTTTGGCCTTTTAATATCCATGTACCTTGTTCTGGGTATGATCAACAGTGTGTTAGCGTTAGTTGTCTAGGCAACAGTTTATTGAGCTGGGGGTATGGGGTGAATTTAGTTTTTTTCTTTTTCTCATTAATATTAGTATGTGTTTTACTTGTTGGCGGTGTTTTTGTTTTCTATGTTAGACTCCGAATGCCCAAAGGTTTGTGAAGGGGTTGAGAGTCATACGATAACAGGAATATCAGTGTTACTTATGAACAGGGTACAACTTGGAAAATGTTCACGGGGTTTTGGTTGCCGCCAAGAAGGGTCGCTCACGCATCCCCACTGAAACCACCCATGGCTGTTGCTAGTTGCAATACGTACTGAGGTGTCAGTTTACAACCGTTCCTCTTATTTCCATTACTGGTTAACTATCCACATACCTCACCACATGTCTGAGATTGGTTGTTTCACACCAGTAACTTCCTCCTTCTACCACAATCTCAACAATTTCCAACAGAATATTCTTCGTCGCGATTGTATAATATGCCAGTATGTGGTAGTACCTGTGCCAATGACGGATTCGCTCAACCTTTTCTCTGAACACTTAATAAAGTGGCAGATATTCATGGAAAGAAGGCGCTGAGCTAACCATACCCCCAGTGATTCCTGAATGTATGTCACGAAGAGGCCAGTCTGGTGGTCCTACAGCTGCAGCAGAAAACACAAGGATAACGGCAGACCTTCCACGGGTCACGGACGCACACTGTCGAAATATCTGTCAGGACTGTCTGATTGACTGTCTATTTAACTGTCACGAGTTATAAATGTCCACTGGACTTGTGCACAGATGCGAACTTGACACGACTGATGGTTTTGTAGCTTACATGTGACATTATTATAAGAGAGGTAATGAAAAGTTTAATACCGGCCGTACATGTGGTCACTTCCTCGTACAATCAGTTTTTGTTCTTGTTTAACGACACCACTAGAGCACATTGATTAATGAATCATCTACTATTGGATGTCAAACATTTGGTATTTCTGTCTGACTCGTAATCATCAGAGGAAACCCGCGACATCTTTCTTAATGCAGCAAGGTATGTTTTATATGCACTTGCTCATAGACAGGAAAGCACATACCACGACCGTTGACCAGTTGTGGTGCACTGGCTGGAACGAGAAAACCCCCAATCAGTTGAATAGATCCACCGAGTTGGTTTGATCCAGGGACGCAAGCACCTCAATCGAGCACTCGACCGACTGAACTAACTCCTGCCCCCGCACAATGAGAGTGTGAACACTGATCGAGGTGCCACTTGCTTTAAAACAATTTAACAGAGTAGTGGAGACAACGTGTTTTGTTTAGTAGTCGACCGACCTCGGTGAGTTCGTGGTAAAGCCATCGGACATAAGGCTGCTAGGTACATGGTTCGCAGCTCGGTACTGGCTCCCACCCATCGGAGATAAGGCTGCTAGGTACATGGTTCGCAGCTCGGTACTGGCTCCCACCCATCGGAGATAAGGCTGCTAGGTACATGGTTCGCAGCTCGGTACTGGCTCCTACCCATCGGAGATAAGGCTGCTAGGTACATGGTTCGCAGCTCGGTACTGGCTCCCACCCATCGGAGATAAGGCTGCTAGGTACATGGTTCGCAGCTCGGTACTGGCTCCCACCCATCGGAGATAAGGCTGCTAGGTACTGGGTTCGCAGCTCGGTACTGGCTCCTACCCATCGGAGATAAGGCTGGTAGGTACTGGGTTCGCAGCTCGGTACTGGCTCCCACCCATCGGAGATAAGGCTGGTAGGTACATGGTTCGCAGCTCGGTACTGGCTCCTACCCATCGGACATAAGGCTGGTAGGTACATGGTTCGCAGCTCGGTACTGGCTCCTACCCATCGGACATAAGGCTGGTAGGTACATGGTTCGCAGCTCGGTACTGGCTCCTACCCATCGGAGATAAGGCTGCTAGGTACATGGTTCGCAGCTCGGTACTGGCTCCCACCCATCGGAGATAAGGCTGCTAGGTACATGGTTCGCAGCTCGGTACTGGCTCCCACCCATCGGAGATAAGGCTGCTAGGTACTGGGTTCGCAGCTCGGTACTGGCTCCTACCCATCGGAGATAAGGCTGGTAGGTACTGGGTTCGCAGTTCGGTACTGGCTCCCACCCATCGGAGATAAGGCTGGTAGGTACATGGTTCGCAGCTCGGTACTGGCTCCTACCCATCGGACATAAGGCTGGTAGGTACATGGTTCGCAGCTCGGTACTGGCTCCTACCCATCGGACATAAGGCTGGTAGGTACATGGTTCGCAGCTCGGTACTGGCTCCTACCCATCGGACATAAGGCTGGTAGGTACATGGTTCGCAGCTCGGTACTGGCTCCTACCCATCGGACATAAGGCTGGTAGGTACATGGTTCGCAGCTCGGTACTGGCTCCCACCCATCGGAGATAAGGCTGGTAGGTACATGGTTCGCAGCTCGGTACTGGCTCCCACCCATCGGACATAAGGCTGCTAGGTACATGGTTCGCAGCTCGGTACTGGCTCCTACCAATCGGACATACGGCTGCTAGGTACATGGTTCGCAGCTCGGTACTGGCTCCTACCCATCGGACATAAGGTTGCTAGGTACATGGTTCGCAGCTCGGTACTGGCTCCTACCCATCGGAGATAAGGCTGGTAGGTACATGGTTCGCAGCTCGGTACTGGCTCCTACCCATCGGACATAAGGCTGGTAGGTACATGGTTCGCAGCTCGGTACTGGCTCCCACCCATCGGAGATAAGGCTGGTAGGTACATGGTTCGCAGCTCGGTACTGGCTCCCACCCATCGGAGATCAGGCTGATAGGTACATGGTTCGCAGCTCGGTACTGGCTCCCACCCATCGGACATAAGGCTGCTAGGTACATGGTTCGCAGCTCGGTACTGGCTCCCACCCATCGGACATAAGGCTGCTAGGTACATGGTTCGCAGCTCGGTACTGGCTCCCACCCATCGGACATAAGGCTGGTAGGTACATGGTTCGCAGCTCGGTACTGGCTCCCACCCATCGGAGATAAGGCTGGTAGGTACATGGTTCGCAGCTCGGTACTGGCTCCTACCCATCGGAGATAAGGCTGGTAGGTACATGGTTCGCAGCTCGGTACTGGCTCCTACCCATCGGACATAAGGC
Source organism: Gigantopelta aegis (assembly GCF_016097555.1). Taxonomy (NCBI): domain Eukaryota; kingdom Metazoa; phylum Mollusca; class Gastropoda; order Neomphalida; family Peltospiridae; genus Gigantopelta; species Gigantopelta aegis. The sequence continues at coordinate 17,777,636 of NC_054703.1, read as the reverse complement.
TGGTAGGTACATGGTTCGCAGCTCGGTACTGGCTCCTACCCATCGGAGATAAGGCTGGTAGGTACATGGTTCGCAGCTCGGTACTGGCTCCTACCCATCGGAGATAAGGCTGGTAGGTACATGGTTCGCAGCTCGGTACTGGCTCCTACCCATCGGAGATAAGGCTGGTAGGTACATGGTTCGCAGCTCGGTACTGGCTCCTACCCATCGGACATAAGGCTGGTAGGTACATGGTTCGCAGCTCGGTACTGGCTCCTACCCATCGGAGATAAGGCTGGTAGGTACATGGTTCGCAGCTCGGTACTGGCTCCTACCCATCGGAGATAAGGCTGCTAGGTACATGGTTCGCAGCTCGGTACTGGCTCCCACCCATCGGAGATAAGGCTGCTAGGTACATGGTTCGCAGCTCGGTACTGGCTCCCACCCATCGGAGATAAGGCTGCTAGGTACTGGGTTCGCAGCTCGGTACTGGCTCCTACCCATCGGAGATAAGGCTGGTAGGTACTGGGTTCGCAGCTCGGTACTGGCTCCCACCCATCGGAGATAAGGCTGGTAGGTACATGGTTCGCAGCTCGGTACTGGCTCCTACCCATCGGACATAAGGCTGGTAGGGACATGGTTCGCAGCTCGGTACTGGCTCCTACCCATCGGACATAAGGCTGGTAGGTACATGGTTCGCAGCTCGGTACTGGCTCCTACCCATCGGACATAAGGCTGGTAGGTACATGGTTCGCAGCTCGGTACTGGCTCCTACCCATCGGACATAAGGCTGGTAGGTACATGGTTCGCAGCTCGGTACTGGCTCCCACCCATCGGAGATAAGGCTGGTAGGTACATGGTTCGCAGCTCGGTACTGGCTCCCACCCATCGGACATAAGGCTGCTAGGTACATGGTTCGCAGCTCGGTACTGGCTCCTACCAATCGGACATACGGCTGCTAGGTACATGGTTCGCAGCTCGGTACTGGCTCCTACCCATCGGACATAAGGTTGCTAGGTACATGGTTCGCAGCTCGGTACTGGCTCCTACCCATCGGAGATAAGGCTGGTAGGTACATGGTTCGCAGCTCGGTACTGGCTCCTACCCATCGGACATAAGGCTGGTAGGTACATGGTTCGCAGCTCGGTACTGGCTCCTACCCATCGGACATAAGGCTGGTAGGTACATGGTTCGCAGCTCGGTACTGGCTCCCACCCATCGGAGATAAGGCTGGTAGGTACATGGTTCGCAGCTCGGTACTGGCTCCCACCCATCGGAGATCAGGCTGGTAGGTACATGGTTCGCAGCTCAGTACTGGCTCCCACCCATCGGACATAAGGCTGCTAGGTACATGGTTCGCAGCTCGGTACTGGCTCCCACCCATCGGACATAAGGCTGCTAGGTACATGGTTCGCAGCTCGGTACTGGCTCCCACCCATCGGAGATAAGGCTGGTAGGTACATGGTTCGCAGCTCGGTACTGGCTCCTACCCATCGGAGATAAGGCTGGTAGGTACATGGTTCGCAGCTCGGTACTGGCTCCTACCCATCGGACATAAGGCTGGTAGGTACATGGTTCGCAGCTCGGTACTGGCTCCTACCCATCGGAGATAAGGCTGGTAGGTACACGGTTCGCAGCTCGGTACTGGCTCCTACCCATCGGAGATAAGGCTGGTAGGTACACGGTTCGCAGCTCGGTACTGGCTCCTACCCATCGGACATAAGGCTGCTAGGTACACGGTTCGCAGCTCGGTACTGGCTCCTACCCATCGGACATAAGGCTGCTAGGTACATGGTTCGCAGCTCGGTACTGGCTCCTACCCATCGGACATAAGGCTGCTAGGTACATGGTTCGCAGCTCGGTACTGGCTCCTACCCATCGGACATAAGGCTGCTAGGTACATGGTTCGCAGCTCGGTACTGGCTCCTACCCATCGGAGATAAGGCTGCTAGGTACATGGTTCGCAGCTCGGTACTGGCTCCTACCCATCGGAGATAAGGCTGCTAGGTACATGGTTCGCAGCTCGGTACTGGCTCCCACCCATCGGAGATAAGGCTGGTAGGTACAGGGTTCGCAGCTCGGTACTGGCTCCCACCCATCGGAGATAAGGCTGTTAATTACATGGTTCGCAGCTCGGTACTGGCTCCCACCCATCGGAGATAAGGCTGGTAGGTACATGGTTCGCAGCTCGGTACTGGCTCCCACCCATCGGAGATAAGGCTGCTAGGTACATGGTTCGCAGCTCGGTACTGGCTCCCACCCATCGGAGATCAGGCTGCTAGGTACATGGTTCGCAGCTCGGTACTGGCTCCCACCCATCGGAGATCAGGCTGCTAGGTACATGGTTCGCAGCTCGGTACTGGCTCCCACCCATCGGAGATAAGGCTGCTAGGTACATGGTTCGCAGCTCGGTACTGGCTCCTACCCATCGGAGATAAGGCTGCTAGGTACATGGTTCGCAGCTCGGTACTGGCTCCCACCCATCGGAGATCAGGCTGCTAGGTACATGGTTCGTAGCCCGGTACTGGCTCCCACCCATCGGAGATCAGGCTGCTAGGTACAGGGTTCGCAGCTCGGTACCGGCTCCCACCCATCGGAGATAAGGCTGCTAGGTACATGGTTCGCAGCTCGGTACTGGCTCCCACCCATCGGAGGAGATCAGGCTGCTAGGTACAGGGTTCGCAGCTCGGTACCGGCTCCCACCCATCGGACATAAGGCTGCTAGGTACAGGGTTCGCAGCTCGGTACTGGCTCCCACCCATCGGAGATAAGGCTGGTAGGTACATGGTTCGCAGCTCGGTACCGGCTCCCACCGAGAATGAGTTTTAACGACTCATTGGGTAGGTGTAAGTCCACTACACCATCTTTTCTCTCACTATCCACTAACAATTAACAACTAACCCACTGTCCTGAGGTGTGTGTGCCCAGGACAGCGTGCTAGAACCTTAATTAGACATATGCACGAACATCAGTTGAAATGAAAATGTTTTGTTCGTTTTAGTTTGTTTGCTGTTTTCCAAAACAAGACATCAACAAGTCCTAACCAAAAACACCACCAACAAAAACAAAACAACAAACAAATAAACAACAACTACAAGACAAGACAGCAACCATAGAGGTCAACCATCACTAAAAACAAGACAACAAAAATATTAAATTGTACAGAATCTAAAATCCCACGACTTATTGAATACTACATGTACAAACGTTTTGGTTTGGTTTGTGTGTTTCTTGTGGGGTTTTCCTTTCTTTGGTGTTATTTGTTGGCTTTTAGTTATTGTTACTGTTGTTTGTTTTTGTTTTATTTTTGTTTTGTTTTGCTTTTGTTGTTGTTTTTGTTTGTTTTTTGTTTTTATTATTTATTTATTTTTTTTGGAGTTTTTTGTTTGTTTGTTCGGGCTTTGGGGTTTTGTTTTGTTTTATTTTTTATTTTATTTTTTATTTTTTTTGGGGGGGGTTTAGGGGGTTGGGCTGTATGTGTGTGTTTGTTCTGGGGTGTTTTTTTGCATTTGTTATTATTATTTAAATATCATACTGTGGGTGAGCAACACATCCACCACCACCCTCCCCAGCACATACCTACCCCTTTAATACCCCTTTGTTGGTTCGTGGAGACACTGCGCACCCTGCGATCACTAGCAGATTACATCCACCACCACCCTCCCCAGCACATACCTACCCCTTTAATACCCGTTTGTTGGTTCGTGGAGACACTGCGCACCCTGCGATCACTAGCGGATTACATCCACCACCACCCTCCCCAGCACATACCTACCCCTTTAATACCCCTTTGTTGGTTCGTGGAGACACTGCGCACACTGCGATCACTAGCAGATTACACCCACCACCCCCCCCCCCCCCCCAGCACATACCTACCCCTTTAATACCCCTTTGTTGGTTCGTGGAGACACTGCGCACCCTGCGATCACTAGCGGATTACATCCACCACCACCCTCCCCAGGACATACCTACCCCTTTAATACCCGTTTGTTGGTTCGTGGAGACACTGCGCACCCTGCGATCACTAGCGGATTACATCCACCACCACCCTCCCCAGCACATACCTACCCCTTTAATACCCCTTTGTTGGTTCGTGGAGACACTGCGCACCCTGCGATCACTAGCGGATTACATCCACCACCACCCTCCCCAGGACATACCTACCCCTTTAATACCCGTTTGTTGGTTCGTGGAGACACTGCGCACCCTGCGATCACTAACGGATTACATCCACCACCACCCTCCCCAGCACATACCTACCCCTTTAATACCCCTTTGTTGGTTCGTGGAGACACTGCGCACCCTGCGATCACTAGCGGATTACATCCACCACCACCCTCCCCAGCACATACCTACCCCTTTAATACCCGTTTGTTGGTTCGTGGAGACACTGCGCACCCTGCGATCACTAGCGGATTACATCCACCACCACCCTCCCCAGCACATACCTACCCCTTTAATACCCCTTTGTTGGTTCGTGGAGACACTGCGCACCCTGCGATCACTAGCAGATTACATCCACCACCACCCTCCCCAGCACATACCTACCCCTTTAATACCCCTTTGTTGGTTCGTGGAGACACTGCGCACCCTGCGATCACTAGCGGATTACATCCACCACCACCCTCCCCAGGACATACCTACCCCTTTAATACCCCTTTGTTGGTTCGTGGAGACACTGCGCACCCTGCGATCACTAGCGGATTACATCCACCACCACCCTCCCCAGCACATACCTACCCCTTTAATACCCCTTTGTTGGTTCGTGGAGACACTGCGCACCCTGCGATCACTAGCGGATTACATCCACCACCACCCTCCCCAGCACATACCTACCCCTTTAATACCCCTTTGTTGGTTCGTGGAGACACTGCGCACCCTGCGATCACTAGCGGATTACATCCACCACCACCCTCCCCAGCACATACCTACCCCTTTAATACCCGTTTGTTGGTTCGTGGAGACACTGCGCACCCTGCGATCACTAGCGGATTACATCCACCACCACCCTCCCCAGCACATACCTACCCCTTTAATACCCCTTTGTTGGTTCGTGGAGACACTGCGCACCCTGCGATCACTAGCGGATTACATCCACCACCACCCTCCCCAGCACATACCTACCCCTTTAATACCCGTTTGTTGGTTCGTGGAGACACTGCGCACCCTGCGATCACTAGCGGATTACATCCACCACCACCCTCCCCAGCACATACCTACCCCTTTAATACCCCTTTGTTGGTTCGTGGAGACACTGCGCACACTGCGATCACTAGCAGATTACATCCACCACCACCCTCCCCAGCACATACCTACCCCTTTAATACCCCTTTGTTGGTTCGTGGAGACACTGCGCACCCTGCGATCACTAGCGGATTACATCCACCACCACCCTCCCCAGGACATACCTACCCCTTTAATACCCGTGTGTTGGTTCGTGGAGACACTGCGCACCCTGCGATCACTAGCGGATTACATCCACCACCACCCTCCCCAGCACATACCTACCCCTTTAATACCCCTTTGTTGGTTCGTGGAGACACTGCGCACCCTGCGATCACTAGCGGATTACATCCACCACCACCCTCCCCAGGACATACCTACCCCTTTAATACCCGTTTGTTGGTTCGTGGAGACACTGCGCACCCTGCGATCACTAACGGATTACATCCACCACCACCCTCCCCAGCACATACCTACCCCTTTAATACCCCTTTGTTGGTTCGTGGAGACACTGCGCACCCTGCGATCACTAGCGGATTACATCCACCACCACCCTCCCCAGCACATACCTACCCCTTTAATACCCGTTTGTTGGTTCGTGGAGACACTGCGCACCCTGCGATCACTAGCGGATTACATCCACCACCACCCTCCCCAGCACATACCTACCCCTTTAATACCCGTTTGTTGGTTCGTGGAGACACTGCGCACCCTGCGATCACTAGCGGATTACATCCACCACCACCCTCCCCAGCACATACCTACCCCTTTAATACCCCTTTGTTGGTTCGTGGAGACACTGCGCACCCTGCGATCACTAGCGGATTACATCCACCACCACCCTCCCCAGCACATACCTACCCCTTTAATACCCGTTTGTTGGTTCGTGGAGACACTGCGCACCCTGCGATCACTAGCGGATTACATCCACCACCACCCTCCCCAGCACATACCTACCCCTTTAATACCCCTTTGTTGGTTCGTGGAGACACTGCGCACACTGCGATCACTAGCAGATTACATCCACCACCACCCTCCCCAGCACATACCTACCCCTTTAATACCCCTTTGTTGGTTCGTGGAGACACTGCACACCCTGCGATCACTAGCAGATTACATCCACCACCACCCTCCCCAGCACATACCTACCCCTTTAATACCCCTTTGTTGGTTCGTGGAGACACTGCGCACCCTGCGATCACTAGCGGATTACATCCACCACCACCCTCCCCAGGACATACCTACCCCTTTAATACCCGTTTGTTGGTTCGTGGAGACACTGCGCACCCTGCGATCACTAGCGGATTACATCCACCACCACCCTCCCCAGCACATACCTACCCCTTTAATACCCCTTTGTTGGTTCGTGGAGACACTGCGCACCCTGCGATCACTAGCGGATTACATCCACCACCACCCTCCCCAGCACATACCTACCCCTTTAATACCCCTTTGTTGGTTCGTGGAGACACTGCGCATCCTGCGATCACTAGCGGATTACATCCACCACCACCCTCCCCAGCACATACCTACCCCTTTAATACCCCTTTGTTGGTTCGTGGAGACACTGCGCACCCTGCGATCACTAGCGGATTACATCCACCACCACCCTCCCCAGCACATACCTACCCCTTTAATACCCGTTTGTTGGTTCGTGGAGACACTGCGCACCCTGCGATCACTAGCGGATTACATCCACCACCACCCTCCCCAGCACATACCTACCCCTTTAATACCCCTTTGTTGGTTCGTGGAGACACTGCGCACCCTGCGATCACTAGCGGATTACATCCACCACCACCCTCCCCAGCACATACCTACCCCTTTAATACCCGTTTGTTGGTTCGTGGAGACACTGCGCACCCTGCGATCACTAGCGGATTACATCCACCACCACCCTCCCCAGCACATACCTACCCCTTTAATACCCCTTTGTTGGCTCTTGAAGACTGCGCACCCTGCGATCACTAGCGGATTGTATATTTGAAGTGACGCCTGGTATTTCCTTCTCGGGTACTCCAACATGATCGGGTTCCCCTCTCGCGGTAATAAACAAGCATTAACCATGTCTGGTGTTAACCTCTTTGTCCGACTCGAGTGCCCTTACAGCGATATTCGATGGTGGGACACTAAATGTTATAATACGGACAACTCTCACCTCGAGCGACACTCGGTTCGTTCAGTGTTTTGTGAACATTAAATCTACTTAATCAAGAGCAATAACTCCAGAACAGAATGCATCTCTTGAGGACTTGCTTCACTACGCAAGGTAGAATTTCATTACGCTGACAAAAACTCTGTGATACAAAGCTCTATAGAAAGCACTCCAATGAAATGGGTTGTTAAGCAGCCAGGCTACGCGTATTAGTGAACGAGGGAGGGGTGTATTTAACAGGGTAGAATTGTTCTACGTAATCCTGGAACAGAATCTCGTGTTACCAAGCGCCTTAAGTAGCACGCTTAAGAAACACTATTAGACAATCGGGCTATATATTCAAATTAAGTGGGTGGTGCTATACGGAAATAAGCACGAGTTAACTAATAGATCGGGTGGTATGGTTTTTTGTGTTGGTGTGTATTCTTAATGTGGCTGACATACCACTGACATACCAGAAGATATACCTTTTGTGTGGGAACTTTCATATCATGTTGTGATGTGAGTATTCGTTATCTTCATTCTAGTTTACATTTTAGATTGTGTTCAGACAGTCCGAGTTGTCGTACAATTTTCAGCTATTCTTACTTCGTATTTATTGTTTGATGACAACATATATTTTGCAGCAGCTCGAGTTACATGCAACTCTAGCCCTCCCGTTATTAATAGGCTGTAGGGGGGGGGGGGGGCTAGAGGTTACTCGAGATACCATATAGATCAAGATACTGACGAATTAATCATGTCAAACATATAAAGGTTAAAATTCGTTTTGTTTAACGACACCACTAAAGAACATTCGGTTATTAATCATCGGCTATTGGATGTCAAACATTTGGTAATTTTGACATATAGTGTGTTAAAGAGGAAACCCGCTATACTTGTCCATTAGTAGCATGGGATATTTTACATGCACCAACTCACAGACATGATAGCACGTACCATGACCTTAGATATACCAGTTGCCTCCCACCTTTCTACTAACTAAGATGTAATTTTGTAAAAATGAAAACAAAAACAAAACTTAAAATGACAGTAAATATAGTAACAACCCAAAAAACAATGTTATTTTATCAAGTATTTTAGACTTAACATGTTCTGTGTTTAATTTGTATAATTGTCTAAGTTTGTCTCAACGTAATATACACTCATAGCTTGGTCTTCTGATTAACTGGTGTGGATCCAGGGTTTTCGTGTTGTATGAGCGTATCCAAGCCATGCAGTCCGAGTTCACCGAAACTTCCATGTTTAATGATTGCCTATAGTCAGTTTATTTATTAAAATCTCATATCATATTTTTTGATAAAATTGCCGTGTATATAATACTTTAACACTTTACTGTATATTGTACTTTAGAATAAAGCTGGTGCCATTTGTTTTGTTCTGCTTTCACCCACACCTTAGATAAATTCTGTATCCACTCCTGGCCTGATTGTTTGTAAAATATTTAGAGTCCAGACTCGAGACTCTAATAGAGTCTGAGACACTACTGTCATGACAACGCCACGCAAATAAAATTGTATGCGTGTGACGTCATTAGAGATTAAGTTGGACTTTAAAAGTTTTATAAGTACTGTCCCAGGTGTCGAGTGTAAAAATAGTATGATTAAAGTAACCATTGCGGGAATCAATGTTCTGAAACATACATGTAGTATTCTGCTATGAAATATTGTAATTAATAGCGATATAAGGGGGCAATGTGTAGAATAGTGTACATCTAAACGTCAAAACGTGATCACCAACTTGTGTTTCTTACTGTTACCGGTCATTTTGCGATGTTACTTAGGTTTGATTCACATTCGAGGTCGTATTCAAATAATTTAAATACAGCTTCAGTGCGAAAGATACTAGTATATATGAATTGTCTTCTCCTTATTGCCAAACTGCATGTGACATTGTCTGTTTCCATTATTAGATTATAATGTCTCCCGTTGTATATTGGCCAGGTAAAATTGGTAATCGAATTCGACCTGTATCCAGGCAGTTGACAATAAGTGGTGGAGCTAAAACACAAGATATACTTTATTAAATTGTTCCTCTGCTTGTAATTTTCATTAGTAAACAGAATATATTATAGAACACGGTGGCGAGATGGCACCTTTAAAAGTAGTACGTCTGTACCCAATAACTCACACGTTATGCGTAACAAAATGGCCGCCCTTTGGATTGACATCAATTGTAGAAATATAATTTTGTAGTACTGATAAGAAGACGAGTGTTGACAGAACTAGCACGCTAATGCGCTGTTTATTGACAGTAATTGGTCGACAGTGGCATGCCGGGGTGACTTAGCTGCCCCTGACGTTCATTGGCGGAGATAAGCCCTTTAGAGCCCTTGGTATTAAGACCCCGGATTAGCTAATGAAAAGGTTTTGCTGCTTTTATAAACAGGAAAGAAATCATGACTGGCAGGCTCATCCTGCTGTTATGTTTTGGTATTAACTCGGTAATACTAGTATATATTCCCTACGTGTTCACGTGTGGGGATAACACGATAAAAATGGGTGGTTTTTGGGGGTGTTGACAGGCGGGTGGATAAAGGTGTAGCATATGTGGGTATCTAAGTTTTTGTTGCAGAAGGAAAGAAAGAAATGTTTTATTTAACAACGCAATCAAGACATTTTATTTACGGTTATATGGCGTCAGACATATGGTTAAGGATCACACACACACACACATATATATATATATATATATATATATATATATATATATATATATATATATATATATATATATATAAAGAGAGGAAATCCGCTGTCGCCACTTCATGGGCTACACTTTTTCGATTAGCAGCAAGGGATATTTTATATGCACCATCCCACAGGCAGGATAGTACATACCACGACCTTTGTTATACCAGTTGTGCAGCACTGGCTGGAACGAGAAATAGCTCAATGGATCTACCGACAGGGATCGATCCTAGACTGACTGCGTGTGATCCTAGTCTGTGTGAAAACAAATATTTTAATTCGGACCGGTACTGAGCATTGAACACAGGATCTCCCAAACTTAGAAACTGCCATGGCTTCGAAGTGGCTGTTATATATCTTGGCGCCAAAGTCGACCAACTGCGTATTCATGGTTGTCGAACATTTGACAAAAAGACTTCTTTTCATTGTCAACACATATAATTATGTACAGAAAACCGGCTGGAAACCTGGCCATAACAATACTTCAAATTTAATACAATCTATGGAAAGACCCAATATTCCCGAGATGGGCTTTGTGAAAGTCTCAATACCCGGGGTCTGGGTAGTGAATGAATTGATCGTTATTTTCAGAGGTCAAGATACGCGATGCATAAAACTTTACTTAATGGTCTAGAAGCCTGCGCGGTCTTTTCGCCGAGGGCCTTTTTTCAGTAGTTATTCTGACGAGGGGAACAATAAGTAGTTTGTGTAAGTGTATAACCGGTTTGTACGCCACAGTGTGAAGTTGTGTAAATCATGAGGAATACTCAAGAGTTCAGCGTGTCTTCATTGTCGACACCAATGACATTTGTTGTGTGTGTGTGTGTGTGTGTGTGTGAACTTAGTAGGAATTTCGTCTTCTTTGATGTCTTTCGGTTTTTTCCATCTCTCTGTTTTTACTAAAGTTTTTTTTCTTTTCTTTCTTCTCAGTTATTCTGTCTTGTTCACTGTTTGTTTTCTTTATCATTTTTGTTTGTTTCTTAGTTATTTCTTTAATTTAGTCTTTATCTCCGTTTAACCTCCCTGGGCTATTTTTTTTCCTTCGCTATTTATTTATTTATTTATTTTAATTATTTGTATTACTATTATTATTATTTCTTTGAAAGAAATCATCATTTGGTCGCTCTAAATATATTTTATTGCATTCATGTTATTTTATTTTATTTTTTGGTTTCATAATTACTTCGTTTCTGTATTTGTTTGGTAAATTTCAATACGTTACCCAGTTCCGGTCGGATTTATTCGCTTTTTATTACATTTCGTTCATTCATTTCAACTTATTTTCGTGCTTAAATATATCCAACCGGCCTCGGTGGCGTCGTGGTTAGCCATCGGTCTACAGGCTGGTAGGTACTGGGTTCGGATCCCAGTCGAGGCGTGGGTCTTTTAATCCAGATACCGACTCCAAACCCTGAGTGACTGCTCCGCAAGGCTCAATGGGTAGGTGTAAACCACTTGCACCGACCAGTGATCCATAACTGGTTCAACAAAGGCCATGGTTTGTGCTATCCTGCCTGTGGGAAGCGCAAATAAAAGATCCTTTGCTGCCTGTCGTAAAAGAGTAGCCTATGTGGCGACAGCGGGTTTCCTCACAAAATCTGTGTTGTCCTTAACCATATGTCTGACGCCATATAACCGTAAATAAAATGTGTTGAGTGCGTCGTTAAATAAAACATTTCTTTCTTTTTTGCTTATATCCAATTAAGGTTCAAGCACGCTGTCCTGGACACACACCTCAGCTATCTGGGCTGTCTGTCCAGGACAGTGGGTTAGTTGTTATTTGGTTAGTGGTTAGTGAGAGAGAAGAGGGTGTAGTGGCCTTACACCTACCCATTGAACCCTTAAGAACTAGCTCTGGGTTGGAGCCGGTACCGAGCTGCGAACCCTGTACCTACCAGCCTGTAGTCCGATGGCTTAACCACTGCGCCACCGAGGCCGGTATTACATTTCCGGGTGTGGTTTTTTTGTTATGTTTTTTTGTTGTTGTTTGTTTATTTGTTTTTTGTTTGTTTTAACTTCCACATCAGTTTTCAGGTGGTTGTTTTTCGTTCGTTTTTTGTATATTGTTGTTGTGGCTTTTTCGGGGGTGGGGTAGCAATTTGTTTTGTTTTTGTGGGGGGTTTTCATAGTCAGTTATATCTAAGTATTCTTATATTTCATTCGTTTTGTTTGTTGTTGTTTTAATTTCCTCCTTTGTTTTCGTCTAACCACACAAAACCACTGACGACGACAAAGCGTCCTTTACACTTCAGTAGTTATATAACTGACGTGTCACTCTGGCCGCGCCTCTATATGGGATACTTTGATGGTCTCTTTATTTATTGCCAACAAGAACCGGGCAAGTGCATGTCGAACCTGCCACCCGCATATTAGTAATCAACTTTTACGACTTAACAACCTTTACGGGTAGAAACCTGGACGCGGGTTAATGGCGGGTTAATGGCCGCCGGCCGGTGTAGACTGATTGCGTCAATTAGGCTCTAATTAACCGGTTCCGGTTTGGCGACGAAAGAACCCGTATGTTTGATTAAACCTATTGTGAAAATTGCCTGACTAGTTTAAGCCGATTCCGCGATCTATAGAGTAATAAAATTATGTTGTCCTGCTCTCAGTTCCTAGCTGGTAACAAACGAAACACACTTTGTTGTGTCGGCTGTTCTGAGATAACATTGTCGAAAAAGTGAGTGATATTTTTGTTTTCCTTGTTAGTTTTGGGTTTGCGTTTTATTTTGTTTTGTTTTTGCTTTCGGGTGGGGGTTTTCGTATTTTCCAAAGACATTAAAGGTGTATTTTGATCGTAAAACAATTATAACAGTGAAAAATAGCTTATAACAATGCTAACTAATCATTAGGATAGGTGGAATAGTAGATCGGTGGATTAGGACCAGGAAGTACACGCGTACATTTCCAGTCACATTTTCTGTATGTCATCACTAGGCTCATTGCCTTTAAGAAATGTGATGAGGTTATTATACGCGCAAACAGACAAAATCATTGCCTTTTGTTTTCCACAAGAACCTAGATCCATTCAACTGATTATTTTTTCTCTCACTCCAACCAGGGCAGCACGGCTGATCAAAGGCCGTGGTATGTGCTTTCCTGTCTGTGGAAAAGTGCGTATAAAAGATCCCTTGCTGCTATTGGAAAAAAAATATTGGGTTTCCTCTGATGACTACGAGTCATAATTACCAAATGTTTGACATCCAATAGCTGATGATTAAATAATGTTCTCTACTGGTGTCGTTAAACAAAATAAAACTTTAACCATTGCTGGGTAGTTTGTCTACAGAGGAGAGCTCGTCTGACCCTTACATATGGTTCCAGGTCCGCCTGTAGGAGGACAGTCACTGTACAGCGCGCCGATACAGGCCTTGATCATCTGTCTCAAGTTTCACTTAACAAAGTGACCTCTCAGTGCACAGTCGAATATGCAGACAATAATATTGCAAGCAGGGAACTGTAAACCTGTATCTTACACGAATATTGGTTAAATTGTTTAGGCGTAGAAGCATCTTGAACAAACAGACAGAGTGGGGCTAGAGAAGATTCAAGTGATCAATATCAGTCTTCTCCAACGACTAGTTCGCGTCATAGGCGTACGGGCTCTTTTGTGTGTGTGTGGGGAGGGGGAGGGGGGGTAGGGGGTGGAAGGCTGAGTGATTTTTGCCCGAATTAAACGAAAACGCCCGAATCTGGATAACAATATTTATTTATATTAACATTACTCCTAAATAGCTATATAGGGTTGCAAACGAACCGTTACTCATTTTTACATGGATTATATTTAATGTTGTTGGTAAAATGATGGAAATACATGGCGAAAAGGTTTTGGGCAAGTTCATTTTGCCCGAATATATCTATCGTGTTTGCCCGAATTTAAGGATTTGTTCCAGCACTAGGGAGGCGGCATCCCCCCCCCCCCCTTTTAACTTTTAACTGACGAGAGGACCTTTAGAGTCATTCATCCTTTTCACATTTACTAACATAAAGGTTACATTTTAGTGACGATCACAAACGATACAAAAAGAAACCCAACTCCCCTAACCAAAACTGACTGACTGTCTTTCTGGGTTCCCTCCCATTCTGCCTACAACCCAGTATGCCTACACTCAGTTTGCCTACACTCAGTTTGCCTACAATCCAGTATGCCTACACTCAGTTTGCCTACAACCCACTTTGCCTACACTCAGTTTGCCTACAATCCAGTATGCCTACACTCAGTTTGCCTACAACCCACTTTGCCTACACCCATTTTGCCTACAACCCAGTATGCCTACACTTAGTTTGCCTACAACCCAGTATGCCTACACTCAGTTTGCCTACAACCCACTTTGCCTACACTCAGTTTGCCTACAACCCAGTATGCCTACACCCAGTTTGCCTACAACCCAGTATGCCTACACTCAGTTTGCCTAACAACCCACTTTGCCTACACTCAGTTTGCCTACAATATGAAACAGTGACAACCCCAGTGGGACAATCCCTATTATTTTATGTGTCAAACCAATATAAAAACATGGTATTATGTGACAATTAAGATTATAATGAGCATAAGTAATGTAATTGGGGCTTAGTTGTGCAAAGGGGATTTCATGCTCTTTATGGTGATTAGTATTAGTCTAATGATCTCATTTTAATAGTTTAATTGGTTTTGTTGTGTAATGTTAGTTTTATACATAGGGACCCTACATGGAATCTTCCACTTTTATCTGGGGATGTCATCTTTTCATACTGAGTGTAGGCAAACTGGGTGGTAGGCAAACTGAGTGTAGGCAAAGTGGGCTGTAGGCAAAATGGGAGGACACCGGTAATTCTGATACGTAATCATCAAAGGAAACCCGCTACATTTTTTCCCAATGCAGCAAGGGATCTTTTATAAGCACTTTCCCACACAGTTCAGCATATACCACGGTTTTTGATATACCAGTCGTGGTGCACTGGCTGTAACGAGAAATAGCTCAACGGCGTCTCGTCAGATGTAGGACAATAGGTGTATTTTAGACACAATATCTGGCAGCCGTTCGTTGTCCACACTTGACAAACTGCTGCTAACCGTATCTAGCCGTACTCCCAATATCAAGAGAATACAGTTAGTTGACATTCTAACTAGATTTATGTAAGACGTAAGCCCTACTTGTTGCAGTCGAGATAACGGTGCAAATATTTGGAAATTATCTTCTGTCCAAGAATCCTTCTCAATCAAGGCTTTCTTATTTGCAAATCGGCTCATTTCATTTACAAAGACTGGCAACGTTCACTGAAAATTGCAATCGAATGGTTGTCCTTTCAGTAACCTCGATAACCGCGTGTATTACCATCATCTAGTTTTCCTCCTTATCGCGTAGAGCGCCATGTTAGTGATGCACCGTTCAGCTTTGGAATGATACGCCTTAGCTGTTTCATGTAAGACTTTGGTAGACGGGCGACTGGAAACCAATCTGACCGCTTGATTAGAAGTAATCTGGCTAATAGGAATATGTCCGCGGTGAATTGCAGAATAATTCCACAGCTTCGTGCTTAATTAGCCAGGAGGAGATAATTCAAACGAATTCTTTGCCCACCACCCCTCCCCTATCCCCTTATATGCAGGGCTGTAATGATGCAGAAAGTCGGATTTCGCGTCCATTAACAGCCTAAAGGCAAATAACGGGTTTTGTTCCCTAAGACGAGGGCTGGACCAATATATGTACGGCCAGGCGTGGACGAGATCGGTCGATATTGAGCACAGCTTGACGGGTTTTCGTTATTTCCTAATTATCGCGCCATTGTAGTTTTTCCTGGCAGTCGATAAGTCAACACGGTGCGTTTCCAGCGTGTTGGTGTGTTTTCACTTTGAAGATTGGGGATACTGCGTCTGATCAGTAATGGATGCTTAATGTTTAATGTTACCTTTACACCTCGCCATGTTAAAACCTGATTTAATAAAGCAAAATAAAAACAGACCTATTGATTTAAGAAACGTATGTGTTAACACTGTTACTCAGTTGCCTTCATTTAGCATACCACTTAATGTTTTGCATTTACCATAGTTTGACACCCAGTAGTCGATGCATTTTTCATGCTGGGGTGTCGTTAAACATCTATTCTATTCTACTCTACTCATTTAGCATTGAGATCTGTTGCCATCTTTGTAATACTTTCTATCCCTCTCTATCCCTCTCTCTCCATCTCTCTTCCTCTCTCTATCTCCCTCCCCGATCTCTCCCTCTGCCCCTCTCTCTCTCTCTCTCTCTCTCTCTCTCTCTCTCTCTCTCTCTCTCTCTCTCTCTCTGTGTGTGTGTGTGTGTGTGTGTGTGTGTGTGTTTGAGGCAATAGTTTTCAAAATATTTATTCCGGCACTTATTTAAGATAAAAGTGTTGATGGTTCTATGTAAATATATAAATATTTAAAGCAATACTTTAAATCAAAATGTGTTTATCAATGTATTCAGTGCGATACTTAAATGAAAGTAAGAGGTTTGATCGGTAAAACAAGGTAAATATTTGGCGTTGTCCTTTAAATGATAAATGTTTGAAATTGTCAGAGAGCGTCGGCTCGATATCGGATTTAGTTGGATGACTTGTACAACCGGAAGTGCTCGGCGCGCCGTAATGAGTCGTTCCAGATATCGATCAAGGGAGATAATTGGAGTGATTTCAGAACGGTCCTTATCGTTTGACATCGCTGGTGCTTCGGGCTAAAATGGCAAGCTATCTGCGAGAGGTTTATGAAATGCACTTTCCACATCACTAGAACTGATATCATTTACAACGATGGTACCAGACCCGGTGGCCTGGTGGTTAGTTCATCGGTTCCAGGTTCGTATCCCTATACCGGCTCCATTGCTGAGTAACAGTAAACGTGCGAAGTGTTAGGTCGTGACGCCGACCTCTCGCTCACCAAGATGTAAGATTTCATTTCAAATTATGTTCGTCCTTATATCCAATTAAGGTTCAAGCACGCTGTCCTGGACACACACGTCAGCTGTCTGGGCTCTCTGTCAGGACAGTGGGTTAGTTGTTAGTGAGAGAGAAGAGGGTGTATTGGTCTTACACCTACCCAGTGAGTCGTTCAGGACAGTGGGTTAGTGGTTAGTGAGAGAGAAGAGGGTGTAGTGGTCTTACACCTACCCAGTGAGTCGTTCAGGACAGTGGGTTAGTGGTTAGTGAGAGAGAAGAGGGTGTATTGGTCTTACACCTACCCAGTGAGTCGTTCAGGACAGTGGGTTAGTTGTTAGTGAGAGAGAAGAGGGTGTATTGGTCTTACACCTACCCAGTGAGTCGTTCAGGACAGTGGGTTAGTGGTTAGTGAGAGAGAAGAGGGTGTATTGGTCTTACACCTACCCAGTGAGTCGTTCAGGACAGTGGGTTAGTTGTTAGTGAGAGAGAAGAGGGTGTAGTGGTCTTGCACTTACCCACTGAGTCGTTCAGGACAGCGGGTTAGTTGTTAGTGAGAGAGAAGAGGGTGTAGTGGTCTTACACCTACCCAGTGAGTCGTTCAGGACAGCGGGTTAGTTGTTAGTGAGAGAGAAGAGGGTGTATTGGTCTTACACCTACCCAGTGAGTCGTTCAGGACAGTGGGTTAGTTGTTAGTGAGAGAGAAGAGGGTGTATTGGTCTTACACCTACCCAGTGAGTCGTTCAGGACAGTGGGTTAGTGGTTAGTGAGAGAGAAGAGGGTGTAGTGGTCTTGCACTTACCCACTGAGTCGTAAAACCTCGCTCTGAGTGATAGCCGGTACCGGGCTGCGAACCCTGTGTCTACCAACCTTATGTCCGATGGCTTAACCAAAACAACACCGAGGCCGGTAGATCTAATAACCATTAACCCCTTTCACGGACCGAGAGCCCAGATAGCCGAAGTCTCGGTCAATGTTGTTTATAAGCGCAAAAATAAAGTTAAAATGGAATCAAATGTATGATATAGAATAATATTACACTTACGTCCGTTGGATACCATTTATATATATATATATATATATATATATATATATATATATATATATATATATATATATATATATATATATATATATATCTTGCAAGTCGTTGCATGCGTTCTTATGCATTGATTTATTAATAGTCGCATGCCAAACATTTGGTTATTCTGACATATAGTCTTAGAAAACCCGCTACATTTTTTCATTATTAGCAAGGGATCTTTTTTATGCATTCTCCCGCAGACAGGATAGCACATACCACAGCCACGCATCAAGCGAGCGCTTTACTACTAGGCTACGTGTGAAGGAAAAGAAAGGAAATGGGTATAATGAAAGACACACCTATTCAACAACTCCAGCACATTCTCATTTTCTCCCGTTTCATATCTACGACTATAAGACTCTATCGTATGCGGGCATATGGGATAGAAAAAAGTGTATTAAGGATGAGAGAAAAATGGTATCAATCGACTACTCTTACAGTCTTCGATCCAAATGGCGTTGCGCTGACGTCATCGGTTCCTTGGCCCTTCTTAAATTGCTACTACGAATCATAATTGATATCGCTATAGATAGCTAATCGGATAGGCATTCTGGAAATCGAATTATGTCATATCGTGTTGTAGTCGTAATAACTCATTTGGTGTATGCGTTAGTAAATTATCGATTGTCGAGGTCTCGCAACCTCCTTATAAACACACGACTTTCGAGGTGTTATATGTCCAAGAAATGTTCTTTCATACGCAGACGTAACAGGATTATATCAGCGGGACCACGTGACATTGCCTCTCGCTGGTAGTACAGGGGCGGGACGTAGCCCAGTGGTAAAGCGCTCGCTCGATGCGCGGTCGGTCTGGGATCGATCCCCGTCGGTAGGCCCATTGGGATATTTCTTGTTCCAGCCAGTGCACCACGACTGGCATAGCAAAGGTCGTGGTATGTACTACCCTGTCTGTGGGATGGTGCATATAAAAGATCCCTTGCTGCTAATCGAAAAGAATAGCCCATGAAGTGGCGACAGCGGGTTTCCTCTATCAATATCTGTGTGGTCCTTAACCATGTCTGACGCCATGTAACCGTAAATAAAATGTGTTGAGCGCATCGTTAAATAAAACATTTCCTTCCTTCCTTCCTTGTTGGTAGTAGTAAACAAAATAACCTCTGGCTGGGTCAAAGTTCGTGATGCACCGAACATTTGATAGAGAAGTTAACACCACAAGTCCTGTGGTTGGTTATAAATGTGAGTGTGTTGGTTGTACAAAAAAGTTAGTTTCATCTTGGCTAAAAATGTATGCAATTTTGTTTCATCTAGTACCACTGTGTCAAGTAGCTTTGTGCTTGAAACATGTATGGGATACCTGTAAAAAGAGGTACTCAAATTGTGTGCGACACTAGGTGTGTTGTAGAAACATCTGGTTATACCGAAAATGAGCCATGAAAGGTATCATTTTCTGCAGTTAATACTTTGAGGTAGGGGTTGTAATACTGATATTTATGGGTCATTGTTTGGTTGATATATTGCATATAGCGTTTTTAAACACAAACTTTAACGTGGTCGCCTATGGAATTTTATTTGGTATAGTACAACCTGCTAGATCTACTAAACTATACGAGGCTTTTCAGCAGTGTCGGAATGTCTGCTCGACGTGCGATGTGCAGTAGAAAAGATTTCTTTGGTGGACCTATTTACCACTCTAGCCATTGTTCCACAACTGTCATATCAAACCGTGTAGTACCTTCTGACCTATTGAGGGACATGTGTAATGGACAATATGTAGCGGGTTTCCTCTGAACACTGTGAATCAGAATGACCAAATGTTTGATATTCAATAACGGATGATTAATTAATCAATGTGCTTAAACAAAATAAAATTTTTTGCTGTCAACGGTTATTATTTGGAACGTTATGTGTGTGAAGAAAACAACACTGGAAACACCATGTTAGAATAATAGACTATCGCTACCGACCAGCAAAAAGGGTGTTTATGCATGACATAACCATAACCTGGAGTGTTTAGATATGCGGGTGATTTTGACTATTTGATGTCTACTCTGATGTGAAACATGAAACATTTGCGGCCAACAAATAGGAATTCTCGCATCCTTCTCCCCTCCTTTTATTATACCCTCGCTTCATCCATCCATCCTCCCTCCCTCTACCCCTGTCTCTTTCTTTCTCACAATATCCTCTCTCTCTCTCTCTCTCTCTCTCTCTCTCTCTCTCTCTCTCTCTCTCTCTCTCTCTCTCTCTCTCTCTCTCTCTCTCTCTCTCTCTCTCTCTCTCTCTCTCTGTGTGTGTGTGTGTGTGTGTGTGTGTGTGTGTGTGTGTTTGTCTGACGGGTAATCCATATGGCATCAAAGAACGTCTTACTCTATATAAACGGATGAATCACACAGAAAAACAGACTCATGCTGATTAATCGAACTTCTACAGTAATACCAAATAAGAGTTCTTCCTCATACACAATTAATGTTCTTGCACGCTATCCTGGGCAAACAATCCATGAATTTCAGCTGCCAACCCAAGACAGAAGTGAGATGTTTTGCTAATGACACTTATACGAATGTATATTTTTCTCCAATTATCTCATACTGGTGCCGCCATGGCATGCATATAGACTAATCATAGGCAGACCTCTGACCTAAACAAAACTGCCCTGTGAGACCTCTAGTCGCCATGATTGATTGGGTTTATGCAACTGCACATAAAGTCTGGTTAATGTGACAGTTTCCTCTCTTTGTCTCTGTCCCCGATGGCTACTGGAGACGCCTGGTGATGCATCGTCCGTCGTGGAAGACGGAAACTCGCCAGCTTCAAACACTTATGATTGATGGGGTGGTTACAGGAACCGTGTGTGCTTGTTTTTTATTATTATTAATGTATATTTTCTATTATACATTGAAGTCTTTGTTGTTATGGACTTTTGTTACTAATCTGCTGTCGGTCACCTGAAGGCAATGCTCCTGGTTGTCATGCAGGGAAGACTTTTCAGCTGTTGCAGTCCTTTTTACTGCTATTTATTGAATACAACGTCCTGCTTTTATGGTAAATTTGGAAACATTTTGTGGGAGGGAGGGGGGGGGGGGAGGCAGACAAAGAAATAAAGAGAGAGAGAGAGAGAGAGAGAGAGAGAGAGAGAGAGAGAGAGAGAGAGAGCAGAAGAGAGAGACAAAGAGGGAGTAAGAGGGACGGTCAAAGAGGAGAGAGGGATAGATATATATATATAAAATCAAACATATAGAGAGAGATGGGAAGAGACAGAGAGGGAGAAAGAGGGATGACCAAAGAGTAATAGAGAGATATAGAGGAGGAAGAGGGACAAAGAGACAGACGGGGGAGGGGTAGAGATGTGACCACTGGGCTTCTATCGATAAAAACAGTCAGGGATCGTTTGTAGGTAGCTAATGACCGACAGTAGATTAAAACATTGTTTACTTTGATTCATTAATTAGCACCGTGTTGATGTATGATACAGGTGAAGTGTCAAAGTCAGACGAATGTGGTCATTTGGCCGATATATCTACTATGTACATAATGCGAGTTCTAGTCTATTTTAAAGATTATTTCCCGTTTTAACGTCAAAGATTCTTCTTTCACTGTTATCATAACTGTATCCAAATGAGTTACAGGTTTGTAAATTATCTAAACTTAGTGTCCATTTTTTACTTGTTAAAACTAGGGTCTGCGCCTTTAAGTGAAAAGCTGACCGGCCTCGGCGGTGTGGTGGTTTCCACTCCCGGCCTCGGCGGTGTGGTGGTTTCCACTCCCGGTCTCGGCGGTGTGGTGGTTTCCACTCCCGGCCTCGGCGGTGTGGTGGTTTCCACTTCCGGACCGCCCCGGCGGTGTGGTGGTTTCAACTCCCGGCCTCGGCGGTGTGGTGGTTTCCACTCCCGGCCTCGGCGGTGTGGTGGTTTTGACTCCCGGACCGGCCTCGGCGGTGTGGTGGTTTCAACTCCCGGCCTCGGCGGTGTGGTGGTTTCAACTCCCGGACCGCCTCGGCGGTGTAGTGGTTTCAACTCCCGGCCTCGGCGATGTGGTGGTTTCCACTCCCGGCCTCGGCGGTGTGGTGGTTTCGACTCCCGGACCGGCCTCGGCGGTGTGGTGGTTTCAACTCCCGGCCTCGGCGGTGTCGTGGTTTTCACTCCCGGCCTCGGCGGTGTCGTGGTTTCGACTCCCGGACCGGCCTCTGCGGTGTCGTGGTTTCAACTCCCGGACCAGCCTCGGCGGTGTGGTGGTTTCCACTCCCGGACCGGCCTCGGCGGTGTGGTGGTTTCGACTCCCTGACCGACCTCGGCCGTGTGGTGGTTTCCATTCCCGGACCGGCCTCGGCGGTGTGGTGGTTTCCACTCCCGGACCAGCCTCGGCGGTGTGGTGGTTTCCACTCCCGGCCTCGGCGGTGTGGTGGTTTCGACTCCCGGACCGGCCTCGACGGTGTGGCGGTTTCAACTCTCGGACCGGCCTCGGCGGTGTGGTGGTTTCGACTCCCGGACCGGCCTCGGCGGTGTGGTGGTTTCCACTCCCAGCCTCGGCGGTGTGGTGGTTTCGACTCCCGGACCGGCCTCGGCGGTGTGGTGGTTTCGACTCCCAGACCGGCCTCGGCGGTGTGGTGGTTTCGACTCCCGGAAGATAAGGCCAATACACCTCTATCTCCCTATTTGTCTCTCTTCATCCACTCTCGCTCTCATTAACCACTAACTAACAATTAACCACTAAACCTCTGTCCTCGACGGACAGTCAAAATAGCTGATATGTGTGTCCAGGAAAAGCGTACTTGAACCTTAGTTAGATGCAAACACCAAAAAGAAGTTTAAATGAATGAAAATTCAAAACCCTACAAACTCCTTCCACAACATTGTACAGTAGTTCTTGTTAAAACGTACAGTTGTTTTTAGAACCACTTTGTCTTGGTTGTCAGTGTTTGCGTGTGCTGGAGTGTCGATGATACTAGTAGTTTGTTTTATAAGTACCTTTTAGAAATACACCCTAGCCTACTGAATTATCAGAATAAACTGATTCTCAACATAACAAGTTACTTGATTTCAATAAGTTCTGTAATTTGGGCTTGTGCAGTTCTGACCGTATTTGTAGCGAGACCATACCATGCAATGTCATATTTTAAGACACAGCTGGAACAACATTGCTAGGAGGAAATAATAAAATGTGGAACTAATTATTATAATGTACGTCAGACATAGCGTAACAGTTAAGTGTCTGCTCAATACGGAGCCTTCAGTCTGCCCAGTAGATCGAGTCCGAACAGCCCCATCTTGTCGTTCGATCGTAAAGCATCGAACCCCACCCGTGAACACATAGGGCTATTTCTCCTTCCAGCCAATGATCCACAACTGGTGTAAAAAAAAGACTGTGGTATGTAGTATCGTGTCTATGAGATGAATATGACTATAAAAAGAACCCTTGTTGCTAATCGAAAAGAGTAGCCCAAGAAGTGGCGGCAGCGGGTTTCGTGTCTTATTATCGGTGTGTTCTTTTTAACCATTGTGTCTGACGTCATATAACAGTAAATATAACTGCGTTGAGTGCGTCGTTAAATAAGAGTGTTCGCAGGTAAATACACATTATTTCCCCATAATGTTCGTGTATTTTTATTTTTAAGCGCAGTGAAACTAGATTACAGAATATTTTTTTTACCAATAATGACAATAATTGAAAGTGTACGAAAGTATGATATTAAAAAAAGAGTAATTTAAAGTATGTTAAAACGCCAGTTTTGACATATATTTACAAAATACCAACAAGCAAAAGGATACATAACAAAACACTTTTATTTTTATTACAATGTTATAGACGGAACATTCAAATTGAACAGTAAATTTAAAAAACGAAAATCCAAATATTTCACGTCAATTTCGGATTTTCGAATTTGTGGCAAAAAAAATCCGAAAAGTTTGTCGTTCTGAAAAAAAAAAAAGAAGCCATTTCTTTCTGTCAGTGCGACTTTGCCTTCAGTAGAGCGGTGTGACCACGTCTTTAATACACGGCCCACAACAACGCCATAAATCCTTACACAATGATACGGCAAGGACAGACGGGCGTGCACACACGTTGTTGATTATAGAGTAACGCGCACTGTGTGCGTTACGAGTTGGTTTAGAAATATCGTAAATTACAGACTCATGTTAGTAAATGACCGAAATTAGCCTCTTTATTACCACACGTGTTTCGGTCCCGTGTACCCGTGACGTAACACGTGTATCTCTCCCACTAGTCATTAACCCGACTCCATCGTCTAGTGGCGAGGCCAGAAACGTTATGTCTGGACATTTTATTGACTTCGCTTCCTCTTACAAAGTTTGTTTTGTTTAGCGACACCACTAGAGCACATTGATTAAGTAATAATTGTCTATTGAATTTAGAAGTTTGTTTTGTTTAATGACACCACAAGAGCATATTGATTAAATAATAATTGGCTATTGGATGTAGAAGTTTGGTTTGTTTAACGGCACAACTAGAGCACATTGACTTATTAATCATCGGCTATTGGATGTCAACTATTTAGTAACTTTTATACATAGTCTTCAGTAAAGTTTGTTTTGTTTAACGACACAACTTGAGCACATTGATTTACTAATCATCGCCAAACATTTGGTCGTTTTGACATAGTCTTAAATAGGAAACCCGCTACATTTTTCCATTAGTAGCAGTGGATAAATAGGATAGTACACGCCACGTCCTTTGATATACCACCCGTGGTACACTGGTTGGAACGAGAAATATCCCAATGGGCCCACCGACGGTGATCGATCCTAAACCGACCGCGCATCGAGCGAGCTCTTTACCACTGGGCTACGTCCCGCCCCCACATAGTCTTCAGAGAAATCCTACATGTACTGTCCCTCGGACAGAACGCATTGCGACCTTTCATACAACGGATCTGCATGTACTGTCCCTCGGACAGAACGCATTGCGACCTTTCATACAACGGATCTACATGCACTGTCCCTCGGACAGAACGCATTGCGACCTTTCATACAACGGATCTACATGCACTGTCCCTCGGACAGAACGCATTGCGACCTTTCATACAACGGATCTACATGTACTGTCCCTCGGACAGAACGCATTGCGACCTTTCATACAACGGATCTGCATGTACTGTCTCTCGGACAGAACGCATTGCGACCTTTCATACACCTGTCCCTCGGACAGAACGCATTGCGACCTTTCATACAACGGATCTGCATGTACTGTCTCTCGGACAGAACGCATTGCGACCTTTCATACACCTGTCCCTCGGACAGAACGCATTGCGACCTTTCATACAACGGATCTACATGTACTGTCCCTCGGACAGAACGCATTGCGACCTTTCATACAACGGATCTGCATGTACTGTCCCTCTGACAGAACGCATTGCGACCTTTCATACAACGGATCTACATGTACTGTCCCTCTGACAGAACGCATTGCGACCTTTCATACAACGGATCTGTCCCTCGGACAGAACGCATTGCGACCTTTCATACAACGGATCTGCATGTACTGTCCCTCGGACAGAACGCATTGCGACCTTTCATACAACGGATCTGCATGTACTGTCCCTCGGACAGAACGCATTGCGACCTTTCATACAACGGATCTGCATGCACTGTCCCTCGGACAGAACGCATTGCGACCTTTCATACAACTGTCCCTCGGACAGAACGGATTGCGACCTTTCATACAACGGATCTGCATGCACTGTCCCTCTGACAGAACGCATTGCGACCTTTCATACAACGGATCTACATGTACTGTCCCTCTGACAGAACGCATTGCGACCTTTCATACAACGGATCTACATGCACTGTCCCTCGGACAGAACGCATTGCGACCTTTCATATACCGGATCTACATGTACTGTCCCTCGTACAGAACGCATTGCGACCTTTCATACAACGGATCTGTCCCTCGGACAGAACGCATTGCGACCTTTCATACAACGGATCTGCATGTACTGTCCCTCGGACAGAACGCATTGCGACCTTTCATACAACGGATCTGCATGTACTGTCCCTCGGACAGAACGCATTGCGACCTTTCATACAACGGATCTACATGTACTGTCCCTCGGACAGAACGCATTGCGACCTTTCATATACCGGACGTGGGGGACTGATTGGTGGGACTGGGGGAAAAAACAATAAGAGAAAGAGTCCACCGGGGGGATTCGACCCTACGACCTAATGACCTGATGATCTAGATCTGCCTAGTGTTCTGTGAATGATAGCAGGAGAATGAGAAGGCGTAACGCGACTACATCGATGTCTCCCTCTCTAACCACAAAAACACAACCATTAAACTCTGGCCAGTCTGACAACTAGAGTGTGCCAAGGAAATTGTGTTTCAAGCACAACTAGACAAAGCGTGTGATTATACATTGAAATGAAATGGCCGGTATTGAAGTGTATTCTGCTGTGAAAGTTTGAACATGTTGAGAGTTTTATTCTTCTTGTAAAAACTAAATATTTAATGTAAACCCAGTGTAATTGCCAATAACGATTATTAAGGTCTGCTAACTGCGATATTTGGTCTAGAACGTGTGAATAGAGGCCTGTGATCATTACAAGAACTACTGTCTCAAATTGGAAGTCGGGGAAAGTACCGATTGCAAGCCATGTATAGTTAATTGTGTATTTTTGCACTAACGCATTCAACAATATCTTATTTAGTATCAATCGTAGCATGGCGGTTAGAACGGTACACATAAAAGGGATCGCAGAATCACTTCTAGCGGATGGAGTCACATTTCTCTTCTCTGTCTCTTTACCGGCCTCGGTGGCGTCGTGGCAGGCCATCGGTCTACAGGCTGGTAGGTACTGGGTTCGGATCCCAGTCGAGGCATGGGATTTTTAATCCAGATATCGACTCCAAACCCTGAGCGAGTGCTCCGCAAAGCTCAATGGGTAGGTGTAAACCACTTGCACCGACCAGTGAACCATAACTGGTTCAACAAAGGCCATAGTTTGTGCTATCCTGCCTGTGGGAAGCACAAATAAAAGATCCCTTGCTGCTAATCGGAAGAGTAGCCCATGTAGTGGCGACAGCGGGTTTCCTCTCAAAATCTGTGTGGTCCTTAACCATATGTCTGACGCCATATAACCGTAAATAAAATGTGTTGAGTGCGTCGTTAAATAAAGCATTTCTTTCTTTCTTTCTTTCTTCTCTGTCTCTGTATCTAGTCTCTTTATAGCTGTCGCTATCTGTATCTGTATCTCTTACTCCCTGTTTCTGTCTGTCTGTCTGTCTCTCTCTCTCTCTCTCTCTCTCTCTCTCTCTCTCTCTCTCTCTCTCTCTCTCTCTCTCTCTCTCTCTCTCTCTCTCTCTCTCTCTCTCTCTCTCTCTCTCTCTCTCTCTCTCTTACTTCAGTAGAAGTGCCTTAATCCATTGATGAAATTGGACATATTTCACTTATTACTTGAGCCAAATTGAAATCCCCGAGTGGGCAACTTGATCGTGTTTGTTCTGTGTGGTGTTTAAACAGAGCAAACTGCTTCATGCCGGTGACAACATAAACTAATTTCTCTTATTGCCGGATTCGCCGGCAGAATATCCCCAAGCACACAACGCGCCCATGTAAGTGGTTCCACCAAGGGCCCAGGAACGAATCCAGGGCCACTAACAGGGAGGGGCCGATCTCCTTGCAGTATGTTCATACCAATGAGTCTTTAGAATGATGTAAGCAGAAGGTTTGAGCTGTTTGGGGGTAGCATTATCGAGTGACGGCATTCCAACCTGATGCACTGATTTGAATTCTACAGTAACCTTACCGACATACGTTTTTTCAAACACGCACACGCGCACGCACGCACGCACGCACACACAGACATACATACACACAAGCACACGCAAGTAAGCACACACAAATGAACACAATCGCACGCGTACGCACACACACACACACACACACACACGCTCATACACACAAACATAGAGAGAGAGAGAGAGAGAGAGAGAGAGAGAGAGAGAGAGAGAGAGAGAGAGACACACACACACACACACACTCACACATTATCACACACACACGCGCGCGCGCGCGCATTTTCACCGCTTATCCATTAAAATACTAATATGGATATGTAATTCAAATTGAAACAGTCGCTACACTCATCGGATTTTGCAGTAATATAAATTCATAAACAGTAGGAAATGAAATTATTTAAATGTAATTATATTTTGTTGGCATATAATTAAAGGCATAATTTTCAAGATTTAAAATATATAATATACATTCAAATTAATCAGTATGCAGCCCCTTTAATACGAAAAATTAATTAATTTTTCAATATTCTCTGAACTCTGTTGAAGCGATCCCCTAATACATAGTCCAGGTGCGTGTGCCGGGGGAAGGTATCGTGCGTGTGTGTGTGTGTGTGTGTGTGTGTGTGTGTGTGTGTGTTGTGTGAAAACCACTTCCTGCTCAAACTACGGTCTAGACAGTAGTGGAACCGACCATGTTTGGACTCTGTTGAATGAATAGGACCGTACCAAGTGTAACATCTAGTTTCCATAAAATCTGTCACTTATTCTATTGCCGCGCCTCACGGTACACGGCAGTCTTGAATCCCTCCACCCACCCCCTGTAACCGCCGCAGCAGATAATCAGTTCATGTAAGTGGTTCCATCAAGGATGCCGCTTGTCCCGCTGGGATAGCCAAACATTCATGTCTACTGAGAAATCAATGTGCATTTATTGGCAGAGACAATATGACGTTTACGTCGATTCTTCTTCCTCCAGTACCCGCGGCCATCGTGTTTAGCAGCACCACGGATCGATTGAATTGTCCTGTGAGTTGTTAGGTGTCCGTCGACTTTTCACATTTAAGCTAATAAAACAATCATGGTAGTCAAAAGCAAAAATGGACTGAGATTTTCAGGGCAGTTTAGTAATAAAATAATCAGGGTAATGTAATATAGTCTTCCCCAGTTAGACACAAAAGGCAATGTTAAACTTTAAAATGACAGATTGGTGGGTGGATCTTTTGGGTTTTTATAATTGTTTTAGTTTCGTTGTTGTTTGGGGGTGGGTGGTGAGATACTTCCTCTGCCCCCTCGTCCATTATATTTATTTACTTAGTTATATATAAACTTACTTAAATATTTACTTACTTACTTACTTACCTACTTTACTTTACTTACTTACGTACTTACTTATGGAGCAGCATAAAAAGAGAGGATATTTTAACAGTGATAAAAGCGTGTTCTCGGTAATTGCTGCGTCTTTACAAACAAAAAACAAATTCCGGAAGTAAATTAAAATTCATTAACCCCCTAAAGCCATGTTGTGTTTGTTTAGCATGTCTGTTAAAACAAGGCAAATCACAGCGGAGCGCAACAACAGAGGGAATACCGGAAGTAACTCTTAAGTAGGTTTTTACTGATGGCTGTGGAACTGCCTCTTTAAGTCACATGTCAACAGTGATAACGTATCTGCCGTTTGATTATTGGACATTGCGCTGTTTAAAACTGTAACAGGGTCGTTTACGTGGTTGTGTTATAAAGCTGGTTGCCAACGTTCATAAGCTACGTGCGCGGCTATTGCTTTTGAGTGACACATTATCTTTATCACACGCGTTAACGTGTTATCCAATCCAATGGTATCAAAACCAGTCTCGGTATTATCGTGGTTAAGCCATCGGCCATAAGGCTGGTAGGTATTAGGTTCGCAGCCAGGTACCGACTCCCACCCAAAGCGAGTTTTAACGTGTCAGTGGATAGGTGTAAGACCACTACACTCTTCTTTCTCACTAACCACTAACAATTAAACCACTGTCCTGGACAGACAGCCGAGATAACTGAGGTGTGTGCCCAGGACAGCTTGTGTGAACCTTAATATTGGATATAAGCACAAAAATAAGTTGAAATGAAATGAATAAGCTTTAACGCAGGTAGCAACCGATGTTTTCAAGTATCTTTATTATTCGCTTTAATGCAGGTAGCAACTGATGTTTTCAAGTATGTATCACTCGCTTTAACGCAGGTGTGTGTGTGTGTGTGTGTGTGTTTTGTGTGTGTGTTGTTTGTGTGTGTGTGTGCGTGCGTGCGTGCGTGTGTGCGTGCGTGCGCGCGTGTGTGTGTGTTTCTGATGGGGTTTTGTTATTGTAGTTGTTTATTTATTTAATTGTTTTTAGATTAGATAATAATTGCACAAGTATCACTTAGAGTAATATGTAACAGCGAACCTCGAACTATGACACGGACGTCTATCATTTAGTGCAGGGCAACCCTAACCTATGTTCTGGAAATATAGTTTTGTCCAACTAAGACAGAAACCAGCTGTCCTAGACACTCACCTCGACCACCTGGGTGATCGCGACAAAGACAGGGTTATGGTTAGTGTGCGACAAGTCGGTGTAGTGCTCTTACACGCTATAGTATCCACAAGTCTATCTTATGCCTATAAACTATCGTATTGATAAATAAATAGAAACACGAGATTTGGCTTACACGCTATAGTATCCACAAGTCTATCTTATGCCTATAAACTATCGTATTGATAAATAAATAGAAACACGAGATTTGGCTTAGTCCGTTAAGCGCTCACTTGAGGTGTTTGGGTGTGAAGGTCAGACCTCCTAGGCGGACCCATTGATTCCCCTCCCCCACCCACCGTCCCAATCAGTCTTACGCGACTGACATATCAAAGGGAAAGTACATATAAAAGACGCTTTGCTAATAATGGAAAAATGCAGCGGGTTTCCTCTGAAGACTTCGTGTCCGAATTATCAGATATTTCACATCCAACAGCTGATGATTAATAAACAGTGTGCTCTAGTAGTCTCGTTAAATAAAACAAAATTAATTTGGTAAATAAATAATAGTAAACAAGTACATTAGCCCAAGGAAGCATGCACTGACCGCCGTGTTGGAGCCGGTACTGAAGTATGGACTTAGTAATAGTAAACAAGTACATCATCCCACGGAAGCATGCACTGACCGCCGTTTTGGAGCCGGTACTGAAGTATGGACTTAGTAATAGTAAACAAGTACATCAGCCCGTGGAAGCATGCACTGACCGCCGTGTTGGAGCCGGTACTGAAGTATGGACTTAGTAATAGTAAACAAGTACATCAGCCCGTGGAAGCATGCACTGACCGCCGTGTTGGAGCAGGTACTGAAGTATGGACTTAGTAATAGTAAACAAGTACATCAGCCCGTGGAAGCATGCACTGACCGCCGTGTTGGAGCCGGTACTGAAGTATGGACTTAGTAATAGTAAACAAGTACATCAGCCCAAGGAAGCATGCACTGACCGCCGTGTTGGAGCCGGTACTAAAGTATGGACTTAGTAATAGTAAACAAGTACACCAGCCCGTGGAAGCATGCACTGACCGCCGTGTTGGAGCCGGTACTGAAGTATGAACTTAGTAATAGTAAACAAGTACACCAGCCCGTGGAAGCATGCACTGACCGCCGTGTTGGAGCCGGTACTGAAGTATGGACTTAGTAATAGTAAACAAGTACACCAGCCCGTGGAAGCATGCACTGACCGCCGTGTTGGAGCCGGTACTGAAGTATGGACTTAGTAATAGTAAACAAGTACACCAGCCCGTGGAAGCATGCACTGACCGCCGTGTCGGAGCCGGTACTGAAGTATGGACCTAGTAATAGTAAACAAGTACATCAGCCAGTGGAAGCATGCACTGACCGCCGTGTTGGAGCCGGTACTGAAGTATGGACTTAGTAATAGTAAACAAGTACATCAGCCCAAGGAAGCATGCACTGACCGCCGTGTTGGAGCCGGTACTAAAGTATGGACTTAGTAATAGTAAACAAGTACACCAGCCCGTGGAAGCATGCACTGACCGCCGTGTTGGAGCCGGTACTGAAGTATGAACTTAGTAATAGTAAACAAGTACACCAGCCCGTGGAAGCATGCACTGACCGCCGTGTTGGAGCCGGTACTGAAGTATGGACCTAGTAATAGTAAACAAGTACATCAGCCCGTGGAAGCATGCACTGACAGACGTGCTGGAGCCGGTACTGAAGTATGGACCTAGTAATAGTAAACAAGTACATCAGCCCGTGGAAGCATGCACTGACCGCCGTGTCGGAGCCGGTACTGAAGTATGGACCTAGTAATAGTAAACAAGTACATCAGCCCGTGGAAGCATGCACTGACCGCCGTGTCGGAGCCGGTACTGAAGTATGGACCTAGTAATAGTAAACAAGTACATCAGCCCGTGGAAGCATGCACTGACCGCCGTGTCGGAGCCGGTACTGAAGTATGGACCTAGTAATAGTAAACAAGTACATCAGCCCGTGGAAGCATGCACTGACCGCCGTGTCGGAGCCGGTACTGAAGTATGGACCTAGTAATAGTAAACAAGTACATCAGCCCGTGGAAGCATGCACTGACCGCCGTGTCGGAGCCGGTACTGAAGTATGGACCTAGTAATAGTAAACAAGTACATCAGCCCGTGGAAGCATGCACTGACCGCCGTGTCGGAGCCGGTACTGAAGTATGGACCTAGTAATAGTAAACAAGTACACCAGCCCGTGGAAGCATGCACTGACCGCCGTGTCGGAGCCGGTACTGAAGTATGGACTTAGTAATAGTAAACAAGTACATCAGCCCAAGGAAGCATGCACTGACCGCCGTGTTGGAGCCGGTACTGAAGTACGGACCTAGTAATAGTAAACAAGTACACCAGCCCGTGGAAGCATGCACTGACCGCCGTGTTGGAGCCGGTACTGAAGTATGGACCTAGTAATAGTAAACAAGTACACCAGCCCGTGGAAGCATGCACTGACCGCCGTGTTGGAGCCGGTACTGAAGTACGGACCTAGTAATAGTAAACAAGTACACCAGCCCGTGGAAGCATGCACTGACCGCCGTGTTGGAGCCGGTACTGAAGTACGGACCTAGTAATAGTAAACAAGTACATCAGCCCGTGGAAGCATGCACTGACCGCCGTGTTGGAGCCGGTACTGAAGTATGGACCTAGTAATAGTAAACAAGTACATCAGCCCATGGAAGCATGCACTGACCGCCGTGCTGGAGCCGGTACTAAAGTATGGACCTAGTAATAGTAAACAAGTACATCAGCCCATGGAAGCATGCACTGACCGCCGTGTCGGAGCCGGTACTGAAGTATGGACCTAGTCGAGTCTTACCACCAGTCTGGAGTGAAAGAAAAACAAGTTTTGTTTAAAGTTGTGTTTTGTTTAACGACACCACTAGAGCACATTGAGTAATTAATCGTCGACTATTGGATGTCAAATAGTTGTTAATTCTGTCTCATAGTCCTCAGAGGAAACCCGCTACATTGTTCCATTAGCAGCAAAGGATCTGTTATGTGCATTTCCCCCACAGACAGGACAGCACACACCACGGCCTTTGCCCAGTTGTGATGCACCGGTGGGAACGAGAAAAATCCCAATAAGTTGGATGGATCCACCAAGGTGGTTTGATCCTGCGACGCAGAAACCTCAGCCGAGCACTAAACCGACTGAGCTAAAATCCCACCCAAAGGGAAAGGACATAGTATATGTTTATTAACATCTTAGCACCCTACGTGGCTATTTGCTGTATCACTTCGGACAATGGTAAAAGTAAAGTTTGTTTTATTTAACGACGCCGCTAGAGCATATTGATTTTTTATCTTATCATCGGCTATTGGACGTCAAACATATGGTCATTCTGACACTGTTTTTAGAGGAAACTCGCTGTCGCCACATAGGCTACTCTTTTTACGACAGGCAGCAAGGGATCTTTTATTTGCGCTTCCCACAGGCAGGATAGCACAAACCATGGCCTTTGTTGAACCAGTTATGGATCACTGGTCGGTGCAAGTGGTTTACACCTACCCATTGAGCCTTGCGGAGCACTCACTCAGGGTTTGGAGTCGGTATCTCGATTAAAAATCCCATGCCTCGACTGGGATCCGAACTAAGTACCTACCAGCCTGTAGACCGATGGCCTAACCACGACGCCACCGAGGCCGGTCGGATAATGGTGAACAGTAATGAAACAGACACCTGCCACACAGGCTACTCTTTCTGAAAAACATCAAGGGATCTAATACGTGTGTTTTCCGATAGGCAGGACAGTACATACCTCATCCTTATCTCATCTCAGACAATTGTTTTATTACTGAGCAACCCCTTTCTCCCACCCCACGTCACCCACCCCCACACCCGGGCAGATTGAAATCTGATGACATTATCACAGGGCTACAGTTTTGGAACAAATGTTCTGCCATACCCCTGTTTGTTTGATAAAATAAGGATAAGAGCATTAAAAAGAAAAAAAGAAAGAAAATTAGGAAGACCTTTTTAAAAATGAGACCAAAACCAACATACTACACAAGTCGTCAGGCAGTGTGTGTATATCCGATACACAATGTTATCCCGTGATATTTTCACCAACATTAGTGTAAGTGGTTGCTTCAAAGTTCACAATGTAGTGACGTCATGGCTGACGGCGTTAAAAGCTTATACGACCCTGTCGTGGCCTTCGTCAGCGGAACACGTCAGTGCGGTACACGCGAAATTCATTTTGGAACGCAGCCAAGTAATTCAAATATCGTTAGCAACGAGACGTGCAGCTTCATCTGATAATAATACTAATATGGAAAACATAA
Source organism: Gigantopelta aegis (assembly GCF_016097555.1). Classification (NCBI taxonomy): domain Eukaryota; kingdom Metazoa; phylum Mollusca; class Gastropoda; order Neomphalida; family Peltospiridae; genus Gigantopelta; species Gigantopelta aegis. The sequence goes on along the minus strand of NC_054703.1, from coordinate 17,743,088 downwards.
CGATTTGAGGTTGGGTGTGTGTGTGGGGGGGGGGGGGGGGGGGGTTGGGGGGAGGTTTAGGGTTTTGTTGTTTGTTGAGTTTGTGTTTCTTTTTTTTTTGGGGGGGGGGGGGTTGTTGTTGTTTTTGTTGTGTTATTGTTTGTTGTTTTTTGGGGGTTTTTTGGTGGGTTTTTTTTTCTTTTGGGGGGGGGGGGGGGGGGGTCATTTTCAATGCTGTGTAGAATTTGTTGTTGTTAGAGGTTCAGTTGTTATGCCAGTACCATAAATGGGATTTAACTAAAACACACCCAAGAATACATTTTACAATTCAGCCATACTTTTAATGCTGTGTAGAATTTGTTGTTGTTAGAGGTTCAGTTGTTATGCCAGTACCATAAATGGGATTTAACTAAAACACACCCAAGAATACCTTTTACTATTCAGCCATACTTTTAATTTACATTAATTGTCCATATTACTTTTCTATCAGTCATTTTATGTAGGTCATATACCAGGTATTAGTTCACCATGAGCGTCAGAAAACACTTTATTTACTACTTCCTGTAATGATGTGTTATAAAACTTGACGGACGATCTCTTTGTCATATGACGACTGTACGTCAGCAGTGAAAAAAACACGAGTCTTTAACAGTGGATGCGTGTGTACTTTGCATTAGCAAACGATGTAACATGGGGGAGAGACTGCATCTCCAAAGAAAGTGACACCCAATAGCCGATGATTAATAAATCAATGTTCTCTACTAGTGTCGTTAAGAAAAACAATGATATAACCACTTGTGAAAGAGGCGTCACGGAACTGAGGGGTGGGCATTGCATTATACGGGGTAGTGGTACGTAGCGAAGGTCTCACTATACAGATGTCATCTGCCATTGAAATCCATGTTAAATTGCCCAACTTCAAATGAAGATTTCAATATAATGGGTTTTCGTTGGCACCAACAACATAGATCCTTGCAAATATACAATATACAATATATAAGCATAATTGTTGTTTTTCCACTCCACAATTGAGAATTTAAGAACCTATTCACACAGGACGCCTCCTCCCTATACACTCATGTCCCAAAACGTCGATGCCCAATATTACAAAACAACAGGAGGCTTACCATTAAAATACAAATTGTTTTAATTCTTCTCCAATTAGTACAAGATAATATGTTAACCACAGCATATGTCACAATTAGGAACTATAGTGGACCGTGATGAATAAACTCTCACCCGGAAGTGAACTGTATAGCGAGACCTAAGTGTTAGAGTGCTCGCTTGGGATGTCGTAGATACTAGTATCGATAGCCATTAGATGTCGCTGACCGGTCTTTGAGGAACTGTGTATAAACTAATATACGTTGCTGTTATTAGGCGGGAGTATCCTTTGTGGCGGGAGTATCATTTGTGGCGGCAGCAGATTCCTTCTAATTACCTAGACCAAGTATTACGCTTGGCAGCAAAAAAAGAGTCTATTCTGCTTTCACTGACTTTAGTAAAGCATGTGATACCGTTGAGCATAAGGCATTGAGGCTAACACAGTTATAAATTAGGATTAAATAGTAAGGTTGTAAATGTTGTAAAGTCAATGTATGATCATATAAAATCGTGAAATATCAGGGAAATATATCTGAATCCTTCTGGTACAAATCCGATCTAACTCAGGGAGAAGCTCTTTCGCCATTCTTGTTTTCTTCATTTGTTAACGATCTAGAAATGGAACAGTTAAATTCCATAGGCTCATTCCACAGACTCTACACCAGTTAAATATGCTTCATCTCTGTCTACTGATGTATGCCGATGATACAGTATTGTTCTCCGAAATTGCACCTGAATTGCAGAGTAGGTTAGACACTTTGTATATATACACAAACAAGTGGAATTTAAAAGTAAATATTAATAAAAGTAAAATCGTAGTATTTAGAAAAGGTGGAAATGTGAAACCTGAAGAATGGTGGACATACCACGAAACCGAGTTAGAAATTATTTATAGTTTTAACTATCTTGGGGTCTGTCTTCATTATAATGGAAAATATAATACCGCACAGAAGATACTATGCAACCAAGGTAGAAAAGCTATGGCTGCTCTATTTGGTAAAACTAGTAACTATTTCTTAAATGCCACAAACATTACTATCACTGGTTAATACATATGTTAGCAGTATTTTAAATTATGGCTGTGAAGTTTGGGTTTTTAACAAAGCAAATAGTCACGAGATCCTACATTTACAATTCTTTAAACGTATTTTAGACGTGAAGAGGGGCACTGATACTAACATGATGGTCTATTTTAAATTAGGTATACCACCCTATATGACGAGTGCATAAGAAAACCACGTTCTGTTAACTGGGTTAGTCAAATACGAGACCTGCTATAATCAAAATGTAGAAAATTGCAATACCTTTGTATCACTATTCAAACAGAGCATGACTGATCAATTTATCCAATCTATGTTTCTTGTATTCAACAATTCTAAAAAATGTCTGTTATACAAATTCGTTGTTAATAATTATTACTTACAACCTTACCTTCAGAAACCTATTGCCTGAAATACAAACATATTTTGAGTAAATATAGATTATCTTCCCATAATCCCTTTATAGAGCGGGCAAATAGCACAATATTGACAGGAATAATAGAATGTGTCGTCTGTGCAATATGAATGTAACAGAAGACGAATATCACTTTGTTCTAGTGTTCCCTTTCTACAGTACCATAAGAGATAAATATATAAAACCTGTTTATTATAATAAACCATCAACTGCTCTCCAGTGACAATTTAAAACAGCTAATTAAATTATGTAAGTATCTGACCACTACTACCACGCATAGAACAGACAGCATTGATACATGACATATGTTACTATGTTATTATATTGTATATTATTGCTATGCATGCATTACCCATGTACTATTGACTGTTATCGATTGTAACCCGTTGCTACTTGCCATTCCCCGCAATGTGCACATTATATTATTCTGTTTACAAATATGTATGTATGTTTTTTTGTACAATAAAATGTGTACCATGTGTATATCTGAGAGATCATGAACATAATTATATCAAACAGCTGTAGTTTAAAACTATTTCATTTATAGTTATTGTTGTGCTTATATCCAATTGACAGTGGGTTAGTGGTTAGTGAGAGAGAAGTCGGTGTAGTGGCCATACACCCAGGACAGTGGGTTAGTGGTTAGTGAGAGAGAAGTCGGTGTAGTGGCCATACACCCAGGACAGTGGGTTAGTGGTTAGTGAGAGAGAAGTCGGTGTAGTGGCCATACACCCAGGACAGTGGGTTAGTGGTTAGTGAGAGAGAAGTCGGTGTAGTGGCCATACGCCCAGGACAGTGGGTTAGTGGTTAGTGAGAGAGAAGTCGGTGTAGTGGCCATACGCCCAGGACAGTGGGTTAGTGGTTAGTAAGAGAGAAGTCGATGTAGTGGCCATACACCCAGGACAGTGGGTTAGTGGTTAGTAAGAGAGAAGTCGATGTAGTGGCCATACGCCTTCCCAGTGAGTCGTTAAACTCGCTCTGGGTGCGAACCCGGTCCCTACCAATCTTTTATTACACACCAGTGTAAGATATTGTTCATGTCATAACAATCACTCAATATCTAACTAGTGTAATATCGGCGTGACGTAGATCACTTGCTGACCCAATTCGTAGAAAAATAACGTGTAGCAGTTCTCGACATCTGCTTACTTCTGCGTTGCGGCTTGTTTTCAGTTGGTTTGTAATAATAAAAAAAAAATACTAAACAAGCTTGTCTGTCATACCATTTTTATGAAACTTGTGAATAGCGGTTGCATCTGACTCGCTTTCGCTCGTCAGATACCAAAAGTGTTCACTCATTTCATAAAAATGGTATGACAGGCAAGCTCGTTTAGTATTCTATATATGTCGGATGGCTTAACCGCTACACCACTGAGGCCAGTGGTTTAAAATGTGCCGAGGTGCCATTTTATATATTTATTTATTTATTTGTGTGGCATGTTTGCAGCATCTGTTAGTGTAAAGGTTGTGCCTTGAATATCTCGCTCATAACAAAATACACTCTAATACAAACAAAAAAAAATCAGTAGAGGGTGACGTATCAGCTTATCGAGCATAACAAACCCAGAATTGTATGCAGTCGTCCTTTGAGCTATAAGTATTACCAATAACAGCAACAACGTGTTAAATAACGCGATCTAAGCGTCGGAGATTGGTCACTTGTCTGTTATGACGTAACAACTTATGACGTAATCACAGATATGTGCGATGTAATCGAGGGATTGGTCCAGACTAAAGGCTGAAGTAAAAGAATTAGTATTACATACACTGTTTAGCCGACAGGTGGGGTCTAATGAATCATTCATAACGGATCTATCGTTGAACTCTGGACCGGTCACCAACTGGGATACTATACGCGACATCGGGTTTCTACGTCATCCAGTGATGGTGGGATGTAGCTTAGTGGTAGAGCGTGCGCCTGATGATGGGCGACGGGTCGGGGGAATACATCGCCGTTGATGGACTCTGGTTGTTTTCCACGTCCCAGCCAGTCGCACATCAAAGTCCTTGGTATGTTCTGCTGTCTATGGGAGGTTGTTTTGTTTTGTTTAACGACACCGCTTGAGCACATTGATTTATCAGTAATCGGCTATAGGATGTCAACCATTTCACTCGTAGTCTCAGAGGAAGCCGATTACATTGTTCTCATTAGCAACAAACTATCTTTTATATGCACGTTTCCACAGACATAACAGCACTTACCACGACATTTGATATACAAGTAATGGTACATTAAAGTGCTTATAAAAGACTCACTGCTGCTTATTGTTGTAGCCGTAGCGTGTGTATCGGCGGGTGTCTTATTGTTGTAGCCGTAGCGTGTGTATCGGCGGGTGTCTTATTGTTGTAGCCGTAGCGTGTGTATCGGCGGGTGTCTTATTGTTGTAGCCGTAGCGTGTGTATCGGCGGGTGTCTTATTGTTGTAGCCGTAGCGTGTGTATCGGCGGGTGTCTTATTGTTGTAGCCGTAGCGTGTGTATCGGCGGGTGTCTTCTATGAGATAGCCGTGGGTTAAAATGTGTTAAATTGTCGTTAAACAAAAAAGACTGAAACATCGACTGTCTAAACCATTGGACATGACGGTAGTGGGTGCATGGCCCTGAGAACGAACCAGGGTACAGTCATATAGAAACGTCTCCAGCTAAAACAAAACAAACAAACAAACAAACAAAACAAAACAAAAAAACAAAAAAACAGTTCTAAACAAATGCATTTGTCACAATTGTTTCAGGGGTGGGAATCGGACAGCAGTTGCCCAGTGCCCCACAACTTCATATTTCACGGTTTTTAATCGTTCACGCACGTCGTGGTGTTTCCAGTGTGAGCTTGGGATGGTATGAAAACTCAATATTCTAGAAAATGACAAAGTCTTCAAATTACACTATCACATTTGACAATCAATTGCCGATGTGTTTTTCGTACTGGGGTGTCGTTAAAACATTCATTCATTCATTCATTCATTCATTCATTACAGTATCATTCATAATTAAATCTAGAGGAGAAGTTTATTATTTATAAACGTGATAGCCTGCATATTGACGCACCAAAATGTGTTGTTAAAAATACAGTAAAACGACACCCACTACTTAAAAGTGACCGTTCATACTTTGTTTATATGTTATATGAGAAACAACGTCTTTTTGTACATATCATTAAAAAAAACGTGAACCCACATTTTAAGGACAAAAATGGATGAAAAATATTTCATAATTAAACTATATTCTCAGATAATTGCGAATTAAAATGCTAGCCTGATAAATTGACTAGATCAAAAGTGAATGTCGACAATGGTTGGAGACAAACGGGCCTCGATTGTCGCACATGATACAGTCTCGCTTTTAACACCCCATTGTTCTGTGACGACTAACAAAGACTGACGTCGCACCCGGTCATCCGATAACGGTGACAGTAAGCATGCGTGGAGCACCCAGTCTGTGTGACAAACACATTCCAGCCAAATGGACTGGTGTTCAGTTACAGATATATTAGCTGATTTGGGATGAAACAGTTTCCTGTCGTGAGTAATCTCCCCTGAGATCACCGTGTGGCGACGGACACCCACTATCTGCGTGACGTCGGCGTGATGGCCAAGGCCGTCACTATGGGCGGGGGGAGGAGCGGGGATCCTTTCAGTTGGCAAATGAGATTTTTTTTTTTTTTTTTTCTGAGAAGCGAAGGTTTTTTTTTTTTTTTCTAAATGCTCTTAGTACACTTTTTTTTCGTGCCATAGGCTGTGCTTTACGACTGGTATATAAAAGCCCATGGTGTGTATGCTGCTTTCCGGTAAAAGTATTTTAGGCGGGAGCAGCGGGTATTTTCTCTCTCATTTTTAGACTCCGTATCCTTATAACCATGTGCTAGATAAACATACACTCAGTCAGTGTTCGAGAATAACGGTATCCCGATATCCCAGAATTTAATTTTGGATACCAGACTTCAATAACCAAGTATCCCACCGGGATACCGTATAATGTTGTTGGGTTTTTTTAATCCTGCGTTTTTATTTTTCGCTGAAACAATGAAAGTCGACATTTACTGGTGAAGTTAAGTAACAGTGTCGTCCAAGTTTGTTACGATGTTATTTATGAATTTCATTTAAGTGGGATACTAAATTCTCAGGTGGGATACCAGATTTTGAAATGTTAGTATCCAACTGGGATACTGCCCAAAAGTTTTAATCTCGAACACTGACACACAAACACACGCACACGCACACGCATACACAGACAGACACAGACAGACACACACATACATACACACACACATACACACACACACATACACACACATATACACACATATACACACGCACACGCACACGCACACACACATATACATACACACATACACGCACACACACACATACACACACATACATACACACATACACACACACACACACACACACAAGTTTCATTTCTTACACACCCGTTGGTGAGAACATAATGTGTTAGTTATGAGTACACATACTTGTTAACAAATGTACGTGTGTTAACAATTTCAAGACATATGCCTGGCTGCTCCTAGGTGATGGCATACGTCCAATAAAAAACAACAGCACGATGGAAATCGATTACATTGTTATGTATAGTTAACCTGACAATCATGTGTCTGTGACGCATAAGTCAAGCTACAAGTGCAACGGCTGTAAATAACTTTTAGTCGAGAAAGATGTTAAAATTTGCTTAAAACCTGGTTTTTGAGAATATGTAAGAAATAGAGGAAATAGAATAAAACATTCGTGTTCGTTAGACGCTATTTATCTAGTTGTTTAAAAACGTACCAACATTCGTGTTCGTTAGATGCTATTTATCTAGTTGTTTGAAAACGTACCAACATTCGTGTTCGTTAGATGCTATTTATCTAGTTGTTTGAAAACGTACCAACATTCGTGTTCGTTAGACGCTATTTATCTAGTTGTTTAAAAAGGTACCAACAACATTCGTGTTCGTTAGACACTATTTATCTAGTTGTTTGAAAACGTACCAAACTCGCTTTCGCTCGTCGGATACATTTTAAAACAACTCGTTGTGAGATAAGTGGTATCTAGCGGTCACTCATGTATTATTCTCTATTTAACAAATGGTAAAGCATAAATTTTATATGAAATAGTAACGTGTTTAATATCGTGCTTATTACCTAATAGTCGTGTTTCAATCGTGGCCCAGTGACGTCAGGAACAAATGATGCGAGCCTATAAGAATCAATCATATGCCGTCATTTTGAATATGAAAAATACATCGGAGGTGGTATACATTTCTACCGCTGGGAGTTTACGTCTATGCCCCATATAACTGCATTTGATTGATTATAATTCACTTAGTAACTTTAGATAATAACCTAATAATGTACACTAAGAGACAACATGAAGCAATAACAATATTTATTACTGTTTTCATTACAAATGAACTACACTTCGACGTAAGTTTGAAATGTTAAATAACTGTTAAACTACACACAAGCAAGATGGGTTATTCATTACTCCCAGAAGACTCTCAAAAGCGGGGAAATAAAAATCATTATGCACTGGTTTAACCGACCATTTGATTGGGAAGTTTAGTACACTGCGACCAATGAACGGGCACGTACTAAATCAGATGCAACATGCACTGATAACTGCTGCATCACTTGTCAATATAAACAAAAACTCAGGAAACGGAGGACCGAGTACACAATTGCAATGCACCCGGGAGAAGATGAACAAAAGAATATCGGCCTCCCCCACCCAAACCCCCAATACTTGCTGCTGGTAATAACTTGGTACTTGGTGATGCCTCGACCAGAAGCGGTCAGGCCCTTTATAAGGGCCCTAAAGGCAACCTAGGGAGCCACCACAGCATCGTAGAGGTCTAAAATTAACGAGCTACTCTCGATTCACTCATATCAAAACCTATATTAGCTCGGCCATTTACCTTTCGACCGACCGTTCAAAATTGCGCCAAATTCCCTCAATCAAAATTGCGCCCCCTTTTCTCTTTGGCATTTAACTGCTCCATTCAAATTCCATAGCACCACCTAGACCCCCACCCGCCTGCTACTGATTTGATCGTTCTGCTGGTGCTCCCTTGCAACTGCCAGTGCAGGCGGTCCCTCCTCTCCCCTAACCCCACCTTTCTTGTCATGGACAGGCGTGCGCTACAACAGCTTGTTCTGAATGTGCACGTAAAACCCTATGACCTGACATAACGGAGGACGACTATAAGCACCGGCCTCGGTGGTGTCGTGGTTAGGCCACCGGACATAACACTGGTAGGTACATGGTTCGCAGTCCGGTACCGGCTCCCACCCAGAGTGAGTTTTAACGACTCAATGGGTAGGTGTAAGACCACTACACCCTCTTCTATCATACTAACCACTAACAACTAACCCACTGTCCTCGATAGACAGCCCAGATAGCTGAGATGTGTGCCTAGGACAGCGTGCTTGAACCTTAATTGGATATAAGTACGAAAATAAGTTGAAATGAATTGAACGATTATACGCCAATGCCTATGCACCCCACCTCCTGCTTCGTCGTCCCTGATAAACAAACGAACAAAGCATCGAACGAACGAACAAGCAAACACTTACCTTTATTCACATATCCACTTTAAGGAAAATATAGCATAGTAGTTAGATGTCATCATGCCATTAGGTAGTGTTATATCCGCCATTAGATAATATTAGATCCGCCATTAGATAGTATTAGATTCATGCACAGATATTTTATATTTGTACACATTCAAAATAAATATGTTAATAAATGTCAAACAGCGATTCAGTTCGCACATCTTGAATTTTTATATTGGTGTTGGTCATCACTTTATTTATTTGTTTGCATTACCATAGTTTGACACCCAATAGCCGATGTATTTTTCGTGCTGGGGTGTCGTTAAACATTCATTCATTCATTCATTCATTCACTCTGAAGTTAAACTATATTTAGACGAATGTGCGTAGTATCGCTTTGACATCAATAAAGCATATTAAAAAGTCAAATCATTGTTGACGTCACGTCAAAGCATTGTTGACGTTTGCGTGGTAACGTTCTCGGCAATTTTCGTAACTTAACGGAAAATGTCGAAATACAATAATTGGAATGCGCTCCTCCAGACCATCCCGCTGGATCCGCGCCTGACAGGGAATACAAGTAGCGTAGAATTATGTACAGTAGTAATCCATTGTCCGTCGCCGGCAGGAGTGGTGATGATAACAATATTAAGTACATAAAAAAACAAAAAAAATATTCGTTCACAAAAATATGAGCCATTTCTTTATTAAATTATTTGTATTTTTTTTGTTTTTTTTGTTTTTGGGGGGTGGTGGTGGTGGTGGTGGTGGTGGAGTATGTGTATTTAATTCAAGTTAAAATCGTTACATTTCACAAGAAACATTAATTCCCTTAAAATTATGAAAAAATCTACTCTCTTTTTTTTTTATATTTCATAACAAATCTCTCGTCGATGTAGAAGAAAAGCTTGGTCGATTATAAATGGTTCAATAATAATAATAATAATAATAATAATAATATATATATATATACTAGCCGTCATTAATAACGCAATTTCCTTTTGTCAAAATAATATACGTTCCGGTTGGACTTCGTTGACGCTATTCGTCAATGTACATGGTACAGTGGTACACATTATTTCAGCAGCATGTAAAGGTCGACTTCCGGCCTGTTCCCAACATAAGGGGAACTACGCTAAAAACGCATTATCCGGTAAATCGCGCACACGCAACCACTTGGCGAAATAACACTTTGCACGTGCATTTCCTGATACCCGGGCACATTCAGAACACGCGGGTGGCAATGAGTATCTCACTCCTACACGATGCCTCGGTTGAACAACGCCGATCGGAATCAAGCCATTGGCTTGTTGAATGCCGGAAACTCGCAATTGGCCTCAGACCACAATTAATTTCGCTATATGTTTCTATATAGCCTTAGTGGCTATAACATTTTTATTAATATCAGCAGGCCCGTGAAGTTTTGTATGTACCTTTGCCTGCATGGGGGACACATACCCTGAAAAGGACAACCCCTGTTGTCCAGCTCTTTCTCCCAGCATATTGGTTTAAACAGACACACCCTCTAAACCAGGCCGGAGTACACCCATTTTACACAAAAAGCACTACTTTTGCATGGGCCGGAATTACCACAAACAAGTCTTCAATGTCAGCAAGTTACACATGTTTACAAACTACATGCTATCCCCTGTCACTTCAGTCAAACAGTTGCCACTTCATAGCTGTCTGCCATGAAATAATCACAGTCAAACAGCAGACTACTTGCGCGGTGAAACTTCCGGATTTTGGACAACCAAATGGGAAGATAACTGTAATCTGAGGCCAATTGCGGGTAGCACAACGGTTCCACGTGCACCCGTCAACCATTAATCGGCTCCTCAACCGATATCAGACGACAGGGACCGTCAATGACCGCCGTCGTTCGGGCACACCACGCGTAACGACCAATAGACAGGACCGGAACATACGGTTGCGGCACCTGCGCAATCGGTTTTTGACAGCCGCAAGCACTGCCAGGACTGAAGTGGGAACCAGGGGACGACTCATCAGCGCCCGAACTGTCCGGAGACGTCTTGCCGCAGCACGACTGCATTGCCACCGACCCTACCGTGGCCTTATCCTCCTGCACAGACATCGTCAAGCAAGACTCTTATGGGCTAGGAATGGTGGGCATTTGCGACCCAGGAGATGGCGAGATGTCATCTTCTCGGATGAATCGATATTTAACGTGAGTGTCACGGACAGACGTCGTTGCATTTACCGCCGTCGTGGAGAACGTGTCGCGCAGGCCTGTGTTCTGGAGAGGGACCGCTACGGGGGCGGCGGAGTCATGGTTTGGGGCGCCATCAATGCTGACTTCCGGTCCGAACTCGTGGTGGTACAGGGAAACCTTAATGCGCAACACTACGTCGACAACATCCTGCGGCCGGTCCTCCTCCCATTGATGAGACGGCATGGCGGAAACAGGCTCGTCTTCCAGCAAGACAACGCTCGGCCGCACACTGCCAGGCGTACACAGGCGTTTCTTCGTGCCCACCATGTCACTGTGTTGGACTGGCCAGCAGTTTCCCCGGACATTAACCCAATAGAGCACATGTGGGACGAGCTGGGACGTCGTGTTCAAAACCAACCGAATCCACCACAGAACTTCGCGGAGCTGCAGCAGGCATTGCAGCATCACTGGGCAGCAATCCCACGCCTGTGCATGTCCATGCCTAGGAGGCTGCAGGCGTGCATCGCAGCACATGGAGGTCACACGAAATACTGACCCCCATGACTTGACATCGCCAGAGACGTTATGCGCGATTCACTGTTGGCGGCTGACAGTACCAGTCAGATGGGCCAGTGGTTGGTCTCACTGGTGGTATCAGTTTCATTTTTGTGGGATCTCGCATAATAAAATAAACCATGATCATATCCGAGATTGCGTTTTTATTGCCGCCTAGTATATATATATATATATATATATATATATATATATATATATATATATATATATATATACTACTCAAAAGAATTTAAGGGTCAAACATTTATAACTAAATAAGTTTCAGAGTGTATTAGATTGATGATGTAAACTACACCAAAAATTTAATTTATTGTTCCATATTTACAAAAAAACACAAATAAACGTCACTGTATACAAGAAAGTCACATGACATGCTGTCAAAGTTGAAGGTTGTCAAACATGGATTTTACACATTAGAACATTCGTTTAATAGTGTGTGAATTCACTCCTGGCGCGAATACACTCGATACATTGTTGCCTCATGCTGTTGATCAGACGTCTGAAGAACTCTTGGGGAATGGCCTGCCACTCTGCCATAAGACGTTGATCCAGATCATGAAGGTTGGCCGGAGGGGCATGGTTATCCCGAACTCTCCTGCCTAATTCGTCCCAGGCGTTCTCTATTGGGGCCAAGTCAGGCGAATATGCTGGCCAATCCATCCTGGCGATACCTTGTTGTCTGAGAAAGTCCGTTACCACCCTGGCGCGGTGGGGTCTGGCATTGTCATCCTGCAGAACTGCCCCGCCGCCAATCTGCTGAAGGCCTGGGAGAACCAACGGCCGGATAATCTCATTCAGATAGCGGATTCCATTCAGATTGCCATCCACCACATAGAGGGGGGTCCTGTGGTGGATAGAGATGCGCCCCACACCATGACGCTGCCACCACCGAACCGGTGACGTTGTCTAACGTTAACGTCAGCGAAGCGCTCCCCAGGACGTCTGTAGACACGAACCCGACCGTCGTTGAACTGGAGACTAAACCTGGACTCATCAGTGAACATCACTCGACCCCACTGAACACGTTGCCACCGCAGATGAAGCGTGCACCAGTGACGTCTGGCCGTTCTGTGACGTTGTAGGAGTGGTGGTCGAACAGCCTGGCGACGGCAGCGTAGATTATTAGCTCTCAGACGATTGCGTATGGTTTGATCAGACACTCGAGTTCCAGTCGCAGTCCGCAGATTGTCACGTAATCGGCGTGCAGTGGTTGTGCGTTGACGTAGAGCCATATTGGTGATGTAGCGGTCCTCTCTATTTGTAGTGCTTCGGGGTCTTCCCGAATGTGGACGATTTCGAACAGAATTTGTTGCTTGGTACCGTTGCCACAGTCGGCCAACGACACTCTGACTGACACCAAGTCTCAGAGCATCATTTCTTTGCGTATTGCCATCCTGAAGCCAAGCAATAGCCCTTCCTGGATCTTCGATAGTCAGTTGACGTCGTACCATTGTCGAATTTGGAGTGTGCACCGTACACGAACGCAAGCTCCAATTATACGGAAATTCAGCATTGGGAACATGGAATACACATGCAAAGCGTGCAAATGAAGCGTTTTGTGAAAAAGCAAGTTATGGGCACTTAGCAGACCTTTCGCTTTCGCCCTAATTTACGTGCAAATGTAAGCATGTTTTCGCCATTAGAACTAGTCGACAGTGTCAATGACAGTGGATTTTAATTCATTTATGGGTTGCTTAGACCCACTTTCGTCAAAATGGAACAATACCATGCGTGACATTATGGTCTAGCTAATATAATTGACATTCAGAAAATAATGTCGAAAATATCATCTGACCCTTAAATTCTTTTGAGTAGTATATATAAAGCCTGAGAGTGCAGCTTTACGGTACATTCACTGAAGTAATAAACAAAAGCTAGGAAAGTATTGAATCAACAAACATTTCTTAGTGCTTCAGGGTGACACATAAGAAACGTGGGTGTTTTTTGTGATGACGTCATAAAGACAATTTCGGCAGCGAACATATTATGTACATAATTCGTTAAATGTCGAATAGGTTTTGAAATAAGAAATGGACATATTTTAATTAGCTTTTGCCCACACCCGGCTTCTGTTTTTGAGATTTTTCATATTTTTAAAAACGCACGTGCGTCTGAGAAGTACTAATAACAGTTACGGACTCAAGTTTTAGTCTAGTTTTAAGGGTATTTCGCTGTTTCAGGGCCACAGATTCTTGTTTCACTCTGTTGTAACTTTATCCAAACGTGTTACAGGCTAAAAGATTGAGTGTAAATGTTTACGTGTTGAAACTAGGGTCTGCGGCTTTAAAATCGGAATCGGGCAATTTATTAGAACAGGCCTTTAACGTCACGGTCTAGTATTAATTTCCCATCGATATTACACACGGCGTGTAGGAAGCGACGGCGTGTATTTGGCAACTGTTTATTAATTCCAGAATGTGAATATGGTAAAGCAGCGCGCACCGCGGATGTGCCAGTTTGAGGAAACCTTGTCAGTTTCGTGTCGTGTTCCCAATGAGCACGTGTTGCGAATCGATCAGCCCGGGCTGGCAGGGCGAGATGGAGAACGGATTAGGGAAGTAAAGCTAAGTGACAGCGCCAGTGTCAGTGTCGTGAAATATTGCTCCGTGCTGGAAGAAAAACCGAGCTGGAAGGAATCTGGGGCGGTGTTTGTACGGCCTGCCCATTTATCAATGGAAAACAAAATGAGGGGCAGGTCAGATATTGATCGAGAAAAAGTTCGGGTGCAACTAGCGGAGGGGGGGGGGGGGGGGGGGGTCCGCCCTAGTGGCCACACAAGTGATTCAAATGAAAACAACCCTGTTTGTAAATATACAGTGGCGTAGGAAGGTGCTGAAAAGTGTGTGTGTGTGTGTGTGTGTGTGTCGGGGGGTGGGGGGGGGGAGAGACACACACATATTTACACACTTTTACACTATTATGAAGCAAATATAAAGCAAAATATCTGAAAATAGTTTGCGAGCTTCCTGTAAGACAATGAGTTAAAGATGACCAACTGTTTGAAATCCAATAGGTGATAATTAATAAATCAATGTGCTCTAGTGGTGTCGTTAAAGAAAACGAACTTTTTAAACTTTAAAGTTATGTGGTTACAATAATGGTAAAGGATGAGAAATGCTGTTAAAGGACCACTATCTCATTTTAATGATTTAAGAACAACAAGAAGACAAACAGATGCCGTATTAATATTCTTTCTTCATATTACATCTGTCCATTACCCAATAACGTGTTTAGTGTGAATTTGAACACCCTAACAAGGCCTCTCTCTAACGTGTCTAAGGTGTACAATTAGTGCACGACGGTGTTTGTTGTCTAAACATCACGGGGAACCGGGAATCGGTGCGCTGACCTTGTTTCTTGTTTCGAGCAGGTCAGAGGTCACATTCATAGAAGTTCATCTATGTTGTTTGTCGATTTCTTAAATGGGTTTGTTAGGGAGGGTTCATATTTTTAAACCTTTAACCTTTTTTGACGTTTACAAGTTAGGAAATTAGAAAATTGCCTGATTATCATCTGCGAGGAGGGGGAGGGGGGAGGGGGAGCGGGAGAGAATCAGACAGAGAGAGACACAGAGCGAGAGAGAGACAGATACAGAGAAAGAACAGAAATAATCTATAATACTCACTTTCGTCTGTCTCTCTCGCTCTCTCTCAAATATTTGACATCCAATAGCCGATGATTAATAAGTCAATGTGCTCTAGTTGTGTCGTTAAACAAAAACAAAAAAGCACGCACTCACACATATACATGTACACACGTGTGTGTATGGAAGTATTGTACTATTTACAGAAATTGTATTTCAAAATGGCTAATCTGTTTAATTGCTATGACCGCCGATGCGAACTGTGTTGTCTTATTATTAAACTGGTATCGATACTGGGGATTTACGGTCAGACATTCAGGTCAGAATGCCACGTGTTTGTGGGTAAGTTGTTGACCCGTGGTCAGTAACACTTTCCATATGTTGCACGTGGTTTCACTGTTTGGCCGATTTCACACATGAAAACTCGCAATAACAAACCGTGTTCAGTAAATGCCATATACATACACTATGGCAGACAACACTACCATGTGTACAGTTCTTCACTGGTTCCCATACAATATGTAACACGTCAGCTACCGACGCAGATTAGCGCTGGCCGACGTAAACTAAGACCATTTGTAATAAAATCCAGTCTTAGACGGTCTACGTCTGTATCGAACGTCGACGTCTGGCTAATTAATGGAAAACAGGCTTATTTATGTATTTATTTACTTATCTTATTGATTGATTGATTGATTGATTTTTATTCGCCTTCTCCACCAAAATAAAATATATAATGAAATAAAAATAAATAAATTAACAATAAAAATAAAAATAAACAAATAAACAAGCAAACAATAAAACTAAACAAACAAGCAAACAATAAAAATAAACAAATAAACAAAACCAAAATTTGAAATAAACGATTTAAAAGTAACAAATGTCCCAAATACGAATTCAGGGGTGCAGAAAGTACTCGCCCGCTCGCCAAATGCGAGTAACAATTCTGACTGACGAGTTACAAAATGCAACTACCCGTCCGACGGGCGATCTGTCTTTTTCTGACTGACTGTAAATTTATTTTGTGTATCAGTATCAGCCATGCCAAAATTCTAAACCATTCAAACAAACTGTTCAGAATGATGATGAACTAGTTCAAATACACAATTCATGTTCCGCATTGACGAATTATATATATGTTGAACAATAATATATTGTTCTATAGGCCAATCTAATTAAAATTAGCTCCACTATTACATGTGCATCTAACAGCAGCCAGTTGGAGCTCATGTCCACCAATCAAAACCTTACTTGCAGAATCATGACAGTGATTTGAAAATAATTTGAAAATAGTCCGCATTATCCTGAGGGTATACGATATGTTTCATGTGAATTACGAATGCCTTATTTAGACCGGTAGAACTAATTTTAATCAGATTGCTAACAACACTGCGTAGTCTTCAATGTCCAAGTAACATTTTGTCTGTAAATAATAATTTAAATATTGACCCATCACACTTCGCCTTTTATAACGTTATTTGGTAGCATACAAATTCTAAAAATATCGGGCAAGTCTATTTTAGTGGCCGCAGTACAGTGAACCATACCAATACGTACGGGATGGGTTATCAGTCTTCAATTTTACATTAAAAATTATTTATTTATTTATAAAAAAAAAAAATACTAAATCAGTCTTCACTTTTACATTACAAATTATTTATTTTATAAAATAAAACATGTTTTAAGGCATTCGTAATTCACACGAAACATAATTCGGAATGTTTTCAAGTTATTTTTAAATCACTGGCATGATTCTGCAAGTAAGGTTTTGATTGGTGGACATGAGCTACAACTGGCTGCTGTTAGATCCACATGTAATAGTGGAGCTAATTTTAATTAGATTCTTCTATAGGCTGGTGGACTAGTAGAAATTCTGGTGGGCTAATACATTTTAGTTGGCTCTGGTCCGGCGGGCTGGTGAAATGTTTTCCATTTCTGCATCCCTGCGAATTTGTACATGTTACATACACTTTAAAATTTCGTTTCTCACTTTGAGAATGAACAAGTATGCAGTAAGTGTTTGAGAATGAACAAGTATGCAGTAAGTGTTTGAGAATGAATAAGTATGCAGTAAGTGTTTGAGAATGAACAAGTATGCAGTAAGTGTTTGAGAATGAACAAGTATGCAGTAAGTGTTTGAGAAGGAAAAGGTCGTGGTGTCACACTGATGGACAGGTATGGACGATTACCACGCCTGTCACACAATTATCTAACAGCAGTTAACACTCAGAAGGTTATACAGCGGAAATCAACACTACACGGCTTTTCACATTAACGTCCCCACCGACGGAGCGGCTTCCTGTAATTTACGTCACACTTGTCTAAAAACGCATAAGCGTACGAGACGGAAGGTCAGGGGTTAACTGTCCCCGCCCCTGATGTTCCCCACCCCAGACAACACCCCCCCCCCCCCCCCCCCGCGTCCCCTAGTGAATCGTCCTGCTTCTTCCCCACTTCTTTTCCCTATCATCTTTCGTCGTCGTCATTACAGGGGCGGATCCAGCATGTTTTGTGAGGGTACAAAGTAAAAAAAAGGGCACATGAAGCAACTCGTACAGAGGGTAACCAATATGTTGTTTTAAAGCCAGAAACACAGACGCACTGGAATCCGTGGATCCTCTTCTTCAACATCATTATATTATTATTACAATCACACAGCAACCCCCACACCCTTCCTCCTCCTCTTTCCCAGAATAACACTCAAAGCATAGAAAACAGTTCATTTAATCTTTTGCGTATTTAATTTTTATTTTTTTTTTTTTTTTTTTTTTTTTTTGTGTGGAACACAGGTTATGCTGAAATGTATAAAATATCAATATTATGTTTTACAATTTCAGATACTATCTGTCATTGGCTTCACGTGATCCGACGCCAATCATCCAGGACGGCATCATCTTTAAATAATAAACAGGTAAACAGGGATACCATAATATCCATTTTATCTATTTTATGCAGTATCAAAACATTGTTGGTATATATTATGACAGACGGATATAGGTAGGGATGAGAGAGACATTCAGACAATTATACAGAGACTCGATATGTGTGCGTTGACATGCGTGTGTACGCGCGTGAGTAAATTATTCACTGGCTATTAATACGAAACCGTGGCCCAAAGATATGTACAGGTATATTAAAAACACGGCCTAAGAAGCTTATTGAATTGCGAAGTACAAACTACCTGAAGATTGACATCGAGGGCCAGATAGAATCAAAGCCGAACTATGCGACAAGGTCTGTAGCAGACGATAACCGTCACAAAGCCCGCGCTTTCATTTCCCAGCGTGAGCCTATCAGCGGCAGCTGGCGTAAGGCGATACCCATGCTCCATCAAGCTTGCGATTTTCCAGGCAAATTAACACAGCGGTAAACTGCACTGGCACTGGCAAGAGAAATCCCACCCTGGGAGGACGAGAGAGGATTTTCTGATGGTTACAGGCGC
Organism: Gigantopelta aegis; assembly: GCF_016097555.1. NCBI lineage: Eukaryota > Metazoa > Mollusca > Gastropoda > Neomphalida > Peltospiridae > Gigantopelta > Gigantopelta aegis. The sequence goes on along the minus strand of NC_054703.1, from coordinate 17,724,228 downwards.
TCATTTTAACCCCGACCTTCCAGCACACAAAGAGCCGCTTGATTCTCCTCGTCGCATTGTTGTGCAGACGACAACACTGTGCTCGGTTCTAACATGGCGTGTATGTGTGTTTTTTCTCTCGCTGACAGCTCGGCGTCGAGAAATGTTGAGTGATTTGTTTTTGATGGAAGACAAGTCAGTTTATTAGGAGACCTGTGTACCGCAGCCAGTAGATCAAGGCAGTGTCTGGTATTGGATTCTGTCAATCTGTCACTGCAAGTCAAACTGTCCGCCATGTTGGTCTGTGTTCGAACACTTTTTAACAGTAGTAAATAACGGAATTCCGTGTAAGGTTTGTAGATAAATAGTTGGTTATTGTTTTGATGAAAGAAAACCCGAGCTTACTGGGAATGTGGGGTTTTGTATAGCCATTGTTTATGAATTGTCAACGTACGTTAAATTGTCCGCCATGTTGGTTTATTTGTGTACCAGTAAATAACCGGACTTCACGTACAGTATAATGTCGTTGTTTTAGATGGACGAAGGCTGAATTTGCTGAGAATTGTGTGTACCGTACTGGGTACAGGCCATAGTTTATTAATTGTCAGCGTACGTTAAATGTGTATGTTGTATTCGTACATAGTTGGTTGTTCAACCTGTTGTTTTGATTGGGTTAAAATCAGTTTACTGTGAGTTTGGTATGCAATATTATAACGATTGTTTATTTCTCAAACTGCAATCTACTATCCGCCATGTTGGACTGTATGCGACACATTAATTGTTACAATAAATAAGATGGTGTTTTCCACAGTTAGTAGTTTAATAGGAAATCAATGTGTTGTACAGTCATGGTTTATCTCTCAAATTGTCAGAGTTACTGAGAGTAATGTAAGTGTTCAACATTCATATTCGGGATCCACAGGTAGGGTGCGTGGAGTGCGCACCCTTTATTTTGCAAGACTGTCAAAGTTTCTGCCAGAGGGTACGAGGGGCACAATTACGTACTCTAAAATCGTGAAAACTAATGGATAATTTTTTTTTTTTTTTTGAATTTTGAGAAAAATTATAGTTAGATAATTACTGTTTAAATGTTGTCAAAGTAAACAAAATGCACAGTCCAATTTGAAAAAGGTTTGAAAGCCATACCCACCTAGCAGAGACAGTTATGATCTGTTTTGTTTTTATTACATACCCTCAAGTTATTTTCTGGCAGAAAGCTTTACGAAATATCATAAAAATTGGCTATAATATTTCACACTACTATATCACCTATCGTTTCAAGTTCCTTTAACATTTGGCCTCTGATGTTTTTTCAAATTCTTCCATCCCCTCCTGTATTTGAATATGTATTTTATCAACAGAAATAAATACTAATAAAAACTTCAAATTGAGAAACCTCGTTTGTATTTAAATAGCTGCTTTTAAAATACAGTTGTTTTGATGGAAGAAAATTGTGAATGTACTGGTAGAGCTTCTCGAGTTTTATCAAAATCCATCAGCCATGGGATCAGTGATTTTACAAATCCACTAGTCATGGTTAAAGGGACATGCCCTAGTTTTTAAACACTAATGCATATTTTTTACTATTAGAGCAGTTTTTAATAACTGAAATCCGACATTATTTAGATCTTATTGATTATATTATCCATGTTCGTATATTCGAAGTGTTTACGGTCATCCTGGTGTTTTTAATATCAAAAAATACATTTCTTATAGTTTTAAAAACGCACGTGCGTCTGAAAGTAACAGTTATGGAATAGAGTTTTAGTCCGTTTTCAGAGGGTATTTCACCATTTCAAAGTCACAGACTCATGTTTCTCTCAATTGTAATTTTATCCAAATGTGTTTCAGGTTTGTATATTAACTAAACTTAGTGTTAATTTTCACGGGTTGAAACTAGGGTATATCCCTTTAACTAAACTTAGTGTTAATTTTCACGGGTTGAAACTAGGGTATATCCCTTTAACTAAACTTAGTGTTAATTTTCACGGGTTGAAACTAGGGTATATCCCTTTAACTAAACTTTGTGTTAATTTTCACGGGTTGAAACTAGGGTATATCCCTTTAAACATGTATTAGCCTTACTGCTGTATGTTCTGTAAATTTTATCAAAATACTAGAAAGTAACAAAAAACAATCAACCAAATGTATTCAAAGTACTTATAATCACTATTAATAATTATTAGTGTGCAAAATGTAATATTTTAATTTACAAATACAAATACAAATACCATTAACTATTCCAAATAAATTAATATATTTCTCTGTTCACTTACAAACATTCACTGTAACGTGTAAGTTACTTTCAAACATTGTTTGCATTGCTGAATTACTAAATTCCCAATGGCTGACTATAAATGTTTTGATGTATTTTATATTTATCGATAACGTCAGCGACAGAACCACGTGACACCATCATTTTAACTTCGTACGCATTTCGGATTCAATTCTCTTCTATCGTACTGGCGACGGGATGTAGCCCAGTGATAAAGCGATCGGTCTAGGATCGATCCCCGTCGGTTGGCCCATTGGTCTATTTTTCGTTCCAGCCAGTGCACCACGACTGGTATATCAAAGGCCGTAGCAGGTGCTATCCTGTGTGGGATGGTGCATATAAAAGATTCTCTGCTGCTAATGAAAACATGTTGCGGGTTTCCTCTCCAAGACTGTGTCAAAATGACCATATGTTTTGACATCGAATAGCCGATGATTTATAAATCAATGTACTCTAGTTAATGAAAACAAACTCTATGGTAGCCTACTCTAATGTTTGCACATACACGGTCAGATTAATTGGTAATCGTGAAGCAAACAAACATCGGATCATTTGAGTTTTCTTACTATGACACTATTCAGAAACTTAAGACGCTTTTAATTGGAATGAATGCAAAGGAAATTCAACACTAGGCAGTGGCGTAGGAAGGTGCCAACAATTGGGGGCACACTTTTATATTTATACATTTTTACACTATTATAATGCAAATATAAAGCAAAATATATGAAATATGGGGAGCATATGCCCCACTTGCCCCCCCCCCCCCCCTCCCCCGTTTCTTACTCCAGTGCTAGGAGTTTGGTTCTATAAAACTTTTATTATAGAAAACCTGTATTATAGAAAACCTGTATTTCATTTTTAAAGAGGTCGTTTGAATTATCTTCATCCCTATAAAACAAATAATGCTCAGTTACACACTGAGCAGGCGACAATGTTTTTATGTCATTATGTACAGATTCTTCTGTACAAATAAGGAAAAATATGCTGAAATAAAAAAATATATTGTTGTTTAAAAATATCTTAATTTATTTAAATGTAGCGTGTTAAAATACTACGGTATATTTGTTGTCTATGAAGCCAAAACGAGGATATCCCAATGTCTTTTCGTGGAAATTAATAAAAGATGGGAGGCGAAATTGCTGCTTTAACGTAAATATATCATATGTCTCGAAACACGATTTGAACATTAATTATCAACTTTAGGTATAGTTGTGTTGATGGAAGATAACTTAATTCGGTGTTGATATTCAAGTTTTAAGTTTCAAGATTCTTATTCATTGAATTTTTGGATAGATCACCTTTAAATGTATTCTAATTTTGTTTGAGGTTTTGAATTTTTTACCTGAAGTGAAAACTAGATTAAAAGGTATTTTATAGCTACCTTTTCGTTATATTTTAAAGGGACAGACCCTAGTTTCAACCCGTGAAAATTAACACTACGTTTAGTTAATCTACAAATCTGAAACACATTTGGATAAAGTTACAATTGAGTGAAACATGAGTCTGTGACTTTGAAATTGTGAAATACCCTCTGAAAACTGCCTAAAGCTCGACTCCATAACTGTTACTTCTCAGACGCACGTGCGTTTTTTAAAATATGAGAAATGCATTTTGTGATATTAAAAACACCAGGATGACCAAAGACACTTCGAATGTACGGAAATTGATAATCTAAATCATAAAATCTAAGTAGAGTATGATTCCAGTTATCAAAAACGGATATAATTGTCACAAATATACCGTAGTGTTTAAAAACTTGGGTATGTCCCTTTAATAATAATCAGACTTAAAATGCTAACCGAAATCAGAATTAACTTACATTTTAACATGATAGCAGCTTTCTTGTGATTATTATTAAACAATAAAATTCTATTTTTCAGACATTCAAGTGAGTCTACGAATTCAAACATCTTCAGCGCATCTACTTGTGACTAAGGGTTAACACGAATAGAAACGAATATCTGGAGAAAAAAACTTTTATTTTACATCGACACACACGGAAAGAAGAAATATCGTCTGGTAAAATTCTATCATCTGCCAAAACAAATTGTTGTCTACTGAAAAAAAGTGTTTACTACAATTCCAATTTTGATTGAGCTCCAATGACGTTCCCAGACCAATAATCTGACAGAAATTCCAGTTAAAACTCAAGAAGAAAATTCTCGTGTTAATGTTTTTTGATCGTCTGCTGAAGCGAGATCGTGTCGTCTGCTTCGAGTTGTTAGCCACGCCAGCTGGTTTGTTTGCTTTGATTGACATTCCAGAAGTACCTGGTGTTGTCAGCGGTTCACTGAAGACTGCGCTCAGACGCACTGGTATGTCCCTAGTACTGGTGGGACAGTAGCCCGTGAAGACCGCGCTCAAACCGACTGGTATTTCCCAGTACCGGTGGGGAGATGGCATGTGATGACAGGGGCTGTCAAAGCTATCATAGATCAGCGGGCAAACTCGCCACCTATTAAAACAGATACGGTTGTTCAAGGAAAACCAAGTGTGAATTCAGAGTTTCATACTGGAAAAAAAAGTGTAGATCCAAACAACAGCTGAGTGTTAATCATTTGATACTGGAAGAAGTCAATCACAGGCCATACAGAAACAAACACGGTTATACAGAGAAGAACAACAGTGCGAATTAGAAATTTTATACTTGATACATTTCAGAGTGTGGAATAAGATTCGTCTTCAGGATTAATATTGTTAGAGCCGAATCACCTCCAGTGTTAGGCATTGTGATTTTATTATAAAGTAACTAAGCATTACGCGAAGTGGATGTTTGTAATTGTGGACAACATTCAGAGATAGAGAACAGACACGTGTTATAAGAACTATAGTACAGGACAAGTTCACCGACCTTATAACACTTGGATTTACGTTGGTGGAGTTGCATACTCACCTTAATGAAAGAGAATATATTTTTCTAAACGCTAAAATTGAAAACAAAGTCTAGAGACAAAAACATTTTTTGTGACCCGCAGCTTGTGGATACTAACACAGTTCACTAACGTTATAAAAAGTAAATATAGAGTGTAGTGTGATCCGTAACTTGGCAGACCACTTCACGGACACCGGTAGCTATCTCCAGAATCAAGGTGAAGCTACTCATCTCAATTCTCTTTTTCTTCGGGACAACATCGTCTGTGTTCCAACAGTTGCTGAATAAAAGTCATCGGGTTTTTGTCGTCCAAGGCCAGGGTACTGACTATTGATTGTATACATTATTGATCAGCCAACTCGCGCATGTCCTGTAAGCAATTACAGTATGTAAAAATAACCCGCTCGTATATTCTTCCTTCTGTTGGCGCGCACCCCGCGTACGGTGATAAATCACGTACTAGAATAACGTACAGAAGGCTGAGTGAACAGTTGACTGATTCCTTGATTCCTGTGTCGAGTATACGGGCACACCGCGATACGACAGAGTTCTAACTGCACGGATTTACAACAGGCAATAGGATTCGCCAATACGCTTTAGATTTAGCAGTGTACTCGAGGCACGATCTCTTTATACAGCTACCGTGAGGCCGAGGACTACAAACACCTCTCTGACAGAGGTTCACGGACACGGTAGACAAGAGTCGTTTAAGGGGTCTAAAGGACTGGTGTACTAAACTAAGCTGGACCTTTCTTGTTGCAGGAATCACGTCTAGAAGAAGACATTCAGTTTTTATTATCAGTGACAGTGTTGGAAAGTTCACCTGTAGTTCGGATATTAGGCGTGTAACAGATTGGATATAGGTGTCAATTATTTGTCACATTTGACGGAGGGAGACGTGAAACACTCGCAGGGTCCAGGATACACCCAGGTCACCATTCGCTGTTCTGTGTGTACAGACCTAAAACTAAAGTTGTGTCATCCCTGCAAAACAAAACAAATATCTAATACATGTGTGGAAAATGAATACAGCACTGTGTGAATCATTGAACAGTTTACAATAGACACCAGTCATCTGGCGCTGTTTTAATATTTACTACAAAACCAGATCGACCAAATACTGTCCAGTGAAGAATCACCTACAAAAGAAAGCCTTGATCCAGTCAACGCATGAAGTGTTGAGAAATTCGGTGATCAGATTACAGTACTATCGTGTCATTCATTAACACCCCAACCCACAACCAAGTGTACTTGGAAACATAACCTGTAGACCAAACTTGACGCTCAGCCAGTGGCGGATTACAAAATCAACACAGGGATTTTAATACATGTTTGTTGAGGTGTGTGTTCATTCATCCATTCTTGTTTTGAAAAACAGCCAACGTCGTCTGCTTCTATTGTTGTAGTTCGTCTGATACCGCCGACCGCCATCTTGATTAACTGTTGTTCCAGGCTGGTTATTGATTGTGCGTCGTGTCCGTCTCCATAAGCCGCTTTACAAGCGTCAGATGTAAACATGGCGGCCAGTTGTTCGCTTGTTTCCCACACTGGGGCAATGTTCGTGGAGTGTTTGTGGAAGAGACTCCTCCTGCTGTGTGTGTTGCTCGTGCTGACCAGTGAAGCCACGGTGGAGACCGTCTCCGACCAGCCGAAGCCCGTGTGTACCGTTAAAGGCCGGGTATACACGGAACTCAAGTGGTACGGGTACCTCGTGCAGAAGCCTCTGATGCGGAAATGGGCGAAGATCCAGTACCAGATCACATACCCGGTGAGCGAGTGCTGCACCGACCTCCTCATCTACTACGACGACCAGATCCGCGAGTTGAAGGAGGCGATGACGTGCCAGGAGCGCGTCAACATCCTGCCGGCCAACAACCACCAGGTGATCCCGCTCTATAAGAACAACCGCACCGTGGGCTGCAACGTGTGGAACGAGACCGGGGAGCCGTACTACGTGTGTCTCGGCGAGAGGGTGTTCCGCTCCAGCGGGGTCAGGACCTGGTACTTCGCGCTCAGTAGGTGCGATGCTCGCAAATCACTCAACTTGAACTACGTTTTCAACATTTCTGGTTACTATGGCGACTGCGAAGCCGACCCATTATCCAAGGTACTGACGGCCCCCGCGCCCGTTTCGGATCGGTTTTGGGTCGTGGCTGTTGCGCTGGGAGTTGTGGCCGGAATAGCGCTCATACTGGCGTCCGTCTTCCTGGCTCTGTGGCTCTTGAGTCGCAGACGAACAGGAAGTAAAGGTAGCTCTGTGACGTCATCGCAGGCTACTATGACGCAAGATGACGTATTCTACGTCAATCCGTCGCTGTCTGACAGGGAACAGACCGACTACAGCCAGTCTAGTTCGGAAAATTATTACGAGGTGATTCCGGAGAGAAGGAGCTACGAAAGTATAAACGCTCACCTGACAGTTCCCGGGCACGGCCATTCGTCGCGCCACGCCCACGCCACGTTGCTGAAGGAAATGCGGCCATTCGCCACGACGTTTGTGTTTGACGACTACCCACCCCCGCCGTACCAACCTCCCCGGGGCATGCCCAAACACCACACTCTCCAACACCCACAACACGGACAGCACCAATTGGTTCATCCACAGGCACACGCGCATGCGCACGCTCACATGCACGCGCACGGGCCTCATTCATTACCTCTGCAGCATCAACATCCGCTTCAGCAGCGAGAGCGCCCTCTTCAGACTCATACGGAAACTACTGCGTAAAAGGAGGGGGACATTATCGTGTATTTAAAACAAAAATCAAACAATAGTATTTGAAGACAATAATCATAATTATCAGGAATTTCAATACAAACTGGTGATTTCTATTCACTGGTATGTCTAATATTTAACAGTCATGCTATTTAACCACATTTGCATTTTTTATACATCGGATTAGAAGTTGTAGATACAGACTATATTGTTGTGAAATGGAATGACTGAGTGAAGGCAAACACTGCTGTGAGAATGTGTTGCACGTACAGCACATACCAGTGTCTTTTTTATGTGCAGGGTATCCTAGCGACACGTGTATCGATTATATGTTGTGACGTCATTTTCTGGAATGGAAAATCCATCCATGGATTGAGCACCACAACATAACTGAACAAAGTCTGCCTATGTGTGGCCAATAACAATGCTTCATTGGCATGTGTGTGTTGTGACGTAATTTTCATTGGACAGGTTGGTGGTGAATTTCTCCAAAACAACCAATAACACATAAATATGGCATCGGTGTGTTATGGAAACATGTTCATTTCCGCTGTAGTTTTCATTTATATGTCGTGACGTCATTTTGATGAACAAAGTGTGTTTTACATTTCCTCATGGATTAATAGACTGAGCACCACAGCACGAACTATTGATAGTTCCACATATAAACTCGACATGTACCTCGGGAATACTTCTCCATTGGTATCTGGTCATAAGCTTTGACGTCATTGTCATTACGTGTGTAATAAATTGCTCCATCACGCGAGTACCTAACAATCAAAAAGACAACCGGCTCAGTGAATTCACTGGAGCAACTTTACTTCTTTTCTGCCGTTTTTTTAATGATTTTTATTTATATGTACTGACGTCTTAAACATGGTTGTCGTAAATTCCTCAAGATGAACTGAGCACCAACTTTGCTCAAACGGAATTGTGGTGACTTTTGAAAAGCGTGCACTGTTTTGATATGTTTTATTTGAGGATTTACTGTTTTCTTATCAATGTGGAATAAATAAGTATTGTTTCCATACCTTGAAAATAGGACTTATTGGTGTATTAATGCTATTGCATGGATATGACTGAGATGTGTGGATGTAACTGGTATGTATCAGGTAAATTGCTTAAAATGCGAGTAATGCAAAACTCTGAGATTAACTGGGAAAATATGTTATATAAATACAGAACGTGAATTAGCAGTAAGGTCAACTAGGTATGGGTGGGTGGTTAGAGTGTTTTCATCCCATTTCACTTGGTGTTTGTGGAAAAGATATAGTGTAAAGGTAGCTGGGTGAAACAGCTGGGGAGTTATGGTGATTAGTTCCGCGCTATTGTCTTCAGATGGGTTCATTACAGACACTGTTCTCAGTGTGCTACTAAAGTAGCATGTAAAGTAACCAACAGAACTGTTTTACAATAAAATTGCATATTAAATACATCTTGTTTAGAATATCAGTGTCTCTATATACAGGGGTTTTGTTCTGGTTGTGCTACTGTTTGTAGTGTCCCAAACTGGATTGTACTTCCTAATATTATTTGTTTTGATACACACGAACTAGTCTTATTGGGAGTTAAAATCTAGTTTAGAACACTGCAAACATTACGACTAGAAACACATTGGTTATAAAGACACTAATATTATAGGCACTGAAATATATTCAATATGTAAATGCAGTCCTTAGAAATGTTCTGCTAGTCGAAGACATGTTACTATAACAGTCTTATTAATTGAAATAGCCAACAACAACGGGTGACTAGTTGAAATTACTGCTGTGTCGTTTACTGTATATCAATAAAACAATATTATTTATTTTCAAGACTTCGCTAAGCACAATATTTAACCCCACTCTTCGTTTAAACATTTACCTAATTAAAGGCCGACATTATTCATATACATCTTTTTTTCTTTTTTATCGTATATATTTGTTTATTAATATAATTATAAATATAATTGTAATAAAGCTCATATGTATATATATATATATATATATATATATATATATATATATATATATATATATATATATATATATATATATATATATATATATATATATATATAAATCAGTATAACAACGTAAGTTTAGCAAATATATTTTATGACGTCTAAATTTGCCATGGTTAAATAAACTTAAAAGAAAACCAGGTCCTCCTGTTGTGTTAAGGCAAAGGTTGATGAGTTTATGTTGTTTGTAAATGGTAAACATTTCAGATATGAATACTAATGAATAAAAATAGGTTAATTTATAAATGTTATGCCATTTCTTTTAACATTAGCTAAACTTTCGTTGTTGAGTATATGTGTATATATATATATATATATATATATATATATATATATATATATATATATATATATATATATATATATATATATATATATAATTGATATTGGATGCATTACTTTCTAATATTGGGGTAAAATTAAGAATGATGTAATCTTCTTTCTCAAAATAGCCCCATTAGGAAATAAAATAAATACATTAAATAGAGTGATAAAAACTCCACATTTACACGGCAGCCGTATTTTCCGTGATCACTGACCCGCATATGTAAATACGTGGCTGCTTGCCATCTATTTCAGCTATGTCGCTTTTATCACAAACGAACAAAAAATGTCGCTTATTGACAGTTAGGACAGGCTAATCGATAATTGTCGGAAATGTGAAACATCTTGGCCAAGTTATTCAAGGCATGCTAAAGCTAACAGTTAATGGATTTGTTTTGTGATTGTTTTTTTTTGTTTTTTAAGAAATAAAAAATGTTTCTTATTAAATGCATATGTATACCGTAGGTTTGTTTTAAATTAAATGTTTCATATTGGTAGTTATATTTTGTACCTTACATTATAGAGTTTTATTTATTAAAAGTTTTTAATTCATTCTTATTTTGCGTAAACACAAACAAGTTTTAACATTTCTGTTTATTAATACTATTATACCTAAACCGTATGCTGTGATAAATTTAGTAAATAGGCCTTGATTTTATTTTTCTCCAGTTTTTGTTTTTAAAGATTAAAACTAAAAAGAAGTTGTAGATTGTTTGTGATACACTGGTTAACGTTAATTGAAGCTAGAATGGATCGGTGGGCAGTGAGGGAACAAAGCATGAGATTAGCTTAGGTATAAAAGTCAAATGATTATGAAATGAAATATTTAAACTGAGTGAAAATAGCGTGTATGCGTTTACATGACACGGTATGTATAACAGTTAAAAAAACTCTAGAGACAATTATGATAAACAGGTTACATTTATACTTGGTTATTTTGTTTTTAAAAAGGAAACCATGAACAAAAGACACAGTTATTGTTTGTTTTTAAAACAGTAATACAGGCTTTGCAACTACTGTATTTATTGTTCCTTTTAGGGACACAAATGTGTAAATTAAACAACAAATGCCATAAATACGATACACGATAAACTCTTCTTATACTCTGCTCATTCAGTACACAATATGTCATCAGAATATTCTAAAAAATAATTAAAAAAATTAAATTTATTTATTTATTTTATTTACTATTATTATTATTATTATTATTATTATTATTATTATTATTGATTTTTTTTTTGTAATCGGGCTGACTCGGATCACACGTCCCCACAATGTTTTTAGAGCTTTCTTCTCGGTTTTTACTTTTGTTTGAAACCCAATCGTGGATGTGTATTTATGTGCTGGAGTGTCGTTAAACATTCATTCATCTTGGTATTTTATTTTTAAAATTACAACCTTTATTGTCACGAGCACGGTAACCGACCTGTTAATTTTGTATCATTTTAATTAGTTTCTAATAACATATAACTGGCGTAGACCTCATCACTATCTACACGGCTCTCCTTTACACTCGATCAGTTCACAGAATATATTCAACAAGGATAGAAAATCATTTTAATTCTTTTTTGTTTTATTTCGTTGTATTGCTACTAATATACGATATGATTTTCTCATTTTAAAAATTAAGGTGTCATTCGAAAAACTGATTACAAAACAGAAGCAAAATGTATTTTTTTATAAAATGCTTATAAAATATAAATTCGTTCAAAACAGGTTTTGCTACTTAATTGTATAACATTAAAAACTCAATATGTTTACATCAATCTTTTATTACATAAACCGGTTACGCTTTGTCCTACAACATCCACGTGTATGTGCGTTCATCATGACAAACACTGCATGCTGTCATATCTCGGTGACGTCACAATCATTGTTTATTAAAATTTCGTATTTCGTGCATATAATATAAAGTATTCCAGAATATATGTTTACTGGACTGACGTCACTTGTAAAATCTTCAGCTATGAAATGTTTGAATAATCATGTTTGGATTATAATTTGCAAGTAAGTTATGATGTCCGAGGCAGAGGTTGAATATCAAGTCAATATTTGTCTTTGAATGTTTCGATCTGATCAGATTTTCTAGAAAGATAATATTTATTACTTCTCACTTATTATATTAATCACCAGTAACTTTTTCTGAGTAAATTATTTTAATTATATAGAACGAAGTAATAAGTACGTTTTAAGTACGTTTCTTCAATAGCATTGCTGTATCTAGCGGAGGTGTCAGAGGGCAGTTGCACTCCATAAATTACCAAAAAAAAGTGTTATTTTAAAAGTGTCATTTGTTTTACATCTATTAGTCTAGATTCTGTTTTGTACTGATAACCCATTTATTTAGGCTCGAATCACCGTGACATACAGCAACAAACTAAATAATGTTTTACGTATTAAAAGCAGCTAAAAAATTTGTTGTATATCTACGAACCCATCTCCTGCGAGTACCCTGTAATTATGACTAGTAGCACACTAATGGAGTCGGTTCTAAAGGTACGTTGTGTGACGTGTATTGCTGATTGTAATTGTATGTATGTATATATGATGATGATGGCGACGTGCGTGAAATGCACCTTCATTTCATAAATGAACTCAAATAACAGTCCTTGTTATTTATTTTGTGCTTTCTTAGACTTACGTTTTGAAAGAAAGAAAATGGTGAGTGAAAATCAAACTAAAAAATATCGAGCGGGTATTGTGTTGGGGTTGCGGGTATTGTGTTGGGGTTGCGGGTATTGTGTTGGAGTAGCGGATATTGGTTGCGGGTATTGTGTTGGGGTTGCGGGTATTGTGTTAAGAGTAGCGGGTATTGTGTTAGAGTAGCGGATATTGGTTGCGGGTATTGTGTTGGGGTTGCGGGTATTGTGTTGGGGTTGTGTGTTGGGGTTGCGGGTATTGTGTTGCGGTAGCGGGTATTGTGTTGGGGTTGGGGTTGCGGGTATTGTGTTGGGGTAGCGGGTATTGTGTTGGGGTTGCGGGTATTGTGTTGGGGTTGCTGGTATTGTGTTGGGGTTGTGACTCGCACTATTCGAAATGTGGGGTTGGTGAAGTCTCTAAATATTGCTGTCCCGAATGATATTAACTTATACATTTAATCTAAACATGAAGTTTCATTAATTTATTCGTATGTTATCAAATTGTATTTTCAGATTCCAATCAGTATTAGATAAACGTGAAATGTAAATAATTTGGATAATCATTCTCTGATCAATCCTGACGAAAGGAATGTTTGATTAGTTGGGCATCTCGTGTACGATATAACATAGTCTAGAGGGTACGTTTTAAACTGTGGCTATTTCGTGTACGATATAACATAGTCTAGAGGGCACATTTTAAACTGTGGCTATTTCGTGTATGAAATAACATGGTCTAGAGTGCACATTTTAAACGGTGGCTATTTCGTGTATGACATAACATGGTTTAGAGAGCGCATTTTAAACGGTGGCTATTTCGTGTATGATATAACATGGTCTAGAGTGCACATTTTAAACAATGGCTATTTCGTGTATGACATAACATGGTCTAGAGGGCGCATTTTAAACTATGGCTATTTCGTGTATGACATAACATGGTTTAGAGAGCGCATTTTAAACTATGGCTATTTCGTGTATGACATAACGTGGTCTAGATGGCACATTTTAAACTATGGCTATTTCGTGTATGACATAATATGGTTTAGAGAGCGCATTTTAAACGGTGGCTATTTCGTATATGACATAACATGGTCTAGAGGGCACATTTTAAACTATGGCTATTTCGTATATGACATAACGTGGTCTAGATGACACGTTTTAAACCATGGCTATATCGTGTATGACATAACATGGTCTAGAGGGCACATTTTAAACCATGGCTCTATCGTGTATGACATAACATGGTCTAGAGTGCACATTTTAAACGGTGGCTATTTCGTGTATGACATAACATGGTCTAGAGTGCACATTTTAAACCATGGCTCTATCGTGTATGACATAACATGGTCTAGAGTGCACATTTTAAACCATGGCTCTATCGTGTATGACATAACATGGTCTAGAGGGCACATTTTAAACCATGGCTATATCGTGTATGACATAACATGGTCTAGAGGGCACATTTTAAACCATGGCTATATCGTGTATGACATAACATGGTCTAGAGTGCACATTTTAAACCATGGCTATATCGTGTATGACATAACATGGTCTAGAGGGCACATTTTAAACCATGGCTATATCGTGTATGACATAACATGGTCTAGATGGCACATTTTAAACCATGGCTATATCGTGTATGACATAATGTGGTCTAGAGGGTGAGAGGAAAGCCGCTGCTGTTACGTAGTTTAGGATACACTTAACGGAAGAGACAATCAAGGCATTTGACCTGGTATGCATATTCAACGATATATAATGCACATTATTGCTTAATATCAACAAGTATAATCGTATAGTTAATTAATAAAACGGTTAAATGTGACGGCTATTATATATAACGGGCGCAGCCATTTTGTATCATCCCAGTGAATACGCCCTCTGGCGAGCTGGTGGTTACGTAATACCTAACGTGTCACGTCAAAGATTAGTCTTCGAACTGAAGAAACAAAACATACCCGATTTTTGCGGATGCATCGCAATATTCTGTAATAATAGTCATCCCAGTAAGCCAGCAACAATTATATAGTATTAATACAAAATAAACCACCATTGTCAAAGTGTTGAAATAACTGTATTATGGTTTGTACATAAATTAACCCACGTACTGAAATAATAATCGGAGTGTTTTCTTAGTTAATTGGTCTTTTCTTTCCGTGGCCTGTACCTGTGGTTCCTGATTGGCAGGTGTATACTTAGACGGTCCCCAGACACTGTGGCTAGACACACTAAACATATGTGCCTCTTTTATTAAGATCACAGGGTAGTGTGTGTTAACCACACGGACACCCATCTAATCGTAATCGGTCAGCCGTCCTGCTTTATTACTGTAAGTAATTCTGTAAAACCCTTGATTAAGTAGACTTTCCCATCTAAAATCACAAAACTGACCAATTACGTAGTTCCAAAGAAAAGAACATTATCACTTGGGTGTCGTGAGTGGTCGTTTTTGCTCGAACGTAGCATACCAATAGGCCTAATAATATGCATTTTTTTCTTTGGTTTTTAAAAAAAAGAAAAATACTAGAACTCCATTTCGTTCTATTCATGCAAAATGAAATATATTTAGTTAAATAGTTTATTATACTATCAAGTCATTTATGTTGTTTTACAAGTCAGGTTGATGAAAGCGAAGCGTCTTGTCGTAAATTAGAGCGTTTGTTTACACTGTGCATAGAGCAGATGGACGGAGCTGACGTCATTTCGCCCCAAGCTATACCACCGGACGTCACAAAAACAAAACAAAATGGCCGCCCCCAGTTAGCAGGAATAATCATGTTTTTTATTAACTCTAAAATTACGCGTTTTTCATTTATTAAAGTGTCAGTATGTGTTGGTGGTCCGGGTATGCATCTTTCCAACTCATAAATCTCTTGTTTGAGTTTACTCTACCTTTAACTAATACCAGCAAAAAGTGTGGGATTTTCTTTAATGTTTTACCGAAAAACAAGACAACACATACCACGGCCTTTCATATGCCAGATATATAGCATTGTCCGGAGCCTTAAAGAAAAAGACGCAAAGTAGTCACCAGTTAATTTTGTAGAAGTAAAATGCATCTGATTGTGATATGCTCTCTAAGACAATAAGTCAAAATTACCAAATGTTTGATATCCAATAGCCGATGATTAATAAGTCAATATGCTCTAGTTGTGTCGTTAAACAAATCAAAAAAAACTTTAACCTTTTTTTTTTTTTTTTTTTTTTTTTTTTTTTTTTTTTTTTTTTTTTGAGGAAAACATTCTACAAATGGTACACTGTGTATCCCACTCGAGTTCCACCCGGTGCCGCGGAGAGCAATTTTACAGACCCCACCAAAATGCTGGTGTGATGTGTTTTTTCTTCTTTCTTTTTTGAAACCACTGCCCCCGTTTCTTATTTTTTCCTTTGATTTTCATCTCCTTTTTTTCCAGATCTGGCAACTCCTTTCTTTCAACCTTTTTCGCTGTTCACCTCAACATCCCACTGCTTGTCTCTCCAACCGTTACAGGTGCTTGTCTCTTGTCTCCCATCAGCTTTAGTTGTGTGCTTAGTCTAAGCACGACTAGTTGTTTCTGGCATTGTTAAGAGGCACGTGTTACCCACTGGGGCATATCTTTGTATTCGGACAAAAACGATGAAGACGTCTTGAAAACCTTTATACTTAGTATTTCCATAATTTGACTCCAATGTTGGTCATAACTCATACACAAAAATATGCATATAAATTCGTTTGGAGACCTATGTAACTGTTTGGAAGTAACGCAAATATTGATTAAACGTTGTTATCCAGATTAGGTCATTTTCGTTTAATTTGGGCAAAAATCAGCCTGCCCGCTATATAAATGAGAGCAGTACGCCTATGGTTCGGGCCACCTAACCTGGACTGGTCGAGGGTTAGTCTAATTTGATATGGACCAAGGATGGGGTAGCCCTTACCGAAACCTACAGTGTCTACGGCAGGCTCGTTCTAACGATGCACGATATTTGTAACCGACCACAATACAGTGTTTCTAGTGTTGGATAAACTCTGCGTGTTTGCATGTCTCAGGGGATGTCCAGGGGCTGGTTGCCAAGATCAGTTTAATTACTTGGCTGTCTGATATGACATTAAAGTCACGACATTGGGAACATCCCGACAACTGGTATATTATAGATAATGCCATGAGGTATAGTATTATGATCGGTAAATGCAAAAAGAGCCCTTGCTGCCAATCGGTATACTAGTTCATAAAGCAGCAGCGGATATCTCTCGCATCTTAATTAGTGCATGTAGTTGATATAAGGAAAATAATATCTGTTTAAAGATACTCAGCATAATTTTAACTTACAGTTATCTGATGTCTAAAGGTATATTGGAAACTGAGAGGGGAAACTGGCTAATGTCATACAGCTGCTCCTACCAAATTGCAGTAAAATATATTTTACGTGAAGTTTCTGACAGACAGGATCGCGTATACCACAGTCGTTGATATACCAGTCGTTTGGCACAGGGTGACATTAAAACAAAAAATCGATTGGATTGATCTCAGAAGTCACCGCGGTTAGTGTTATACATTTACTGCAGGACATTTCATTGTTATACTGCGGGTTTCGTATCCATAATCGTACTTAGTTAACGTGCATATTTTAGGTAGATGAATATCATATATACTAGTATGTATATATATATATATATATATATATATATATATATATATATATACTGATATAAAGGAAATAAAGGATCACACAGATAGCAATAACAAATAATGGCTGCATCAAAAATCAATTCATATTGTCTGAAGTTGACTGGGAACATATAGGCAGCACATTCAACACTACAGACATTCAATCCCACATTACAACTCGGTATGAAATACAGACATTACTACGCTAGTTGTGAATTATATTTGGTCTACAATTGCATGTGTTCCCTTATTTCTTTCCATCAGTATTGTCACGGGGATCCTATAATACCCGTAACTGAATGAAACACGATTATCCAATATCTCTCCTAACTGTATATCTATTAGATCTCTCTGTAACAGGCAGTTATACCCGCTGTGGCTCGTCTCTAGGTATGATCAGAGATACGATCTTATATAAAGTATATATTATTATAGCACGTTTAGTTCACTAGAAAACACAACAAAACACAATACACTTTGGAATCTGTATTAACCTACGCTGACAAATGTACTGCCGCAGTAGTTAATTAATAAGAACAATAATAACAACCCAGAACTGATCACTTAATTAGTTAATCTCTAGGTGTCTAGTTTACAAAATATGCTAATCACTTCACCGTGACACAACACCCACACGTGTGATAATTGAGAAACGCTAACACACACATGTGCGATAATGGAGAAACGCTTCCAGGGGAACTTAATTAATAAAGGAATTACAACACTATTCCTAACTGGTTAATTTTTAATTAACCCTAACTACTCATTCAGTAACCTTGTAACACAGAATTAATACTGGTACCTATCACAATAAAGACAATAACCTACAGTTTACCTAGGTCCTCTAGGATGACTGGCTAAGCTTTATATGACCAAATACTCGTATAATGTTAGAACAATAAGTCTACGATTTACTTCGTCAGATGACCGAAGACACTGTCTAAAGAATATTGGTATAATACAGTATTAAACTATTTAAAGTCATATCAATCACATCAAGGTTATACAACAGAGCAGAAATAATATATTTACCAAAGTCCAAACGGATTAACGTTCCCGGGGAGCCTTCCTTTTTGGTTCTCCCCGATATCTCTAAAACCCTAGCTATTTATTCAAAACTCTCAGAGACAGCGAATATCGCCTGGGGGTACAAGGCGGTACCTCACGTATCATGTGGATTTTCCACAACCACCACGCCGGCATATTTTTCTCTGATCGTCAGACTTACTGACGCCTTGGTCGCCAAAATCACGGTCGTCGAAACCGCATTCGCAGAGGTATTACGTAACTACTCGCCACATGGCCTCCGTAACTGGCTGGGTGTGTATTAAGCACAGAGCACGACCACCGTCGCGCAGGGGTATTACGTAACAAGTTGCCCAACTGGGTTAAGTGCAATTTGGAACTGCACACGGCCCTCTAAAACAATTAATATCGCCACAGGCGAAAACAAAAATTAAGAGGCTGTACCGTCACAAGTACATGTATATCATACTATTTGACGCTTACGAATACGGAACCAGAATAGTGGCTCGAGTGTCCTTTACATTAACCCTGTTATATGTGAAGATAGGGCTATCTAGTGATGAAAACTCAATTTTCGAAGACAGACAGTTTTCGAATTTGTTTTTTTCTTTTACTATTTTTTCTTCTTTTTTTTAGCGTTCGAACATATTAAAACCTGGTTTCCACAAAAATATGAAGAACTTTTATTTGTTATGTAATGTTATTTTATTATTTATTTATTTATTTATTGATTGATTGATTTATTTATTTTATATGTTATTTATATGTCCTTGACCTTTATACAGTTGTGATCATGAAAAATACACCAATATTATTATGACCCTAAAGCCTCCGTGTTATTATAGGGGCATGCACTTTGTAACTTTGTCATGAATTAGGTGAAGGTTTAAAACAAATATTGGTATCTCCTAATAAATATGCATTAATGAACTCCAATACTGATATTCGACTCCATAATATTCCATTAGCTATTTGTGGAATCGTCTTGCTTAACCCACAGGGCACGACTACAGTGTACCGTAAATCTTTAAATAGAAGGCGGCAGACTACTCTTTTCATTCACTCATTCATTTCATTTCCGATCAGTCGATCAAGTACTCACTTGAGGTACTTGCATCGCAGGATCGAGACACCTCGGTGGATTCATTTAGCTGATTTTGTTTTATCCTCGTTCCAACCAGTGGACCACAACTAATCAAAGGCTTTCCCCTGTTGACTACGAGTCAGAATTGCCAAATGTTTGACATCCAATAGCCGATGATTAATTAATCAATGTGCTCTAGTGGTGTCGTTAACAAAATAAACTTCTTCTAAATTTTATTTTCGTGTTTATATCCAATTAAGATTCAATCACGCAGTCCTGGGCACATACCTCAGCTATCTGAGCTGTCTGTCCAAGACTAGTGTTAGTGGTTAATGGTTTGTGAAAGAGGGGTAGGCGTAGTGGGATTGCGCTTCTGTATAGGAGCCGGTACCAGGCTGCGATCCCAGTACCTACCAGCCATAAATCCAATCGCATAACCAGTATGCCGCCGAGGGCGGGACGTAGCCCAGTGATAAAGCGCTCGTCTGATGTGCGGTCGGTTTAGGATCGATCCCTGTCCGTGGTCCTTATTGTCGTTTCATCCATGGCACCACGACTGCTATATCAAATGTATTGGTATGTGTTGTGTTGTGTGTGGGATGCTGCATATAAAAGATCCCTTGCTACCAATGAAAAAAGTCAGCGGGTTTCCTTTCTTAAACTGTGTGAAAATTACCAAATATTTCACATCTAATAAATCAATGTTTGTCTGACATCTCCGTTAGTTGGGGTGTTTGCCAGGGATGACATCTTTCAACCGAACGTTTATTATTACCCATATGGGCAGAGAGAAGTGGGCAAAGAACATATTTTCCTAGGGAAAGAAAACAAAAAGCATTACTTCCCCTAGATACGTTTTTGATGTTATAATCATTTCTTCACAAATAGGCTTTGACGTCACAACTGTCAGCAACAACAAACAGAAAATTAACTTATGTCATCAGCGATACCTACCTCACAGCAACGCTGTCTCTTGTTCTCAACTTGCAAACTTGTTTTCAATAATAATATCGTTTTAAGCTCTTCCATTAAATTATAAAGATTGATAATAGTAATAAATAAAATACTCAACTCGCTACTTGGCAATACCTTTTATCTCGGACTCGTGAAATGATATTGTTCTTCCCTCGCTAAGACAAGACAAGACTTTATTTACACTCGGGCCGTTACATACAAAAGGCTCGGGAAGGACAACGTCAATTCACTCGTACAAGATAAACGGTATTGCCTCGTAGCTCTTTGAGCATTATCTAATTGAAAACCGGTCTGAAACGCTGTTTCCAGGACACAAGAAGCGTCACTGGGAGCGAACCCATTACCTACGAGTTTTGAAACTGAGTTGGTACCACGAGTTTAGTTGGAAGAGGGGGGAGGATCCCTATATTTTAGAAGCACGGGAATAGATTGCTATTTAACAGCCTGCGTCTAGTCGAGATTTTACGGTAATAACCCAAGGATCATCAGTACAAACATAATGGAAAAAAAAATCCTGGATTTGTCATCAATTTTTAAAAGGGAAGTTTAATTTGGTTCTTGCACGAGTCGGGAACCATCTTTATCGAGTGCAATCCTCTGTGAGCGGCCCCAGTCGCCTAAATGTTTCGCGGACAAAGGACAGACAGTTAAGCTGGTGTCACTGGGGTGCAGTGCAAATCTCAGTCCTTTGTCAGACGGCTACTAATCTTTAAATTTCCCGATATGACGCAAGTAATCACTACTGACTCGGTTTAGCCAGCTCCGGTGGCGAAGTGGTAAAACCATCGAGTGGGTTCGCTTCTAGGTACCGGCTCCAAGAAGAAAAAAGTTATTCAGCAGCAATTCCATAAATATGCTGAATGTCGGGTCGATAAAAAGGTTGTTTTATTTAACGACACCACTAGAACACATTGATGTATTCACTATCGGCTATTGGATGTCAAACATTTGGTAATTCTGACATGTAGTCAGAGTCGAAACTCGCTACATTTTTCCATTAATAGCAAGGGATCTTTTATATGCACCATCCCAGAGACATGATAGTACATACCACGGCCTTTGGTATACCAGTCGTGGTGCACTGGCTGGAACGAGACAAGATGCGCGGTCGATCTAGGATCGATTCCCGTCGGTGTACCCATTGGGCTATTTCTCGTTCCAGCCAATGCTCCACAACTGGTGTAATAAAGGCCGTAGTATGTACTATCCTGTCTGTGGGATGGTGCATAAATGAGATCCCTTACTGCTAATCGAAAAGAGTAGCCCATGAAGTGGCGACAGCGGGTTTCCTCTCAATATCTGTGTGGTCCTTAACCATGTCTGACACCATATAAGCGTAAATAAAATGTTGAGTGCGTCGTTGAATAAAGCATTTCCTTCCTTCCATTAAATGTACTCACATAAATCACCGCCCAAGATGTCTGAGGTCTGCTTGAATCTTAATTGGATATCAATACGAAAATAAAACGATATGATATAATTGTGCAAAGAACAAGAACAAAGGACTCGAAAAGAAAGGCTCGTTTAGTTATTCCATCGGCTATAAGAATGACAAGTAATAATATATTGTCTAGAGATTAATGAACGAGCTCTGAACTGATATGTAATATAGTAGTATGACCTTTAGAGGCCGTTTATCTTACGACCAGCTGTTTCAAAACTAATCAAACAAACGAGTTATTTCAAAAGAAGGATATTAAGTTTATAAACAACGCGTTGTACGGTAAAAACAAAGAAGTTTGTTTTACTTAACGATACCACTAGAGCACATTGATTTATTAATCACCGGCTATTGTATGTCAAACAATGGTAATTTTGACAAATTTAAAGAGAGGAAACCCGCTACATTTTTTCTTTAGTAGCAAAGGGATCTTTTATATGCACTATCCCACAGACAGGATAACACACACCACGGCCTTTGATATACCAGTCGTGGTGCACTGGCTGGAACGAGAACTAGCCCAATGGGCCCACCGACGGGGATTGATCCTAGACCTCAGGCGTGAGCTTGTACGGTACATACCATATTTTTTAAAATCATGTTTTTTTAATCATTATTTTGTTTAGATTTTCAAGAGCCGATAAAGTTAAAGCTTGTTTTGTTTAAAGACACCACTAGGGCACACTGATTTATTAATCATCGGCTATATGATGTCAGCCATTTAATATTTAATAATTCTGACAAAGAGTCTTCGGGGAAAAATCGCTACTTGTTCACATTAGTAAAAAGGGATCTTTTATATACATGCCTTTTCTCGCAGACAGGACAGCACATATCACATAGTACTAGAAGTATTTAGTAATAATAAAAAAACTAGCCAGGTTCTAGGGTGCGAACCTAGCATCTAGCAATCTGTAAGCTGAAAGAAAGAAAGAAATGTTTTATTTAACGACGCACTCAACACATTTTATTTACGGTCATATGGCGTCAGACATATGGTTAAGGACCACACAGATTTGGAGAGGAAACCCGTTGTCGCCACTACACGGGCTACTCTTTCCGATCAGCAGCAAGGGATCTTTTATTTTGCGCTTCCCACAGGCAGGATAGCACAAACCATGGCCTTTGATGAACCAGTTATGGATCACTGGTCGGTGCAAGTGGTTTACACCTACCCATTGAGCCTAGCTGAGCACTCACTCAGGGTTTGGAGTCAGTATCTGGATTAAAAATCCCATGCCTCGACTGGGATCCGAATCCAGTACCTACCAGCCTGTAGACCGATGGCCTAACCACGACGCCACCGAGGCCGGTTCATATACACGAAGCCTTTTCCTCGTCTGTCCTGCTGTAATTCATCAATGGCTTCTTTCCTTTTTTCTTGCTCGTGTTCTTTTCATTTCTTCTTTTTTGTGTGTGAATATTTTAGCATCCGCCATCGTAAATTGGATTGATTTTCTTGTAAATGTCAATCGAAGAAAAACTGTAAAAGACAAAGAATAAATAGCTAGAGTATAACTAAAAGCGTCTTTCAGATTTCCCTTGGTATATAAACAATCTCCGAGCAGACCACGAATGAATTAGTTCCAACGTAACCCGACATCTTTTCGTGTAGGTTAATTGTTTGTAGTTATCATCTTTTAATCCATATTTTTGCAGTGAAAATTAATTTATTTTTGGAAATGTCAGCTGTACACTCGTCAGATCCTTCCTCCACTTCACAAGTAAACCAAAACAAAACAAACCAAACCAGTCCAAAACAAACCAAACCAGTCCAAAACAAACCAAACCAGTCCAAAACAAACCAAACCAGTCCAAAACAAACAAAGAAACAAACAAATGTTTGTACTTCTAAACCTAATACCTGGCTCCCATAAAATCGATGAGGGAGAGAAGCAAGATGGAATAAGAGAGAGAGAGAGAGAGAGAGAGAGAGAGAGAGAGAGAGAGAGAGAGAGAGAGAGAGAGAGAGAGAGAGAGAGAGAGAGGGGAGGTCTATAATCATATATAGTTGGAATGTGCTGGTTGTACACTACCAATTCACTTGTATTTATAGTATTTGAAAGCAATGTCTATATAAAATAAATTCTGGGGAAACAAAACAGTATTGATAATAACATTTTGGTGAGTACAATTACTTCATAAATTGCATGCCAAAAATCACAATCTGTGGTCTTATCCACCTATTCACCCGGCCTCGGTGGCGCAGTGGTTAAGCCATCGGACTACAGGCTGGTAGGTACAGGGTTCGCAGCCTGGTACCGGCTCCAACCCAGAACGAGTTTTTAAGGGCTCACTGGGTAGGTGGTAAGGCCATTACACCCTCTTTTCTCTCACTAACCACAAACCAACTAACAACTAACCCACTGTCCTGGACAGACAGTCCAGATAGCTAAGGTGTGTGCGCCCAGGACAGCGTGCTTGAACCTTAATTGGATATAAGCATGAGAATATGTTGAAATAAATAAGTTAAAGCACGGCTTCACGTTGGTGCTGTGCGTGTGGTACGCTGTCACTTACACAACTGTGATTACTTATTTAGTAATAACGACAAGCAACCACGGGGTTATTCAGGTACAGAAGGTGTTCTAATTACAAATCACGAAAGGAATATCTTAAAGAATAATTCTGTAATTTACATTATTATAATTAATTTTAGTTACGACCTATTTTCCAAACCAGACTATATTACGATGGTGAAGCACTAATGGCTCACCGACTGGCGGAGTGCTATCTGCTGGAGGTAGTAGGAGTATTAACCAATGCATGTACCATTCCGCGATCTCTTTACCAGCTCGCAGCAATAATGTACGTGTCATGAAAGCTGATCCTCGTGTTTGCTATCTATTGTTTCCATCTGCAAACCTCAAATACTTCAGTACGTCTATTTTGAGTTGAAGGACTTTTAACCCGAACGTTTCGCCGTCTACTAATAAACTGTTCTGGTGCAGATCGCCATTACTGATGCCCATCTGATGGAAACAGGGATATAGATCTTTCGTATCGGGTTGCCACGCGAGGGCAATTCCCATCATTTTCAAACACCCAACTGCTTTCAGCTGTGCGTGGAAAAACAAACTGCACGTTAACACAACAAATATAGATACAATTTGCGACTTGGTATAGCTAGAGGATACTACGAGACACATTGGGTTTCTTATTTTCCTCGGATAGAGACAAGTGTATTAACTTTTTTTTTTGAACATGATGTAGGTCGCTGGAAGGAAAGGAAAGGAATGTTACTTTGTGTGTAACATATTATAGGTTATTTTGACTCTTTGTTTAGTGTGAGAGTCAAACGGTAAACCCAATGCCACCACAGTGCACTCCAGGCACTCGGATGGGTGAGGGAGGGGACAGGGGCTCTTTCCCCCACTTGAGGACCAAAATGTGCATTTTTTGTACTACTCTTATAAATAAATATAAAAATCTGGTTTCTATTAGAAATTGTGGACCTCTTCCTCCATCCCTAACTCGCCTCCCAGTACCCACGCACTTCAAATAGCATTCTACAGGCCTGTACTGCAGGGGATCTTCCTTATGCAATCTGCCTAGACAGAACAATACATATCACGGCTTGTTACGTGCCCGTTGATGGGCACTGGCTGGAGTGGGTAGAAGGACCTAGTCCCTTGATGGCGATCGATCCTAGATCCCACTGCATGTCAAGCACGCGCTCTACCACTGAGCTGCAGCCAGCAGCGACTAATGGATTGCTTCAACATTCTAGAGTAAGCATGTTTCCGTTCAAAACGTATCTCAGTACAAAACAATGCCAACTAAAGTTCCAATAACCACTGTACGGCAGTCACATGTTCACATATTTAAAATCAATCGTTCGATCGATCGATCAATCAATCAATCAATCAATCAATCAATCAATCAATCAATCAATCAATATGTATTGTACAAAAAGCCCTAAAATACATTACATAATGATATGATGTTACAGGACATACCAATCTACTTACATATGTGTACATATACATATGAACAATCTATATGTCATGTTATAGCTGGGTTGATTTGTCTTCAACATTTGTGCATTAATTTGTTAATGTAGGATTATTTCTGTTTTGCAAACATGAGTAAATAAAACGGGCTATATCTGATATTACGTCATGGGGAGGGTCCATCAGAGTACAATAGAGTTGTTTAATATTAGTTGTATTATATCCTTTATTTCTTCATTTATCACAGATGCCAAGTTTGAGAGCACTGTAAAAGGGACATACAACCAGAAAATGTGGTTCATTTTCTTTCGAATTTAGGACACATGTAGAACGTTTTCTTTGACACGTTCTTGCACCTGCCCATTTCAACTGCGTACTGACCCATACTGAATATCTTGGACGCCGGACTGGCCGATCTCAAATCAGACATATATTTCCACACACCTTGTTTATCTTGAAAAACGACAATATTATTAATCAAATTTGGATTCACTTAATATGTGGCATACAGGTACACAGAAAAATTGTCTGATTATCATCTGCGAGAGAGAGAGAGAGAGAGAGAGAGAGAGAGAGAGAGAGAGAGAGAGAGAGAGAGAGAGAGAGAGAGAGAGAGAGAGAGAGAGAGAGAGAATTATAAATTATTAAATTATGTCAACTTCTCGTATTCAAAACTTTCACTATAAATAATTTTGTAAAAGTCTGCAATAATGTGATGTGGGAATGAATGACAATTTGCTGAAGTTTTATAGCTATCTTAATAATTTAGTCTTTAGTCGCTGTTATAGTGTAAGAAACAAAAATAAGTTTTCCATTTCACGATCTGTCTCGTGTTAACGTTAACGCGCGCGGACTATTAGACTCGTCCCTGATGTGTTTTATGGGTTTATTTTTTCCCAGTTTACATTATAAATGCCTCTCCACATTTATATTTAGCCACATATATTTATTTTGATTTTAAAAATAAAGCAAAACAAATGTCATCTAGAGTAGATAATTGATTTTTGTTGCATGTCATTGCTGTTAAATTGCAGCTCCTGGTTACCATAGCAACTGAGAAAGAATTACAACGTGCACTGCCATTGTTTTTAGCTGGAAAAGCGATTTCCAGTTTAAAACGGTGATTTTACTGAAGCGAATGAAGAAATAAAAACAGAAGAATACGACGAACAGGTGTTAAATTGATCGTTTGTGACGTTTCAATTTTAAAAAAAAAATAATAAAAAAAAAAAAAAAATCCAGAGAACACATGTTTCTTTCCTCTGTTTTTCTGCTGCTTCGTAGCTTTCAATGTTGAAAGTTTTTCTTCAAGGAGAAAAAGAGTGATGTTTGTTTAACGACACCTCAGCAGGTTTTAAATTACATCTGTTACGTGTCTGTGGTAATCTCAACACATAGTTTATAGGGAGAAAGAGAGAAAACCCGCTATCGTCACACTCAGTTTATAGGGAAAAAGAGAGGAAACCCGCTATCGTCACACAAGACATTCCTACCAAAAAAACCGCACATTTTGTTTTATTTGTATACCATACACAACACAGTACATACGACGGCCTTTAGTTTAGCACTCTTTCGTCAATGCTTGGGACGGGGGTGACCACAGCCGGTTTATCCTAATAGCACGTGTTACGGGCCCCGCGGTTCATGGAGCCCCGCGGTTCATGG
Source organism: Gigantopelta aegis (assembly GCF_016097555.1). NCBI lineage: Eukaryota > Metazoa > Mollusca > Gastropoda > Neomphalida > Peltospiridae > Gigantopelta > Gigantopelta aegis. Next base: position 17,696,631 of record NC_054703.1, on the reverse strand, counting down.
GGCCCCGCGGTGATGTGTACATTTATTTTACCCAGGTAATTTTTCCCCTCTCTCCCCGAGTGGGTTGCAAAATATATATCCTGAGGAAGGAGATCCCGCTGTTATTTGTGCTACAGGCCCCGCGGATCCTTAAACCGGCTCTGGAGGTGACATACCGAGTCCATCGAGGGCGATCAGACGAGTGTTCTAGCACTGCAAGACACGGTCACGGTCACACCCCCTCCGTGAATTTAAATACCAACTGCCCTCCCAGTGCTGGCAGAAATACTAAAAATCCTAAAATAAAAATAAAATGCAAGACACTATAGGTATTTCTCGAGCTAGGCAAAAGGAACAAGTTTTTCGTATTTTCGCAGAACGGCGTCCTCCGCCTCTCCCCGTAGCCAGAGGTGGATCGGGGGGTGGGGGGGGGGGGCACCTAAAGTTTGTGATAGATATAATTTTATTATATATTAATTTTATTTTTTTAACGATCCCCTCCAAACCTCCCCCAAAGTTCCCTTGGCATTCCGTTATGTCATTAGGGCCCCCCTAAATGGATTTTCTGGATCCGCCACTCGTAGTTATGGCCCTGTTTTTTGGGAGAACGATCCAGGGTGAGATAAGAATTTCGCTGGTGGGACTAAAGTTCACTTATGGCAGAATAGTTTACCCACTGCTTCTACCATTAGTGACAGGCAGCTCGGCGCGGTCCATCAAACCGCGGGGGTCGAGTAGCAGTAAGTACACTGACACGCCAGTTATGTGGCGTTAAATGCTTTCAGTTGCATGTCTCCGCGCCACCCAACCGGAACGTCTAGCAACACATATCGGTATAGTCTAGTGGGTTGCCGTGCGCTAAATCAATTCCCACCGGCGATGAAGGTAACATCTTCTACTAAAACTAATATATCAGTACGACTTAACATCAATTCAGTTCTCCCACTGGCCATGTTAACATTGGCTAATAAAATTGATATACGGCTGCTGTACACCAATTCAATTCCCATTGGTTATAATAATAACGTTTTCTAATACAGCTGCCTGGCTCGAGTGTCTTCTAGCACTATTATGTTTATATGCGAGGATAGAGCTTGAGAGCACTCTGTGTAACCGACTATTAATTTTCTACGTCCCCTGGTGTTGTTCATTGGTTGAATGCTTAAATTAGAAATATTTAAGTTAGTGTTGCTGGACTCGTTTTCCCAGCACCACCACTGAAGCATCAAACTCTTGGTAGGTATTTTCTTAGCTATACACACAAGTGAATATAAAACCTTACTGCTTTGCGATAGGTGTGGCAGCAGGGCGCGCTCTCTGTCTCGGTCTCGGTCTCTCTCTCTCTCTCTCTCTCTCTCTCTCTCTCTCTCTCTCTCTCTCTCTCTCTCTCTCTCTCTCTCTCTCTCTCTCTCTCTCTCTCTCTCTCTCTCTCTCTCTCTCTCTCTCTACTTTGTATGTGTCTAGAGCTCTCTCGTTCGTCATTACGCATACACACGCACGTGTATTCCCCTAAGCCACCATATATATGGAGTTAGGAGAAACTTTTGAAAACGAAGAAGATATAAACATATATCTTTCATTGTAGTAAACACAACTAAATAAAAAGGTAATGTTAACGTCATCACTAATGAAAAATGATTTAATGTCAGACAACCTTATGGCCATTTGCGGAATGCCACTTGATGCCTGTTGATTTTACGATTGACTCTTGACGTGTAAGTGGGCTTTTGAATCGATTTCCTCAGCGAATACATCAAATTGGCATTTCCCCATTGTTATCATCGCTCCACGACTGGTATATCAAACACTACGGGATGACAGTGTTATCATGTCTATAGCAGAAGTAAAATGAACCCATTGTTGCTAAGGCCTAAAAATTGTGTTTCAGGGAAATGTCCGGGGAAAATTAGGTAGGTCGGCTTAAAATATGAACGTACTCTTTCCATCTGTATAGTAATAGAAAATATATATATGGTTCGCTCTTTTCTCAGGTAGGGTTGGGTACACATTTATTGTGTCTTTCAGTAAGTGCAAATTATGTGTCGGCAGTACGTTTCTTCTCTAGGTCAGGTATTGGAATTTTCCTTACGCCATCATGGTTAGATACCTAAGCTTAACTGTAGTGAAGTGTTGTTAAGTAGATGCCAACAACAACAACAACTGTTACTTTGGGATCCCATCTAGGTACAGACACATTGGGAGGTAGTACAAGAATGTGTTACTGTAGTAACATGTATGCATTAACACAGAGCAGTTTTTCGTAGTGTTCTTCTTTTCTTTGGAATGTAAATGAAGGAACAGAAGTCATACGTTGGTGATGTAGTTTCGTGTTTTCCTTACCAACATAAAACATGATTAATAAGTTAATAACATGATGATACAGATAAAATATATATCTATAAGCTCTTAGCTGAACGATAGGGTGGACACTGCGACTGAGAACCGCAAGCCCCCCCCCCCCCCCCCTTGGGTCTCGCCTTTGTTCTATCTGAGTCTGACCTTCGTTCTCTCGAGTCTATATTTCATGGGTAAATTATCTTTATTTATAACACACATACTAAACACGTATCCATGTACCGTAATATATAGATGTACTCGTTCAGACGCCTGCAACACCCGTGACAACAATTAATCTACATTGTGTTTTTGATTAATGGTAACATTTTGTATTCGTACTTGACACTAATAGGTTTGATTGTCAAGGTTGCTAACTAAGTAGAAACCATGGCAGACGTCAGATTACGTTAACTAATTATAATTAATGTACGTGACCATAAATATATAAACTGTATTGTTATAAAGTTGAAGTTTTAGCACTGTGGAAGTATTATGTAGACGGCCTAGTAAGATGTGTAACGTGTGCCTAATCCATTTGTTGTTTATAAAGTTGAAGTTTTAGCACTGTGGAAGTATTATGGAGACGGCCTAGTAAGATGTGTAACGTGTGCCTAATCCATTTGTTGTTTACGTGTGCCTAAAGTTGAAGTTTTAGCACTGTGGAAGTATTACGGAGACGGCCTAGTAAGATGTGTAACGTGTGCCTAATCCATTTGTTGTTTATAAAGTTGAAGTTTTAGCACTGTGGAAGTATTATGGAGAGGGCCTAGTAAGATGTGTAACGTGTGCCTAATCCATTTGTTGTTTATAAAGTTGAAGTTTTAGCACTGTGGAAGTATTATGGAGACGGCCTAGTAAGATGTGTAACGTGTGCCTAATCCATTTGTTGTTTATTAAGTTGAAGTTTTAGCACTGTGGAAGTATTATGGAGACGGCTTAGTAAGATGTGTAACGTGTGCCTAATCCATTTGTTGTTTATAAAGAAATAAAATACGTTTCAATCAATCGAGAATTTGTTTTACGAAACACCAACTTATGGCTTTCTGGAACCGAACAAAGGGATTACATGTAAACTATAAACGTTAACCAAAATATTATAGAAAATTAATTTCATTTCCTGGTCACTTGTAATCTCTACAGTGATTTAAGAATGAATGTATGGGATGACGTCTCTATAATAAGCCCTAACGTTCTTCAGTTATTACCTCTGGACCCGTTTAAAACGCCGTTTTGTTCTGCCGTCTTCGTTAAACCGTCGGCCGCTACCCTCTTTAAACCATGCTCAAGGGCAAAACAATGCTTAGTGTATAGCAATTGTATGTTTACTTTCACTGATTAACCCTATTGAAATCAATACTGTATCTTATAATAAACACTTAATAAATTAGCACAATGGTTTTTTAAAACATTTTAGAATTTTAAATGTTTGGACTGTCTGTTGGCCTATGACCGGATGCTGAACTTGTTAACCTTTGTATATATACACATATTTATATTGTACGATTTATGTACAACATGTGACATTGTAATAAAATTAAAACATTTCCCTTCTTTCTTCTTCTTCTTCTTCTTCCTCTTCTTCTTCTTCTTCTTTTTCTTGTTCACTATTGTGTCCGATGTTTTTTTTTTTTTTTTTTTTTTTTTTTTTTTTTTTTTTTTTTTTGGGGGGGGTTAACTCGTTTTTGGGTTGTTGTTTTTTTGCGGAGGGGGTCGTATTTGTGGAGCGTCACTGGGCAGATGGACGGACAAGATGTTCATCATATTTCTCTGCAGAATAAATCGCACTTCACTGGGTTTAACTGGTCCACCATCACACCCCACATTCCTGTCAGGTGAAAAGACGCCATCTGCTTAGCAACGAAAATGAGATCTCCACGGGAACACGTTATTGAAAATAGCTTCCTAATCGGATGGAGGATTTGAAAATCCTCAATCTGGTCTCTCTCATACAGTAATTGCTTGAGTTTCGCAAATCTAAATGGAAACTGCCGCCAATAAATCAAGTCCGTTGTCCATCCACCATAATGGAAGCACATAACACATTTTATTTCATTGTAAATTTTGGAATAAGGATTAAACGGACAAAGGCACAAATGTTGTTTGTTGGAGGAGCTCATGGGTGGGCGAGAATGAATCAAGTTATTGTGTAAAAAAAAAAAAAAAATACTAATGTGTTCGTGAAGAAATGATGCTTTCGATTTGTGAAACCAGATGACCGGATTTACAGACGCAAACACGTAATGGGCGAACCCGCGATTGTTGTTTGGTTTGGAGAGTTCCTAGACTATTAAATAGTGTTTAATAACAGCTGTTTCTTTATTTCATTAAATCGTGAATCCGGACCCGTCTTTAATTACAGCTACCGAATTTGGCGCTTCGATAGGGTCCGGATTTAACCCAGTCGGTTGAGTGCTTGCTTGAGGTGCTTGCGTCGCAGGATCGAATCACCTGATTGGTTTTTGTTCTCGTTCCAATCAGTGCACCACAACTTTTCTGTATGTGGAAAAGTGCATATAAAAGATCCCTTGCTTCATCAGGGAAAATGTAGCGGGTTTCCTCTGATGACTACGAGTCAGAATTACGAAATGTTTGACATCCAACGGCCGATGATTAATTAATTAATGTGCTCCAATGGTGTCGTTAAACAAAACAAACTTTAACTTTGCGCTTCGTCATAATGTTCAAAGCGTTATCGGGGGCTAACAACACATTTGTATACTGTATCCCTGGTTAAAGTAGACCTAAAACTGTTTTATCATCAACTTGCAGGTAACAATCATTTACACACCTGGCTCCATATTCATAAACGTACTTAAGTCAATGGATGATACTTATCTATGTATTTTAAGTATGTATTTAGGTATCATACATCGACTTAAGTATGTTTATGAATACGGAGCCAGGGGCCTAATTCACTAAACTCTCGTAACTTTGCGATCTCGCAGTGCAATGCTAAACGACTTACAAAGAGGATGCTTTGTTGTCTAGCAGAGTCTAAGAGATCTTTGTGAATAAGGCCCCAGATCATTTGGAGAGAATGGTACTGCAGTGGAGTGAGGCATAACGATACAATGCTCATTAATACTGAAACAGAAAGTGTAAGTTATTCGGGAGGGCTGGAAGGGCTGAAAGGGCTGGGGGTGGTCATTGTTCCGTTTGACTTGTTAAAGAGGCCAAACACTCGCAGTCGCTGAACTGGTTTTTGCTGCGAATCTGCGAGTGGTGGCGAGCGCGCGGCTTCCTGAACACGTCGCTGTTAGACTTTTGAACTGTGGAGAATGATAGCATCATAGCACTCGATATCAACTCATGCCACCCCATCCCCATTGCTAGACGTAGTGATAAGGACGGGGATGGAGTGGGTAAATATCAAGGGGCATCACCCTGATATAATGTGAATGAGATTATGCGATCAGGTTTTAGCTTACAGGATTATATCTAGCAGAGGTCAGGAATAGTTGCACCAGCCTCCTCCTCCTCCAAACATAAATAAATAAATAAATAATCAACAAAACGTTTCTTAAAAGTTTAGACACGTCCTTTTAGTCTAGCTGACAGATCCTAAATTTCAGTTTTTATGCTCAGATTGTTTTTAACATCCCCCCCCCCCCCTCCTCCCCCCGTTAGCTTTGGCTAGGTGCGGATTTAGGTAAATGGTAATTTGTAAAACAAATGTAACGTGTAAATATTTAACCCAAAGAGACCCTCTCGATTGACCATCGTGAACTTTACAATATGGCCATCGTAGCGACGGTAATTGAAAACAGATCAAAGTGGAGCTGTCAGATGGCGACCGATAGCAGTGAGATGTTGAGAATATTGTTTAAACACTTCCACCAGTGACTTTTGTGCTGCCCTTTGGTCAGCCTTTGTCCACACTGACCGTTTCGTCCATCGCGCTGTTACCGCGAGAGGTGAGCCGAGAACACAGCGCCACCTGTGGCTCATTTGATTGTTTGTCAACATCTTTAAATTCACGTTTGTGGACATACTGCTTCTTCACCATCCCAACCAGTGCCCTACGACTGGTATCTCAAAGGCAGTGGCATATGCTGTCCTGTTTGTGGGTAAGTGCGTACAAAAAGATCCCTTGCTGCTGGTGGAAAAAATGTAGCGTGTAGACTGCATGTCAGATTTACCAAATGCTTGACACTCAGT
>NC_054703.1:17527657-17687657 GCF_016097555.1 Gigantopelta aegis | reverse complement strand
CATCATCATCACACCACTGCCGACACAACACCGCCACAACCACCACCATCATCATAATTATCACTCCACCGACACCACCACCACCACCATCATCATCATCATCATCATCTTCATCATCACACCACTATTGACACCACCACCACCATCACCATCATCATCACACCACTATTGACACCACCACCACCACCACCATCATCACCATCATCATCATCATCATCATCATCATCATCACACCACTATTGACACCACCACCACCATCACCACCACCACCATCATCATCATCATCATCATCACCATCATCATCACACCACTATTGACACCACCACCACGACCACCACCACCACCACCACCATCATCATCATCATCATCACCATCATCATCACACCACTATTGACACCACCACCACCACCACCACCACCACCACCACCACCACCACCACCATCATCATCATCAATCATCATCACACCACCACCACCACCACTACCATCACCATCACACCACCGACACCACCACCACCACCACCATCAACATCATCATCATCACACCACTATTGACACCACCACCGACACTATCATCATCATCATCATCACACCACTACCGACAACGCACCGCCACCACGATCATCACCACCATCACTACCGCCGCCACGCCGACACCACACATTACCACCATCGACCCTCACACCACCACTAGCATTTGTGAAATAACGCTTCAATCAGTGTTGGAGAGTCCATTATTGGCAAGACGGTGCAGATCTGTCTAAACGTTTTCCTTTATTAGCGGTTTGTCCTCGAGTCTGTTGGCCGACATTTAGCTGTGTACACGAGCATAGTGGAAACACAGCCCACAGCCCGGCCTGGGTTTGCCAGACCTAGTTGGACAAATAGTCACTCTGATCCGCGCACAGCAAAACCTACACAGACTGTTTGTCTAGGATCCGGGCAAGGAAAGGTAAACGTGTGTCTCGTTTAAATCAGCGATGGGGAGGTGCAGCTCGATAGAGAACAGTGCTAAGTAGAGTACGTTGGGTCCATACTAATGGGTGGATCCGTCTGTACACCCCCTCCCTCCCCTCCCCCCGTCCCAATCAGCGTTTTACGTCTAACAGCTAGGGATCTTTTATGTGTACTTTCTGCAGACAAGACAACACATACCATGGCATTTGATAAACTAGTCATGTGGTACTGGTTGGGATGGGAAAAATAATCGGGGAATGGTGTCACCAATTGTGTTTGTATAGAACAGAAGACCGACCAGACGAAACAATGATTAACTGTGCCTCCAAGCCCAGAATCCGTGTCATACACTATTTACCCGTATACCCTTCATTACGTTCAAATCAGCGTGTACCTCAATAAGACCTTTATTACAGTTTGTTCTAATCAGTAGCTAGGTATCTGACCACTAGTGTTTGGTTTGTTGTTGTTGTTGTCTGTGTGTGTTTGTGTGTGTGTGTGGGGGGGGGGGGGGGGAGTCTTTATTGTTGTTGTTGGGTGCTATGGGGGTTTTTGGGGTTTTTTTTGTTGTTGGTTTTTTTTTTGGGGGGGGGGGGAGGGGTGGGGTGTTGCTCTTGTTGCTGTTTTGGGGTGTGTTTTGTTCTTTTTGTGTGGTTTTGTTTGGGGGGTTTGGAGGGGTTGGGGTTTGGGTTGAGTTAATTTGTGGCGGTTTTGTTGTTGTTGTTTTTGGGGGTGTTTTTTTGTCATATACGAGCATATGTAGAAGAATTAAATTTGAAAAACAATGCTTACCATTCTAGCTTAGAAGAAAAGAGTAGCACCCGCCACGTCACTCTAGTAAGATAATGATAAATTCTCAAGTTTCTTTTTTCAACTTATTTTTGTGCTTATATTCAATTAGGTTCAAGCACGCTGTCCTCGGCTATCTGGGCTGTCTGTCTAGGACAGTGTGTTAGTTGTTAGTTGCTGGTGGTTACCAAGAGAGAAGAGGGTGCAGTGGCCTTACACCTACCCATTGAGTCGTTGGGTACCTACCAGCCTTATGTCCGATGGCTTAACCACGACACCACCGTTCTCAAGTTGCTTAAAGGTGTCAAAAAAGGGAAACAACTCTCGTTAAGGCAGGCAACACTACATTGTATGACATTTAGTTCTAGATGCAGAAATCATTACTGTCTTTGCACCATAATTGGGAGTTGGATCACTTTTTCAACATTGCATAGCCTAACAGTCAAATTAGTTCTGATTCCAACAAAAGGGGCACTCTTTTCAGTGCTATATTCGTAGCCTGCAGGTCGCTCATTGGCTAAAATAGTAATATGATCCCTCTACCACAGTCCTCATCAACACATGATGATAATAATAAATATGACTAATCATATGCCTGGTTACAAGTGTATCTAGTCCACAGAATATTGCTCATGATTAGAAAAAATAACCCCACCCTAAAACAACAAGTTTAAATAAAAATAAATGATTTTGTTTTTCTTTCTCTTTTTTAATTTATTAAAATTATGGGGCTACCCACTGGAGAAAGATAAGGTCAAGGCTTGAACATTATCTGTTGCTAATACATCCAAAAGATACCTCATGCCACAGTATTTGTTATAGTAACGATCGAGCAACTGTCTTACAGAAAATAGAGGATGGTCGGTGTATGGTAGCATCCCATCAATACAAATAAGACCTGCAACCGCCCTCGGTAAAGCACCCCTCCGATAACCGTTCCATCCATGCCGCTTTTTTTGTCTCACTAACATTCCTTACATTTCCCTCGTTTATACATAACAATCCGCGATCATTTCTTCAGTAAACACAATTACTACCACAATATGTGGATGGTCTGGGAACAAACTGCTGTTTCGTTTAGTGGTGCAGGTTGGTATTCAACGCGACCCGCTCCACTGGTGCTGCTAAAAGCAGGACGGTGTTTTCACAAACAACGAATACCCGAAAAGACATTGGCTTGCAATCTGTGACATATTAAATGGGACCCCCTGCTGCTCTGAAACCAATAATTCGGGGTTAATGCTTCCAGTGTGTTGTGGAAAACGTGTCTATCTCACGCCGTGTCTAACCGCTTGTCCGTGACGTCATCGGAGTTTACTGAGCGCAAACCTGCTTTAATTTTCAGATGTAGACATGTCAAACATATAGAATGAATGAATGAGTGAGTGAATTAATCAATTAATGAGTGAGTGAATGAATGAGCGAGTGTGTGAATGAATGAATGGGTGAATGAATGAGTGATTGAATAAATGAATGAGTGAGTGAGTGAGTGAGTGAGTGAATGAATGAATGAATGAATGAATGAATGAATGAATGAATGAATGAATGAGAGAGTGAGTGAATCAATCAATCAATCAATGGATGAGTAAATGAATGAGTGAGTGAGTGAGTGAGTGAATCAATCAATCAATGGATGAGTAAATGAATGAATGAATGAATGAATGAATGAATGAATGAATGAATGTCAATTGACACCTCGGCATGTTATTCCCTAATGAATTCGTACGTGTTTAAAACAAGCAAAACCCGAACAAAAACCTCCTTGTTTTTATATCACGAGCTAACATCCAATTTGAGTTGGTACAAACATGAGGACGATTATAACATGAATACACTGGTATTGTAAAACTCAAACATGTCAGTAATATATTAGTAATATAATATTATCATAAAATTGAGAATGTGCATTGCACATTTCAACTAAATTTATAAAAGAACCAAATTAGATACCTAGGCTAAGGTTTCTACTAAAATGTCATGAAATGAGAAAGAGAAAGGAATTCTTGTTTAACACCTCAGGTTTGTGTTTTGTGGGGTCTTGTCACATAATTATTGCGACATTTGTACAGAGAATACGAGAGGAAACCCGCTGTGGCCACATATAATTACTTATAGAAATATTGTTTTATATGCACATTGGTATCGGGGATGTCGATAACCTGGTAGTAACTGGATTCGCACCCCGGTACAAGTAAATAATCTTAGGAGGTTGAGTCATGCTACCCCTCCAGAATCTCAAGTGGGAAAAGGCATCCTTCTCAACCTTTAGTAAGAACTCGAAATATCTCAAAACGCTGGCACCACATATACACCCATGTCAGCCAATGTTGATGTCCAGGATCTTATACATCTAGCATGGCCACACCTGTAGATACTCTGTGAGATCAGACTGTCGGAGAGTACGATCTTTTAATCAGCAAATCATGTTCAAGGCAGTCTTGTCATCCAGCGATGAGAATGTGACATCCATTGATGGCGTGTGCACAATTAGGAAAATATCATTTATTGTTTTAAATGATTGATCATCCTTAGGAACACAGACATCCCACAGACCTTTAGGAACACAGACATCCCACAGACGTCCATTGGAACATGCAATATAGGTTTACTGATGTGTACACATCCACGTACAGCAGGCGATGCCTACTCGGTTTTAGTAACACAGGAATCACGTTTGTCTTTGTTTTAAGAAAAACGACACAATTAAACCATTTTTAATGATAATCCACCATGTTTATTATCTATCATTTGCCTATATATTATTTCCCTGGGTTAATCCAATCGCAAGTGCAACACCTACTTCATATAGCTTACTTTTCTTTGATAACAGCCTCTCCAGCATTGTATAATTAATAAACTACTCACATTTTATTAATAGCATGTGGACGCTTAGCAATTGTGTTTTACTTACGTGAGTAAATAGACTCATAAGCACATTTACACATGGGAGTAAATTGTGTGCATGCGTTTGGGGCTTAAAACTCTATCAGAAACACAACACAGATATCTAATACCCCAAACGCATGTACAAAATTTACTTATATGACTAAATTTGCTCATGAGTAAATTTACTCATGTAAGTAAAAGCAAAATTGCTATGCGTTCGCATGACATTAATATAGGCGAGTATTTCAGTCATATAAACGGCAGATAGATTTGAATTTGGTTTAGTTCGTACCAAAACCGGGATGGAAAGGTTGTTATTGTACCACAAGAAAGTCAGAAGATATTTTCCATACAAAGTATGTGTTGCACTTGCTGTAGGGTTAACGCAAGAAAAACATATCTGGGCAGAAATAGGCAGTCCACGTGGTGAGATAATCTAAACAGAAAATAGGCAGTCCACGTGGTGAGATAATCTAAACAGAAAATAGGCAGTCCACGTGGTGAGATAATCTAAACAGAAAATAGGCAGTCCACGTGGTGAGATAATCTAAACAGAAAATAGGCAGTCCACGTGGTGAGATAATCTAAACAGAAAATAGGCAGTCCACGTGGTGAGATAATTTAAACAGTGGAGAGGATCAACACGAGTGGTATGACAATTTCCGAATGGACAGGAATATTTTTGATTTGGTTTGTGATAAACTGTCGGATGTTTTAAAATCAAGGTGTGTGTATCAGGACAACGTTAATTGGATACATGTAGGAAACTAAATGGAAATGAACTCAATTTATATGTACCTTTTCACAAATAAAAGTGCACTTAGCACGGCTTTTGATATTTCAGTCGTGCTGTTTAGCTAGACAAATCAGCCAAATGTACAAAGAAAAAACTGAAAAACCCCACGATTCCTAAAGTACACACGTGTGAAAAACATTCCTGGGAGAATCAAAGTTCGATTAACCAAACAGTTCTGACATTCCTTCCAGTTTTCCGCTGGCAAGGTAAGCAGGTTCGTGACAAAATCACCATCTGACTTAACGGCAATCTGACGTCCCGTAAAGAACGACGATGGACCAATGGAAAATGTTTAAATATTTATTAAGAGAAAATTGGATGGCAATTTCTTTCTTTCCTTCTTTGGTCCGTTTATTGCGTTTGGCCCTGCGATTTGCATTATGTGTAATTCTTTGATCCGACTAATGGCGAGTTGGAATTACTAAACTGTATCCTTGGAATCTCAACGTCGGGTGACTACGTGCATTCTTTAGAGAGGACCGGCCTCGGTGGCGTCGTGGCAGGCCATCGGTCTACAGGCTGGTAGGTACTGGGTTCGGATCCCAGTCGAGGCATGGGATTTTTAATCCAGATACCGACTCCAAACCCTGAGTGAGTGCTCCGCAAGGCTCAATGGGTAGGTGTAAACCACTTGCACCGACCAGTGATCCATAACTGGTTCAACAAAGGCCATGGTTTGTGCTATCCTGCCTGTGGGATGCGCAAATAAAAGATCCCTTGCTGCTAATCGGAAGAGTAGCCCATGTAATGGCGACAGCGGGTTTCCTCTGAAAATATGTGTGGTTCTTAACCATATGTCTGACGCCATATAACCGTAAATAAAATGTGTTGAGTGCGTCGTTAAATAAAACACTTCTTTCTTTCTTTCTTTAGAGAGTACCAGATTTTTCTTCTTATTTATTTATTTATCTATTTATGTGTCTGTCTGTCTGTCGGTCTGTTTGCTATCTTGTTTGGTTGATTGGACAGATGTTTGGTTGGCTGGGTGGTTCTTCTTTATTTATTATTATTTTTTATTTTTTTATTTATTTATTTATTTATCCATCAGCATGAATTTTTGTTTTCGAATTGAAAAAAGATAAAACTGTATTGCATATAGACATTCCACATACAGAACTACATGCAAAACACGCACACACAAGACACAAACAAACATACTATTCTAATGACTAAATAAGGACTAATTTAATGAATCAACTGAAAATAAAAACGTGTTAACCGTCTCTAGGTTGTCATTCAAAGAGAGAAGTGGTTTTCTTGTTTGTTGTTGGTGGTTTGTTTGTTTTTGTTTGTTTGTTGTTATTGATGTTGTTGTTGAAGGTAGTTTGGATTTTGGCTTGATTTTTTATTGTTTATATATATATATATATATATCTATATATATATATATATATATATATATATATATATACACACACACGTGTGTGTGTGTGTGTCTGTCTGTGTGTGTGTGTGTGTGTCTGTCTGTCTGTCTGTCTGTCTGTCTGTCTGTCTGTGTGTGTGTATGTGTGTCTGTCTGTATGTCTGTGTGTGTGTGTGCGTGTGTGTGTGTGCGTGTGTGCGTGTGCATGTGTGTTAATAAACTGCTTATATCAGTATGATTAAAACATATAGACTAGTGGTAAAACGCTCGCCTGACGCCCGTCGGTGGACCAATTGGGCTATTTCTGATCCCAGTCAGTGCCCCACAACCGGTATATCAAAGGCCGTGGTATGTGCTACACTGTATGCTAATGGATAAACGTAGCACGATTCCTCTCTAAGACTATACGTCAAAATCACCAAATGTTTGACATCCAATAGCCGATGATTAATAAATCAATGTGCTCTAGTAATGTCGTTAAACAAAACAAACTTTAACTTCAAAACATGTTAATATTATTGGAATGATAATTAATTTGATCTAATGGAACCTCTAGATCGAAGCTGGACACCTGTCCGTCCGGTTGCCAGTTTACGTGATGGGTCTCACAGCACACTATATCGACCAGGTAGGACTCTGCGACCACTGTGAAACGTAATAAACGAACATGGCGTCGTCCGCACTGAGCCCCGTTCGTCGACACCTTATCGTTCGTTATCGGCTTGTCTTTCAGCTAATCAACTGGCTCGCCATAAAAGTTTAATGTTTATTGATTTCACCAGATATCTAGGGAAGTAATCTATGTGATCCGCTTCGCGGTGTTTGGTGTGTTAATGTCACTGGAGTTTTCTCCCGAGATTGCTGTCTGGCCCGTTTATAGCTACCGTAAAAACTCTAATTGGTGTAAAACGTATGTGGTCGTCCTAAAGAGGTGGTCGTTTAATACAGTGCTAGTGCTTTCTCCATCTCTCTGGCTCTCTCTAGCTCTCTGTCTCTCTCTCTCTCTCTCTCTCTCTCTCTCTCTCTCTCTCTCTCTCTCTCTCTCTCTCTCTCTCTCTCTCTCTCTCTCTCTCTCTCTCTCTCTCTCTCTCTCTCTCTCTCTCTCTCTCTGTGTGTGTGTGTGTGTGTGTGTGTTCATTGCGAAGCCGGATGTTTTTAAGAATATTCTTTCTCTCTTTTTCCTATTCTTTCTCTATCTCTCTTTCTTTCTCAGTCGTTCGGTCTGTCAGTCTCTCCGTGTATCTGTTATTGCTACTGGCTGGGGGTTTTCTGCTTGTTTGTCTGTTTGTGTGGTTGTCCATCTGAAAAATAAAGAAAGAAATGTTTTATTTAACGACGCACTCAACACATTTTATTTACGGTTTGGTTAAGGACGACACAGATATTGAGATATCAGCAGCAAGGGATCTTTTATATGCACCATCCCACAGACAGGGTAGTACATACCACAGCCTTTGATATACGAGTCGTGGTGCACTGGCTGGAACGAGAAATAGCCCAATGGGCCCACCGACGGGGATCGATCCCGCACCGACAGCCCACCGAGCGAACGCTGTACCACTGGGCTACGTCCCGCCCCTTGGCCATCTCTCTACGTCCCGCCCCTTGTCCCATCTCTGTCCCCTCTCTCTCTCTCTCAAAACTCTCCTTGTCTCTCTCTCTCTCCTCTCTCTCTGTCTCTGTCTCTCTCTCTCTCCTCTCTCTCTCTCTCTCTCCTCCTCCCTCTCTCTCTCTCTCTCTCCCTCCCTCTCGTCTCTCTCCTCTCTCTCTCTCCTCCCTCCCTCTCTCTCTCTCCCTCTCTCTCTCTCTCTCTCTCTCTCTCTTCTCTCCCTCCCCTCCCTCTCCCTCTCTCTCTTCCTCCGTCGTCCGTCCGTCTTCCCCTCTCTCTCTCTCTCTCTCTCCTCCCGCCTCTCTCTCTCTCCCTCTCCTCCCTCTCTCTCTCCCTCTCTCTCCTCACTCTCTCTCTCTCTCTCACCTATATATATATATATATATTTTTTTTTTTTTTTTTTTTTTTTCTCCTCTCTCTCTCTCCTCCATTCTCTCACTTTCTCCTCCATTGTCTTTATCGCGAAGCATAATGAAACAGAAGCAGGATTTTGTTAAGAATATTTATTACAGGGTTCACAATATAATGTAAGAAACATGTATAACAACTAAACGTACACAGGATACATGTAATTAATTAATCACGACTACCTCATTGTCATTAAAAGGAGAAACAAAGAACAAGAACCACATTGCTGCCGTAAAAGGAGTATATGATTATCACCATAAACAACCTTAGTTGTCATGGGAACAGTATTAGTATCAAACCTGTTTCATTATTGGGACAAACAAACACTGACAGTGAGGAAAACAAGAAAGGAATTTCAGCACACTTTAAACAACGTCTATTTTGAGTGTCTAATATTTGGTTATTTTCACACTTGAACTAAAGTGTGAAAGGAAAGGAAAGTGTCTGTGGTTAACGAAACTTTGGAACATTTTAAACTACGTTTGTTCGACGACTACACAAAAGAACGTCATTGATCGATCGATTGATTGATTGGTTGGTTGGCGGAGAATTGGTTGATTCGTTGGATGGTTGTATGGCTGATTGGTTTGTTGGTTGAATGATTGATTCACTGATTCAAAGCTTGACTGACTGACTGACTGATTGACTGATTGATCCATACATGCATTTATTCATTCATTCATTCATTTATTCGATGGACCCATTCTCTGACTGGGTTTTTCCCATTCCAACCAGTGTTTCACGACTGGTATATGAAAGGTCGTGGTACGTGCTGTCCTGTTTATGGGAAATTGCATATAAAAGATCTCTTTCTGCTAATGGAAAAATGTACCGGGTTTCCTCTCTAAGACTATACTTCCTACATGCAAATCGAAGTAACTTTATTAAAGGGACATTCCTGAGTTTGCTGCATTGTAAGATGTTTCCGACTAATAAAATATTTCTACGAGTAAACTTGCATATTAAATGTATTAACTTGCTTAGAATATCAGTGTCTGTATATTCAATGTGTTTCTGGTCATCTCAATATTTGTAAGAAGCCCAAACATCTTTAATATGTAATCACAATCGTTATAAGGTCTCTGTTAGTCGACAACATCTTAAACATTGCAGCAAACTCAGGAATGTCCCTTTAACGTGCCTATATCCAATAATGGTTCAGGCACGTCCATCTCTGGGCGTGAGAGAGAATTTACTGGACAATGTTTTCACATTTTATAACTTTGGAGTTGGGTGTGGATTTTGAGCGATTGATAAATAGAAAGTTGTGCAATTATCAATTAAAACTTATTTGGATTCAATTTTTTTTAATGCGCACCACCAAAAGTATACATTACAAATCATTTGACCTATTTTAAACAATGTATAGGCCCTGGATGAATACGTATGGAAAGGGCTGGGCCTTGAGCCACAGACACGAGTGGCATGACCAAATTGTAGTTTGGTACCAATCCCATCACAGGCTTCGGTGTGACGAGGCGAGGGAAAGGAGAGAGAGAGAGAGAGAGAGAGAGAGAGAGAGAGAGAGAGAGAGAGAGAGAGAGAGAGAGAGAGAGAGAGGAGCAGAGCAGAGCAGAGGAGTGGGTGGAACATAAAGGCAGGTGCAATTCCTGTCAAGGATCCAATTTCTTACCTATTTTCATTAACTCGTAAATTATTTTATTCAAAAATGGCGTGCATTTTAAAGGCACTATCTTCGTAGGTCGATTTACATCTCTGCTACCTATAAACGTCAGCATATGTAGATTTAAACATCAGTTAGCACCAAACATTGCACATCTGCGATCTGTTTTACCTGCCTTCCTCCATGTTGCAGTGCTTAATACTTCGGACTTGTGGCTGGTTCGTGCACAGTTCGCATGTTGACTTTCAGTGGCTCTGAAGGGGAGTTTAAGGTCATTAAGTTAATGATTAACCACTGACTACGAGGCATTGTAGAAAATGTCCTCAGTTTGCTGCCATTTAATTAGAAGTTGTTTCCGATTACAAAGGCCTTTTTAACGACTATAATTACACTTTAAATAGTTTTACGACATCAGTGTATCTGTAGGTCTAATTAACGAGCTACTCTCGATTCCCTAATGTCAAAACCTATATTAGCTCCGGAACTTTCTTTTTGACCGACCGTTCAAAATTGCGCCCAAATTCCTTAATCAAACTTGCGCACCTTTTCTCTTTTGGCATAATTCTTGCTCCATTCAAAATTCCATAGCACCATTACCCCCCTCCGCCTGCTACCCACCACGGTCGGGCTGCTGGTGCTCACTTGCACCTGCCAGTGCAGGCGGTCCCTCCTTCCCCTCCCCCACCTTTCCTAACCTGGACGGAGGAGCCGACCGAGGCCGGCTCTTGTGCCAAAGACAGCCGTGCGCTACAACAGCTTGCTCTGAATGTGCCCTATGACCTGACCTGACCAGTGTATCTATACAATGTCATTCCGATCGTCCTCAAGTCTGATACATGTTGTAGTGTAAACGTTTTTGTTGTTGTTGTTGTTTTGTTTGTTTTGTTTGTTTTTTGCTTTTTTCCTAAAAACATTTTCTTATGTACGATATTATTGGGAAACAAAATATAATGTGTATTACTACAGGCATTAAAACGATAATAAACACACTGAATATACAGAAACAAATATTGTAAACAAGAAAATACATTGCATATTAAAAAAATTAACAGTAGTCATTAAAAAGACTCTACCAACTGATAACATGTTATAATAGCAACATACTCTGGAGACGTGCGTGAACCTCTTTGGATATAGGCACGCTAATAAAGATTCCTAATCCAAACTCGGGAGTCTCTTTAAGCCTCGAATGGACAGGCAGCTTATGGTGCTGAGCTGTGTGACCAGGACAGCGTGCTTGAACGTTACTTGAATACGTATACCCACGATCATCAAATTAAAATAAGATGGGTAATGGTGTTGAAGGGTATGGAAGTCAATAGGTGTACGTTTAAACAGTAGTTGACGACAAACAATTTGATACGATTGATTTAAGATTCCCAAGGTCTCTAATTTGCTGTGTTGTTTGGACAACCCGCGCTCTGCACACTGTCTCGGCGAGCTGTGATCACCCACGAAGATAGGTGGAATTTCATAGACTTACAAACACCGTACGCCGATTAACGTAAGCCTCTTGGTATGCCAGCCTCGGATCCTGGGATTAGCTCAGACGACAGGTATTTAAAGGTGCATAATCCTCTACAAACACCCAAACCCCCCCCACAAACCCCCCCCCCCACCCCCCCCCCCCCCCCCCCCATCGGATTCTGTCACTGGTTGTTTTTAGAGACTGGGCCTAGAGGGAACATGCCTGAACCGATTAAGTACAGAAAGAAAGAAAAATGTTTTATTTAACGACGCACTCAACACATTTTTATTTACGGTTATATGGCGTCAAACATATGGTTAAGGACAACACGGATATTGAGAGAGGAAACCTGCTGTCGCCACTTCATGGGCTACTCTTTTCGATTAGCAGCAAGGGATCTTTTATATGCACCATTCCACAGACAGGGTATATCATACCACGGCCTTTGATATACCAGTCGTGGTGCTCTGGCTGGAGCGAAAAATAGCCCAATGGGCCCACCGACAGGGATCGATCCCAGACCGACCGCGCATCGAGTGAGTGCTTCACCACTGGGCTACGTCCCGCCCATCTTGAGTACAGAACCATGTTAATAGGTTCGCGTTTCCCATTCTAAACAATAAACATTTACAATGGATTCGTGTGCTCCCCACTCTACCCCTTAATGACACCTCTTTTTCCCCACTACCTTCATTTCATTTTAACTTATGTTTGTGCTCAAATCCAATTACGGTTCAAGCACGCTGTCCCGGGCACACAGCTCAGCTATTTGGGCTGTATGTCCAGGACCCCGTTCCATGAAGCGATCTTAGAACTAAGATCACCTTAAATGCATAGCTACCTGATGTACTTGAGATGATATTAGTGCTAAGATCGCTTCGTGGAACGGGGCCCAGGACAGTGGGTTAGTTTTTAGTTGTTGCGCGAGATGAGGGTGTAGTGGTCTTACACCTACCCACTGAGTCGTTAAAACTCGCTCTGGATGGCAGCCGGTACCGAGCTGAGAACCCTGTACCTACCAGCCTTATGTCCGATGGCTTAACCACGACACAACCAAGGCCGGTGGCTACAGATGCAAGATGGCCCCTTTAATATACTTGGTCGAACACACAGGTATATTTACCGGCAACATTCTTATCCTTACAACACAAATAGAAACGTAGGCTGCGAACTACACCAACAGTCATGATACATTATTATAAAGTAATTACTATTCGCAATTATTTTCTGGTTCAGTGCAACAGTCGGTGCATTTGGCAGGAAAGAGCGAACGTAACTTGTTTAAAATGTGAATGATCCGATATCAAAGGATTAACTCAGGTAGAATAACCTTTGTACCTATTGAACGGGTTTTAGTTCGACATACTGATGTCACGTGACTGTTTGCTGTCACTGCAGTCAATGAACAGAACTGTTTGTTTATTATTATTTTTATTTATTTATTTATTTTCATGGCATGTAGATAAGTTATTGTAATAATATGTTGTTAAACCTACTTTTAAGCATTATATGACTTTAGTGCACAAATTCACCCCCCCCCCACACACACACACACACAAACATACACGCGCACAGACATATACACAAACACGTACCTGTATTAAATACATACATTCATACATACACGCACGAACACAAACGCGCGCACACACACACAGAGAGAAAAAAGAGAGAGAGAGAGAGAGAGAGAGAAAGAGAGAGAGAGAGAGAGAGAGAGAGAGAGAGAGGAGAGAGAGAGAGTCGAGAGAGAGGAGAGGGCGAAAGGGATGGGAGAGAGAGAGAGCGGTCGGGAAGAAAGGGAGAGAGAGAGAGAGAGAGAGAGAGAGAGAAACAAACACAAATACACACACACAAAACATACACAAACACACATATATACAAACACACACACTAAAACATACACACAGTGCCATACTCAATGGCACACAAATCACACGCAATGACACAATGCGACTCCTTCCCACGTGAAGTCAGAAATCAAAATGTCTGATTCCGTCAGAGATGTTTGTGTCATTTCACTTCGCTCCATCGACCAAGCGGCACGTGTCGATATTTTCATCCTTTTTGTAGAACCGAAAATAGCACCTGCTTCTATCATAAATATTCGCATAGAAAGTAGTATAATTTGTGTCATGGATACTAAAACGTTGGCGCACGTCGTAAGCGACATCATTGGTGCATGTCGTAAGCGACAGCAGACGATGCTATCGGGTGGAACTGTCGTCTGCTGTGATGAAAGAGGAAAGACAAAACGGTTTATGGTAGACGGTTTTCTGTATGTAGTATTAACTGGCATTAACTTGCCTCGGATACCCTAGTTATTTTCTTTAAAGTAATGAATGTAGAATTGCGGAGGTTAAATTGGCCAGTGGTGCACGTAAATCGTGCTGTATTAACACGACAAAATCTTGATTTATGGAAATCGTATTTTTCGCTGTTTCATTGTCAATTAGTTTTTGGTGCATTTTCACTGTGCTACTTGTAGATAGTAATTTTCACCGTGCTACTTGTATATGAACATTTTCACTGTGCTACTAGCAAATAGACAATTTCACTGTGTTACTAGCAAATAGACATTTTCACTGTGTTACTAGCATATAGACATTTTCACTGTGTTACTAGCAAATAGACATTTTCACTGTGTTACTAGCAAATAGACATTTTCACCGTGCTACTAGCAAATAGACAGTACTGTACTCCATATCAATGCACCTAGAACTGAAAAGTTAAATTTGAAGTTTGGTTTGTTTACCGATTTCACATGAGCACATTGATTGATTAATCATGGGCTATTTGATGTCAAACATTTAGTAATCCTGACATACAGTGGTAAACCCGCTACATGTTTCCACTGGTAAGAAGAGATAGCACATATTACGGCCTTTGGTATACCAATCCAATCCAATATTTATTTACATGCTCATATACCACGAAGGTTTCAAGCATGTCTGTCCTGGGCATAATCTCTGGCCTTTGCCAGTGACTAAGTCCAGGACAGAAAAGGGTGGGGGATAAGTTTGAAGTGGGCAGATTTTGGAATAAAAATTTAGTTGTGTCCAGCGACTGCGCGGACCGACTTATAGACACCGAAAATGGGCCGTGTTCTGACTGGCTGAATTTCGATTCCTTCGGGTCTAACTAGAAAAAGCTAAAGTCTACGGAGAATAACTGCTCCTAACATCATGTCCGGACTAAGAATTTAAACCCAAAAATAAGTTTGACTGCTCGGCCAAAAAGGTTTTAAGGTGATTTGAGCAATTGAACGGGCGCCAAAGTAAATTGCGTTGGACTATTTATAAAAAAAATAAACATAAAGATTTTGAAGCTCGATCGAAAAACGTTTTAAAGTCCAACTAAGCCCAAAAAGGAGGATACCTGTCCTAGTTAAGGTTGGTTTTTCGGGGATCTTGGAGCTTTTCGGAGTTGGCGGCAGCCGATCTTTCCGCTGGCTTAGAGCCTGTACCACCGTGGAGTAGCCGGGGCCGCAGACTGCTCTGAGCATCTTGTGGAGACCCTGTTGTCAATCTTCCAGAACAAGACGCACTGTCTGTATGTCTGCTCCCTCCGATGGGTCACGACTACTCCCGGCGTACTTCCGAAGGTCTTCTGATGGATTTCGAAGAAGCTGCCGTCCTCCATGGGCTTCCAGTCGATGTTTGCGTATCCCTCCCTGGAGTTTTGCTGGTTGAGAGGTGTCCCCTTGCATGTATGGGTGGAGCTGATGTCGGAGTCCACCCAGGGCCAGGCTCCATTCGTCCTCGTCCTCGTCCTCGTCCTCATTCTCTTCCTCTAGTAGGGGGACGGCTTCAGGCGGCGGCTTGGTCTTTGCTGGTTGGGTGGTCGGTGATGACGCCTTCCTTTTTGGTGCCGCCACCGCAACAAATCCTGGTGACGACTCAACGGGAGCGGTCGTTAGAGTTGACCGCTGCACCGGAGTCGCCAGTTTTGGAGTGGAGGTCCATTTTGGTGGTGTCCTACTGGCCGGCTTGCACATCGCGATGTCCATTACCGAGTAGGGCGGATCCGGGGATGCAGGTGCCGATGGCAGTCGCCTCCTCTCCGGAGAACTCGGTGGGGGCGGCGACGCAGAAGGGACCGCCACTGGCGGTTGAGCCGCCAGCTTTGTCCCCTCCTGAGCCGTCCCCAGCACGGGTTTCTTCCTTCTCCTTCCTCTTCCCGTTCCTCCAGACCTCTTCTTTGGAGGCGGGTCTCCATATATCAAGGACACGGTCGCCCGTGACCCGGTATAGGTGACCCGAAACTCCAAAAGGGATCCAAAGTTGGCTATCAGTCCCCCCAGGTGGGGGGGGGGGGGGGTAAATCGAGAGCGCACTGACACACGTCTAGTCTCATCGAGAGTCAACTGGTGCACTAGCTGGAACGAGAAAGCCCCAATATGATATTGTGACGGAACATGCTCTTAATTTGTTTTCGCCTGTGGCGATATTAATTGTTTTAGAGGGCCGTATGCAGTTCCAATAAGCACTTAAGCCCAGGTGGCCAGTAGTTACGTAATACCTCATAAGATTCGGTTCCGCGTCCTGTTTCCAGACCAGTCTGGGATTTTATAATAAATAGCTAGGGTTTTAGAGATATCGGGGAGAAATATAGGAGAAGCATAGGAAGGCTTCCAGGGATCGCTGTCCGTCCGGACTGGTAAATAATTTTATTTCTGCTCTGTCTATAACCTTGATGTGATTGATGTGACTTTAAATATTTTAATACTGTATTATACCAATATTATTTAGACGGTCATCTGACGCAGTATACTGTAGGCTCACCGTTCTGATATATATATATATATATATATATATATATATATATATATATATATATATATATATATATATATATAGCTTAGCCAGTCATCCTAGAGGACCTAGGTAAACTGTAGGTTATTGTCTTTATTGTGATAGGTACCAGTATTAATTTTGTGTTACAAGGTTATTGAATGAGTAGTTACGGGTTAATTAAAAATTAACCAGTTAGGAATAGAGTTGTAATTCCTTTATTACTTAAGTTCCCCTGGAAGCGTTTCTCAATTATCACACGTGTGGGTGTTGTGTCACGGTGAAGTGATTAGCATATTGTGTAAACTAGACACTTAGAGATTAACTAATTAAGTGATCAGTTCTGGGTTGTTATTATTTGTTGTTGTTAATATTATACTGCGGCAGTACATTGGTCTGCGTAGGTTAATACAGATTCCAAAGTGTATTGTGTTTTTGTTGTGTTTTCTAGTGAACTAAACGTGCTATAATAATATATACTTTATATAAGATCTTATCTCTGATCATACCTAGACGAGCCAGCGGGTATAACTGCCTGGTACAGAGAGATCTAATAGATATACAGTTAGGAGAGATATTTGGACAATCGTGTTTCAATCAGTTACGGGTATTATAGGATCCCCGTGACAATGTTCACTATATAAACTATATGTTACGGGTATTATAGGATCCCCGTGACAGGAGTGAAAATTGGGGCGCTCGTCCCGGATCTGAAACGGGACATGAATATTTAAAAAAGTATTGTTTGTAAATGGGGGCTTTATAAATTAATTTTACAAATTAACTAGAAGTAGCAACATTGTTCACTAGAAAATTAATTAATAATAAGTGCGTCATATCTAAACATGGATAAGAATTTGCTGGATAGGCCTACGCTCAGTGTAGTGGAGATTAAGCGAGCACGCAAGGCCGAGTTAGTTGAAATCGCGGGTGAGCGAGACATTGATTTAACATCAGCTAAAACCTTAGGAGATATAAGGACAATTATCATCCAGGAAGTTTTTGGTGATACTCCTGTTATGGAAGAGAGTGAGATTGTTCCAGAGATAGAGATAAGTGACTTGAGTATGGAACAACAGTTAGCTTTTAAAAAGCTTGAGTACGAAAGAGAAGAACGTGCATTAGATAGAGAGAGAGAGAGAGAGAGAGAGAAGAGAGAGAGAGAGAGAGAGAGAGAGAGAGAGAGAGAGAGAGAGAGAGAGAGAGAGAGAGAGAGAAGAGAGAGAGAGAGAGAGAGAGAGAGAGAGAGAAGAGAGAGAGAGAGAGAGAGAGAGAGAGAGAGAGAGAGAGAGAGAGAAGCTAGGGATAGAGAGAAAGAAGAGAGGGATAGAGAATTCCAGTTAGAAAAATTAAAAGTGGAACATGAGTTAAAGTTGAATACTGAAGAAGTCAGACGAGAAGTAGGAAATGGGTTTAACATGTCGGAGGCTTATAGATCAGTGCCTGTATTTGATGACCAGGAGGTAGATATGTTCTTCCAACTTTTTGAACGGGCCGCTAAGCAGCTAAATTGGCCGCAGTCTAAGTTTAAGGGGAAGGCTAGTGTAGCTTATAATTCAATGAGTGACGAGCGAGCAAGTCAGTACGACCTAGTTAAGGCGGCAGTGTTGAGGGCGTATGAATTACGACCTGAGGATTATCGTTTACGGTATAGTGAGTTGAGAAAAACGCAGGTTCAGTCTTATAGTGAGTTTGTGGCTAAGAAGGCAGAGATGTTTGATAAATGGGTGTTGTCTCATCAGGTAGAGTCATATACCGAGTTACGGGAGTTGTTGATCTTACAGGACATTAAAAATGGATTACCAGTTAGCTTACGTATTCATTTAGAGGATCGTGATGTCAAAAAGATAGAGGAGGCAGGCATAGTGGCAGATGACTACGTGTTAATACGCAAAGCTCAGGCAGTACAGGGTAGCTCTATACAACAGGTTGACAGGTTCATCAGAAGAAATTTCAGCCAGGTTTTTCCTGGGAAAGTAACTATCGGGGAGAGTCATCTAGTTGGTCAGCTAGTCAGGCAAGGAATGCACCTGGTGGGCAAAGTAAGGATAAGCCTGCATTATCAGCCAATGCACGAACCGTTCGTCCACATTGCAGTTACTGTAAAAAGGATAACCATCTTGTCGGGGACTGTTTTAAAAGGAAACGCGATAATGTGCAAGTGGTCGGTTTAGTGAGGTCAGCTCCGTTAGCGAGAGAGTTAATGGTTAGTCCCATGGCAGAGAGAGTAAACCCGTATGTGTCCACTGGTATGGTCTGTGATGTGAAACAAGAATTGTGTCCTAAGGCAATATCAGTCTATCGAGATACTGGTTGTAGTCAGTCGCTTATATCGTCAAAGTGTTTAGCTGGTATAGAGAATTCAGATACAGGACGTAGTTTGACTTTAACCTCAGTTACTGGAGAAAAAATGGTTGTCCGGTTACATAACGTTTTCTTGTGTTCGAAGTTTGTGACGGGACCAGTCATTATGGGTGTTGTGAAGGACTTGCCTGTTGAAAACATAGGAGTTTTGTTGGGTAATGATTTGACTAGTCAGTGTTGTCAGCCGAAATGTGACCAATTGTTAAATAAAGACAGCCCTTTACCAATAGAAGAGAGTGAGGTTGATGAGATTAGATATCCTGCGTGTGTAAAGACTAGGGCTATGGCCATTGGGGTAACACGAGACCCAGAGGATATTTGTGATTTGTCTGATACGTGTGTGAGCCATGAAATTGGAGTGGATGAGGTTATCAGTAAAATGGTAGATAAGTCAACTGAGGAACTAAATGTGGTGGAACCTGTTGACCTCCCGCAGAGGGGATCTGAACCAGTTGTGTTTGATAGAGGGGATTTACCTTGTAATAGACAAGAGTTAATTCTAGAGCAGGGGGCTGATCCAAAATTGTTGGCAGCTCGCACTACATTGTTAACAGAGGGTGAGATGGATGATCAGATGTCAGGTTATGATATGGACAAGGGAGTATTAATGAATAAGAGAGTTAGAGATAGGACGGCTAGGAAGCAACTGAGCCATGCTCAGAGCTAAATAAAATCAGTGTTTGATAGGAAGGCTAGGAAGCAACTGAGCCATGCTCAGAGCAAAATCAAATCAGTGTTTGATAGGAAGACTAGGAGTCGGGAATTTAAACCAGGGGATAAGGTGCTGCTGTACCTTCCCATTAAACGGGGTTCATTGCAGAAGAGGTATTTCGGGCCCTATGTTGTGCACAAACGGGTTAATGAGACAGGGTATCTGATAAACACTCCTGATAGGGTTAGGAAAAGTAGGTATTGTCACATCAATTTGCTAAACGGTTATTTTGACAGACTGCCGATAGTTCCAGAGTTACCGGTCCAAATTGAGAGTCACTCAATTTCCTGTGCTGACGTCAAGACTGCAGAGAGAAAATTAACCAACAGCCAGATTCTAGCAGACTTGAACCCCCAGCGAGAAAAGTTGACTACGCTGATACAAGACAATGCTTCCATTTGTCAGGACCTTCCAACAGTTACCAATACCTTAAGCCAGGATGTGCGCTTGGAACCCAACGCTACACCGATTCGACAGCATGCCTATCGGAGAAAACCTGGAAAACGTGCGCCACTGAAAAAGAAGGAAACGAAGTCCAAGTGGTCAGATGAATGCGAGAAGTCATTCAACCGTCTCAAGCAGATGCGCTCCTCGTGTCCCGTGATGGCAGCACCAGACTACCGAGTGCCTTTCAAGCTAGCTGTGGATGCCAGTGACGTGGGAGCTGGAGCTGTGCTGTTCTAGGAAGACGAAAATGGACTGGACCATCCTGTAAGTTTCTTCTCCAAAAAGTTTGACAAACACCAGGTGAACTATTCCACTATAGAGAAGGAAGCTTTGGCCATGGTACAAGGTCTGAAGCATTTTCAGATCTACGTGAAATCGGCAGTGCATCAAGTGGTGGTCTTTACTGATCATAATCCGCTTACCTTCATTCACAGAATGAAAGCCACCAACCAGAGAGTTTTGAGATGGAGTCTTCTTCTGCAGGAATTCCCAATCACCATTGAACATATCAAGGGCACATCCAATGTAATCGAAGTTGAACGTTATGATAATGTGCTGACATTCTTGATTTCTGTTTTGTTTTTATATATTTTATTTGTATACCAGGGACTCAGAGACTCAGTGTGATTACTGGTAGTCATCTTATTATTACATGCGTTATAAATGCCCGGATGCGTCGGTTAACGCACGTTTTGTTTTAATGTAGTATATTTCCCTATTCCTAGAGTAGAGGAAATATCCTTTTTGAGGTGGGGGTGTGTGACGGAACATGCTCTTAATTTGTTTTCGCCTGTGGCGATACTAATTGTTTTAGAGGGCCGTGTGCAGTTCCAATATGCACTTAAGCCCAGGTGACCAGTAGTTACATAATACCTCCGCGAGTGCGGTTTTTACAACCATGATTTTGGCGACTAGGCGTCATTAAGTCTGACAATCTGAGAGAAAAATACCGCTTGGTTACTGTGGAAATATACACATCATAAGATTCGGTTCCGCGTCCTGTCTCCGGACCAGTCTGGGATTTTATAATAAATAGCTAGGGTTTTAGAGATATTGGGGAGAAACATAGGAGAAACATAGGAAGGCTTCCAGGGATCGCTGTCCGTCCGGACTGGTAAATAATTTTATTTCTGCTCTGTGTATAACCTTGATGTGATTGATGTGACTTTAAATATTTTAATACTGTATTATACCAATACTATTTAGACGGTGCTGCCGGTCATCTGACGCAGTATACTGTAGGCTCACCGTTCTGATATATATATATATATATATATATATATATATATATATATATATCTATATATATATATATATATATATATATATAAAGCTTAGCCAGCCATCCTAGAGGACCTAGGTAAACTGTAGGTTATTGTCTTCATTGTG
This sequence comes from Gigantopelta aegis, assembly GCF_016097555.1. Lineage (NCBI taxonomy): Eukaryota > Metazoa > Mollusca > Gastropoda > Neomphalida > Peltospiridae > Gigantopelta > Gigantopelta aegis. Next base: position 17,666,056 of record NC_054703.1, on the reverse strand, counting down.
ATAGGTACCAGTATTAATTCTGTGTTACAAGGTTATTGAATGAGTAGTTACGGGTTAATTAAAAATTAACCAGTTAGGAATAGAGTTGTAATTCCTTTATTACTTAAGTTCCCCTGGAAGCGTTTCTCAATTATCACACGTGTGGGTGTTGTGTCACGTTGAAGTGATTAGCATATTGTGTAAACTAGACACCTAGAGATTAACAATTAAGTGATCAGTTCTGGGTTGTTATTATTTGTTGTTGTTAATTAACTACTGCGGCAGTACATTGGTCTGCGTAGGTTAATACAGATTCCAAAGTGTATTGTATTTGTGTTGTGTTTTCTAGTGAACTAAACGTGCTATAATAATATATACTTTATACAAGATCTTATCTCTGATCATACCTAGACGAGCCAGCGGGTATAACCGCCCGTTACAGAGAGATCTAATAGATATACAGTTAGGAGAGATATTTGGACAATCGTGTTTCATTCAGTTACGGGTATTATAGGATCCCCGTGACAGATATATTTAGCATTCTGACTGTAGGTAGCACTAAACCAAATATCTGTCGGCTGGGTCTAAGTTCGAGGTGCACCGAACGTTTGTTAGAGAAGATAACACCACACGTCCTGTGCTTGGTTATAAATGTGAGTGTGTTGAAGGTAAAAAACAAAAAAAACAAAAAACATTTTTTTTATCTGGACTAAACATTTATGCATTTTATTTCATCTAGTACCACTGTGTCAAGTAGCCTTGTGTTTGAAACATGTATGGGGTACCTGTAAAAAACAGTAATCAAATTTTGTGCGAAACTAGGGGTGTTGTAAAAACATCTGGTTATACCGAAAATGAGCCATGAAAGGTACCATTTTCTTCAGTTAATGCACTGAGGTACATGTAGGGGTTGTAGTAATGATATTTATGGGTCATAGTTTAGTTGATATTGCATATAGTGTTTTTAAACACAACCGTTAACATGGTCGCCTATGGGATTTTATTTGGTATAGTACTACCTGTATGCCTAGTTTTAATAAGAGTTGCTTCCCTTGTCGAACTTCTCACATTAAAAATGGTAGTATTGCAAACTGTAGGTGGCGAATTGTTTGTTTGTTTGGGTTTTTTTTTTTTTAGAAGAATGACGTCACATAGATTATAAGTGTACTATTCCCTTATTCTAGTATATAAAATTAATCATTTATTTCTGGCTAAATTGTTAAATAGGCTATGTGAAAACAATAGTGGTGAGACACCCAATGTCTACTGCAACTCTAGGTCACCCGCTGGTTTCCGACGAAATACAGCAAGTATAGACGGAATAAACCGAAATTTGACGAGATAAATCGTTTGTTGGCGGAAGGAAAGGATTATGGCCAACTTAAAGGAATAAATAGGAAACCGGCTGAATCTTGACAGAATGAACCTAATTGTGACGAAAGCGAATCTCTGTTGGATATTAAAGTACATCTCCACCAGTAACTGCTTCATGCATCCTATTAGTTGTTGATGTTGATAAAATCATTGCACGGAAACCTCGTCCAGGAGAACGAGTTATCACGTACACGTGTTCGTGCCTCATAACATGGCAACTGGCTTCAAGTGATATAATGTCTGCAGAAATAATTGTTTACCGTCAAAATGTGTTAAAACTACACCCCTCCAGGACAAACACTCGAGGAGTTGGTAAAATCTCTTTCGTTACCATGGCAGCCAATTTTTCTTTAATAGAAATGCTATTCTTTGGCAGATATTCCGTAGTAACCGATGAGACAGAGAACTCAAAAAAAAAAAAAATCTGTTCTAATTAGGAACGTGAATATATCTTGAATGCAGTTCTTTCCCTTGCCGACAGAAATCAATAGATGGGAAAAAGTGACAGTTAAAAGCCTTGGTTATTCTGGTTATCTAATTGGGAAACCATTGTTAATAGTCTCGATATCGATCGTCGTTCGGTCCATTATGAGATGACCTAGTTTCGAAGACATGACAACTGCGACGCATCACGTCTGTCAACATGTGAAACATCTGCTGGTCACAGTGACGTGCAGAGGCGAAAGGAAAGAAAAGAAATTAATATCTGCTTAACGACACCTCAGCACATTTTGTAATAAGGACATTTGGTGTGTAACAAAATGATTATTTGATCTTTTTGGCATTTAGTAGAGATACAGAGAGGGAGAAAGAGATAGTTACTAAGCTAGATAGTACATAAAAATATTGGGCGAGACTAGTTATGCAATAGGCAAACTTGTTGGTCTATTTCAACATTAAAAAACGGATGTAGGGGTGCAGTAATAAACTTTGGATTAGTATAAATAGATTTTATGGCTATACCATCACGTTTTTTTTGTTTTGTTGTTGTTGTTGTTGTTGTTGTTGTCTTGATACGAAAGTTCAACATTGAATTTTTATATTGAAATTAGTTTCCGGCATACTTCGTATTTCGCCCGAATCACTTCGTATACCCTCGGCTAAAACCGAATTTTTTCAAATTGTTTACAAATCACTGGCATGATTTTGCAAGTAAGGTTTTGATTGGTCGAATGAAAGGTCAACTGGACATGAGCTCCAACGGGGTGCTGTTAGATCCACAGGTAATAGTAATTAACCAGTGGAGCTAATTTTAATTAGATTGGATAGGTAGATAGGTAAAATTACAGACATACATATAATGTATATATAGAGATAGACAGATACACACACACACACACACAAACACACACACACACACACACACACATACACACACACACACACACACACATAGATAGCTAGATAGAGATAGATAGATAGATAGATAGATAGATAGATAGATAGATAGATAGATAGACAAAGAGAGATCTTGTGAGTTGAGATAGTATGATTTTTGTTTCATGTTTCTTTTTTTTTCTTTTTTTCTTTTTTTCTTTTTTTTTGCATCGCTAACATAAGAATTATGAATTTTTCACAAAACGTTTACTACAACCATGAAATCACATCCCGTAACCACCCCGGGGCGGGACGTAGCTTGATATGCGGTCGGTTTAGGATCGATCCCCGTCGGTGGACCCATTGGGCTATTTCTTTTTGCAGCCAGTGCTCCACAACTGGTGTAACAAAGCCCGTGGTATGTACTATCCTGTCTGTGGGATGGTGCATATAAAAGATCCCTTGCTGCTAATCAAAAAGAGTAGCCCATGAAGTGGCGACAGCGGGTTGCCTCTCTCAATATCTGTGTGGTCCTTAGCCATATATCTGACGCCATATAACCGTAAATAAAATATGATGAGTGCGTCGTTAAGTAAAACATTTCCTTCCTTTCTTTAACCACCCCTAGCACCATACCGCCCTTAGCACCTAACCACCCCTTGGACCGTACCGCCCTTAGCATCTAACCGCCCTTAGCACCTAACCGCCACTAGCACCGTACGGCCCCTGCCATCGTACCGCCCCTAGCACCGTACGGCCCCTAGCACCGGCGTACCGACCGCACACGCGAGTTGACTTTGTTTGCAGGTTACGACACGTCCTGATCAGTATGCGCAAGAAGAGATTTGAATATTTACTTATGTGACACAGCAGGCGAAATAACAGTGACTTGGGGCCTGGCCTCGCCTAGGACACTGTAACCTCTTCACGGAAGTTTGTTTTATTTAACGACACCACTAGAGCACATTGATTAACCAATCATCGGCTATTGGATGTCAAACATGATTAATTAATCAATGCTCTAGTGGTGTCGTTAAACAAAACAAACTTTCTGTTTCTCACAGGTTTACTCTCTTACGGCGAATAATGATTGCCTTGTCGCCCACAATATCTATACACCAAGACAAAATAGTTCTTATACATTTATACTTCAAACAGTGGCGTAGGAAGGTGCTAAAAAGTGGGGTGCACACTTTTATATTTACACACTTTTACACTATTATAAAGCAAATATAAAGCAAAATATCTGAAAAGTCAGTGTCAGATAAAATATAGCTTGTTATTAAAGTTATTTGTTGGTATTATATTTTAACATTGTACCATTTATTTACATTGTAGGATGAAACATTATTTTGCTGATCATAACTAGTACAAAAGTAGTTCCGTCCCAAAAAGCTATATTTCTGGTCAGCGACCGAAACTATATAACATATCTTGCCAATGTGTATAGAAAGTATTATAATAATGTAACACGGTAAGCCAAGATTGTTTATTCAAACATTTAGGTGTGTTGGTATTTTGCACGTAACCGTACGAGACAGGGGGACAGTGGGGCAACTGAAAACGTAGTGCTGGAACAAATTCGGGTAAAAATTATAGATATCCGGGCACAATGTGCTAAACTGAGGCCTTTTTACCATGTATTTCCATCATTCTACCCGCAGGATTAGTGAAATGCGTAGTGATTCGTTTACAACCTTATATATCTGTTAGGCAGTAATGCTAATTGGAAAAACAATGTTGTTATCCAGATTCGGGCAGTTAGGTTTAATTCGGGCAGTTAGGTTTAATTCGGCAGTTAGGTTTAATTCGGGCAAAAACCAGCGTTCCCCGCTTACAGAAATGGGTGCTCGAACGCCTATGATTTTGCTTAATTATTAAATGATGTTATTAATGTAGTATGATGAGGAAGGAAATGTTTTTATTTAACGACGCACTCATCACATTTTATTTACAGTTATATGGCGTCAGACATATGGTTAAGGACCACACATATATTGAAGGAGGATACCCGCTGTCGCCACTTCATGGGCTACTCTTTTCGATTGGCAGCAAGTGATCTTTTATATGCACCATCCCATAGACAGGATAGCACATACCACGGCCTTTGATGTACCAGTCATTGTGCACTGGCTGGAGCGAGAAATAGCCCAATGGGCCCACCGACGGGGATCGATCCCAAACCGACCGCGCATCAAATGAGCGCTTTACCACTGGGCTACGTCTCTCCCCTAGTATGATGAGATGCAACTTAAAGGATGACAATAGAATGACGTCATGCGTGTACGTGTGATCGAACTGCTAAACAACAGTTATTTATAAACTCCTGACACAAGCATCAAAGATAGAGGGCAGCGTCTAAGACGGCCTGTGTTTTGTTGTGACGTTTTACGTCAGATCCGGTACAATCGGCTTACAGGTCGCGATCATTGCGATGCGGCGATCGATCGACCCCAGGTGTAAGTAAATCTCTCGTGACACCGTGTTTCAATGTTTATGGCTTATCGTTGATAAGAAGAAATAACCGGTCTCACTCTCAGGTGAAGTGCACTGTGACAGACAATAAACCCGGCCTGTGGGTCGGGACGTAGGCCGGTGCTATAGCGCCCGCCTGGTGCGGAGTCGGTTTGGGATCGATCCCTGTCGGTGGGCCCATTTGGGCTATTTCTCGTTCCAGCCAGTGCACCACGACTGGTATATCAAAGACCGTGGTATGTGCTATGCTGTTTGTGGGATGGTGCATCCCCCTCCCCATTACAAACCATGCAGGAGCACCTGTTGAATTCCTGTCTGGGGGGGGGGGGGGGGTAGTCCAGTGGTAAAGTGCTCGCTTGATGCGCGGTTGGGTTAGGATCGATCGCCGTCGGTGGACCCATTGGGTTATTTCTCGTTCCAGCCTTTGCACCACGATATATATCATTGGCCGTGCTGTTATATCCTGTCTATGGGACGGTGCATCCCTTGCTACTAATGGAACAATGTAGCGGGTTTCCTTTCTTAGACGATATGTCAATATTACCAAATGTTTGACATACAATATCCGATGATTAAAAAATCTATGTGCTCTAGTGGTGTCTATAAAGAAAACAAACTTTTGTTCCTGTCTCCGACAAAAGAGCTGTCAGTGGTTAGGACTTACACAGGCGTGCACTATAACAGCTGGTTCTGAATGTGCACGTCAAACCAAGCTGTCAGTGGTTAGGACCTACGCAAAGAACAGGCGTGCACTATAACAGCTTGTTCTGAATGTACACGTCAAACCAATTCACTGGACTTGACCTGGTGAAGTTACTCTTCTGTCTCCAGACAAAAGTGTCGACATTAGTACAGAGGTTGTTTAAAATGTGCTTGATTTAAATCAATCAATAAATAAACATAAAAATCTTAAAACCAACAGAAGCCATCTTGCAAAGCATTTCTCCAAGTGGTCAAGTAAAAAATGCCGTCAACATTTAAAAAATGTTTTATGTTTGCACGTCATGATCGCGTTTCTAGGTTGTGTACATCCGTTATTTAATACAAAACATCGTGACGGAAGAAACCTCCGAACTGTTACGAAACAAACCCTGACTTCGTGCCTTTAACAAAAGAAGCACAAATCAGAAGGAAAAAATGTGATTGGTTGGGAAATGAATGGCCTGCCTGGCGTCAGGATATAGCACACCGTCAGATTTCATTTACACGCCATTGGTCAAATCATTTTCACGGAAATCGGTTGCCGAAAACCTAATCACTAACTGACTCTTCGGATACTTTCGTGTTTATTCGTTTCTCTATACTATAAACTACACAAATTATAACAAATGTATATATATATATATATATATATATATATATATATATATATATATATATATATATATACTACTCAAAAGAATTTAAGAGTCAGATGATATTTTCGACATTATTTTCTGAATGTCAATTATATTAGCTAGACCATAATGTCACGCATGGTATTGTTCAATTTTGACGAAAGTGGGTCTAAGCAACCCATAAATGAATTAAAATCCACTGTCATTGACACTGTCGACTAGTTCTAATGGCGAAAACATGCTTACATTTGCACGTAAATTAGGGCGAAAGCGAAAGGTCTGCTAAGTGCCCATAACTTGCTTTTTCACAAAGCGCTTCATTTGCACGTTTTGCACGTGTATTCCATGTTCCCAATGCTGAATTTCCGTATAATTGGAGCTTGCGTTCGTGTACGGTGCACACTCCAAATTCGACAATGGTACGACATCAACTGACTATCGAAGATCGAGGAAGGGCTATTGCTTGGCTTCAGGATGGCAATACGCAAAGAAATGTTGCTCTGAGACTTGGTGTCAGTCAGAGTGTCGTTGGCCGACTGTGGCAACCGTACCAAGCAACGAATTCTGTTCGAAATCGTCCACGTTCGGGAAGACCCCGAAGCACTACAAATAGAGAGAACCGCTACATCACCAATATGGCTCTACGTCAACGCACAACCACTGCACGCCGATTACGTGACAATCTGCGGACTGCGACTGGAACTCGAGTGTCTGATCAAACCATACGCAATCGTCTGAGAGCCAATAATCTACGCTGCCGTCGCCAGGCTGTTCGACCACCACTCCTACCACGTCACAGAACGGCCAGACGTCACTGGTGCACACTTCATCTGCGGTGGCAACGTGTTCAGTGGGGTCGAGTGATGTTCACTGATGAGTCCAGGTTTAGTCTCCAGTTCAACGACGGTCGGGTTCGTGTCTACAGACGTCCTGGGGAGCGCTTCGCTGACGTTAACGTTAGACAACGTCACCGGTTCGGTGGTGGCAGCGTCATGGTGTGGGGCGGCATCTCTATCCACCACAGGACCCCCCTCTATGTGGTGGATGGCAATCTGAATGGAATCCGCTATCTGAATGAGATTATCCGGCCGTTGGTTCTCCCAGGCCTTCAGCAGATTGGCGGCGGGGCAGTTCTGCAGGATGACAATGCCAGACCCCACCGCGCCAGGGTGGTAACGGACTTTCTCAGACAACAAGGTATCGCCAGGATGGATTGGCCAGCATATTCGCCTGACTTGGCCCCAATAGAGCACGCCTGGGACGAATTAGGCAGGAGAGTTCGGGATAACCATGCCCCTCCGGCCAACCTTCATGATCTGGGTCAACTTCTTATGGCAGAGTGGCAGGCCATTCCCCAAGAGTTCTTCAGACGTCTGATCAACAGCATGAGGCAACGATGTGTCGAGTGTATTCGCGCCAGGGGTGGATTCACACACTATTAAACGAATGTTCTAATGTGTAAAATCCATGTTTGTCAACCTTCAACTTTGACAGCATGTCATGTGACTTTCTTGTATACAGTGACGTTTATTTGTGGTTTTTTGTAAATATGGAACAATAAATAAAAAATTTGGTGTAGTTTACATCATCAATCTAATACACTCTGAAACTTATTTGGTTATAAATTTTTGACCCTTAAATTCTTTTGAGTAGTATTATTGTGAGATATTAAGGAAAAACTAATTGCTTTACCTTCGTTTCTCTATTACGCGGTTTAAATTTAGAGTGGCAAGGCATTTGACTTAGTAAAGACCTCAACAAATACTGACTAAAAATGAATGCATTTAAATTGTTCCAAAAGGTTCAGAACTCGCCTGTCATTTACGCTGTTCCGAAAAGTACTTTATTCCCCTAAGAATAAGATCACTGTACGTGCCTAAGGTAGTTATGGGGTGCTACGATCGTCTAGCGGAACGGGGCTTACCTCCATAAACAACTTCTTTTCCATATTTTCATATATAGCTCAATTATGTCTATGTAGGCAAACATTAGAAATATTTTAAAATTAAAACTGGTATATACATGCTTTGTTTGGGTTTGTATTTGGCGTTAATAAATGGTAATATGATGAGGCGAGATCGTGAGTTTGTATTTTGCGATAGTAAATGGCGGGAGGTGGGGGTGGGGCAAAACCTCAAATTCGGGCAAAGATTATATAGATATTCGGGAAAAATGTCCTAACGTGAGACCTTGTTACGATGTATTTCCACCATTCCACCCGCAAAATTAGTTGTAATCCATGTTTAAAGTGTCTAGTCGTTCGTTTTGTAACCCTATATAGCTGTTTGAATAAATGTTGTTATCCACATTTGGTCATTTTCGTTTAATTCGGAGAAAACCCAGCCAACCCCCCCCCCCCCCCCCCCCCCCCCCCCCCTACAGAAATGGGAGCCCGTACGCCTATGTAAATGTTGTTATAATGTCGTCAGGTGGGATTGTGAGTTTATTAAAACACTGGTTGTGTTTATATTTTGCGATAGTACATGATGTCATAATACTGTGAGGTAGGATTGTTAGTTTATTAAACGTGTGGATGTGTTTGTATTTTGCGACAGTAATAATGTTATAATATGGTGAGGTGGTAATGTGAGTTTATTAAACGTGTGGATGTGTTTGTATTTCGCGATAGTAATAATGTTATAATATGGTGAGGTGGGATTGTGAGTTTATTAAACGTGTGGTTGTGTTTGTATTTCACGATAGTAATAATTTATAATATGGTGAGGTGGGATTGTGAGTTTATTAAACGTGTGGATGTGTTTGTATTTTGTGATAATAAGCGATGTTATAATACGACGAGGCGAGATGGCAACTTTATCAATATGCATGTAGTAGTTTGTATCTTCCATTAGTAGAGACTGCAGCTTTAATTAGGAGATGTTTTGCGTGATCCCATAGTTCTCTTCACTTTGCGACTGTCTCATGTGGTCTCACGGGATCTCGTGCGGTCTCGGCAGTTCGTCATCACACTCGACAGTAATCTCGGCTAAGACACGCGCCATGTTGTTTAATTCAAAATGTGGCACCAATCGATAAAACGCATCAGGGAATAAAGACAAATTATGACGCATTTATAGTCTCCCTTTGTAGCATCTGGACAGAGCGGGCCACACCGTGATGAGTATCATCACAATTAAAGGAGTCCATTTTGGACAAGATCAAGAAAAAGAAGGGAATGTGTGTTTAAAAATCTCTCGGTACCTAGGTTAGTTCCATCGGTCATTGTGTGCGAGGGGCGAGATTTAGCTCAGTCGGTTGAGTGCTCGCTTGAGACGCTTGCGTCGCAGGATCGAATCACATCGGTGGATCTATTCAACTGATTGTTTTTTCTCGTTCCAGTCAGTGCACCACAACTGGCCAAAGGCCGAGGTATGTGCTTTCCTGTCTGTGGGAAAGTGCATATAAAAGATCCCTTGCTGCATTAGGAAAATGTAGCGGGTTTCATCTGTTGACTGCACGTCACAAGTTCCAAATGTTTGACATCCAATAGCCGATGATTAATTAATCAATGTGCTCTAGTGGTGTCTTTAATTAAAACAAACTTGTTTTATTTATTTACCTATTTACTTATTTATTTATGTATTTGTGTATTTATTTAGTTATGACGTATTTATTGATTTGTGTATTTATTTATTTATTTTCTTATTTTTTATTTTTATTATTTTATTTAATTTCATTTAATTTACTTTTATTTACTTTTTTGGTAGGTTTATACGAGATTATTCATTTTGTACTAACACCAAATTACTCAGTTTGCAAAAAATTATTCCGCGCCTGATTCAGGTAAGTTTGTGTGCACTGGATACGTAATCACTTCCTTCTCGCGTGGCCGTTGACCCGACTTTGTCATCACTACCGCATACTCTTATAAGTTATACTGCCATTAAAAATAAATTATCTAAATTTGATGTTATTCTTTGAAATCATTTCGTGGCGGCCCTAAAATTAATGCATTCTTATTAGCCCTTATAAATTATTTAAAATGTGTTTCGATCACTCAGGTAAATTATTATATATATAATTACATAACTGAATATTTATTACGTTTAGCTAATCCTAAAGTTTTTACCTTCTAAACTTTTTTTTTTTTTTCTTCTTTAAATACACTTATGAATCTTCATGCCCCGGACTATCGCACGTACAGCGATGATTGTCGGAGACTAAATCGGAAATCAGAGATTACACAGTTCGCACGTTTAGCACGTGCACCCATCCACTGACTGAATCGTAATTTGTGTTAATGAATGATGGAGAAGTTGGAGAATGCACTCGCAAGTGTGGATTCCTGAACATAATTAAACTCCACCCTACAGGGCTCGTGACCTATTGTTCACGAATTTCATTTTAATTTTAACCCAGTGTGTGAAATTGCAAGAACATATTGTTTACTTGTTTAATATTATCCTCACGGAGTGCCTGCAGATGTGTGTAAAACACTGGTAATTAACTTTGAATGAATATAATCCAGGGCTGGACATTGTTCCATTCAAAATAAACTACACAACTGCAGCATCACAGTTGCTTTAAAACCATAGCAAGGGACGAAACTCTACATTATGAAATAAAGTTTCTATACACAGGATTTGTCTCCCCTCAACTACATTTTGGCATTTCAATTAATACAGCATTGTATCTCGGTATCTGGGGCATACCATCTCTGTAAATATTTATGCTCAGATATGTCAAATTGTATGTTTGTGTATACTAGTAGTTTAAAGTAAGCATTGTCATATTTTGTGTAGTATACTTCTAGGACCTCCATGAGTCCACAACATTGGACTCGCGTACTCGAGGGTCAAACTCGACCCGGACCCGAGTACCAGACACTTGCACTAGATGATAATGAGACTAAGGAATAAAGAAAAATAGCGTTGTGTATCTTAATTCTAGCGCTGAACATGGATGCGAAATCATGCCGTTGTATTTCATTGCATACATGCGACCTTTCTTCTCCCTCCATGTCTGACAGCCCTCTAATGTAACTGGTGGCAAGCATGTGCCAAAATGACGTCAAAATACAATTAAATGAGTGCTCTCCTTGTACGAGTACTCGAGTCCTGTGAACGGACTCGAGTGTTGCTAGACTCGGCCCGTGCCCAAGTACCCGAGTACTCGTGGAGACGCTATATACCTCTCTTAAAGGTACATACGACTATTCTTTCTTCCTTTTAAAATTTATTTTCGTGCTTATATTCAATTAAGGTTCAAGCACGCTGTACTGGAAACACACACCTCAGCTATCTGGGCTATGTAGAGGTCTTACACCTACCCATCGAGTCGTTAAAACTCGTTCTGGATGGGAGCCAGTACCGGGCTGCGAACTAAGTACCTGACAGCCTTATGTCAGATAGCTTAACCACGACACCACCGAAGCCGGTATTGGAATATCACACAATACATAGTACATATGTTTTTACTATGTGTGAAATGGTAAGAACATAATATTTACTTGTTTAATATTATCCTCAATGAGTGTGCTTGGTTTGTTTGTTTTGTTTAACGACACCACTAGAGCACATTGACTTATTAATTAGCGGCTATTAGACGTCAAACATTTTGTAATTTTGCCGTATAGTCTTACAAAGGAAACCCGCTACATTTTTCCATTAGTAGTAAGGGATCTTTTATATACACCATCCCACAGACAGGACAGTACATACCACGGCCTTTGATATACAAGTCGTGGTGCACTGGCTGGAACGAGAAATAGCTCAGTGGGTCCACCGACGGAGATCGATCACAAAGCGAACGCTTTACCACTGGGCTATGTCCCGCCCTGTGGGTGTGTCTGGATATATGTGCAGAACGCTGGTAATTAATTTGGAATGAATATAATCCAGACCTGGACATGGTACCACTTTCCTTATCTTTTTTAATTTCTTTTTTTTTGGTCCACCCACTCCCCCTTTCCTTATTATGTTATTTTATTTTTCGAACTAAGGCAAAAAAAGAAGAAGAAAGAAACTAACCACTGCTCCTCTGAAGCCAAAACATATATATATACTAGTATATACCGTTACACCTTTTGTTACTACTTTAAGCGATCATCAGGTAACGTGTAACTGCCCTGTCGTTACGTCATGAAGCAGTGACGTCACAACTGGTGCAGTGGGTACGAGCTATTCTTTTTCGGCTTAGCTTAGGTGGCTGTGTTAATCCATGTGGGTGAGTGTCGGCATTTGGATAGAAGTTCGTTTCTCTTGTTCGGCGAGTTGATCCCTATAGCTTTCAGTACTTCCAGCTTTTCCTCAATGCATAGATTTCACTGCCCCGTGCTTCTCTTGAAGGTGTTCACTTTCCTTATTACGCGCCACATTATCGTGTACTCAGCGTTTTTTCTTTTTAGTTCCCAACTGTATTTCGACAGCTCTGTTTCCTTTTCGTACTTGCTGTGCATGAAGGACTTCTTGTGGTTGGCATACCTTTCTTTGGATGATCCCCCTGTGAGACCTATGTATGTCTTGTTTGGTGTGTTAGTGGTATGCACTGCAGCTTCATTTATATATAGCAGTAGATTTATTGATGGAGAAAACTGAGACACCCCTCCTCCCTCCCCCATAACGTTTCGTAACACATCTCATGGCAATCCCTTCCCTTAATTATCAGTAAGCTTTAATACTGAATACTGATCATAATGTTGCTATCCTACTCTCTGTAGGGTTGCCTTTGTTTGACTCCCGCTTGAGGTGCTTGCGTCGCAGGATCGAACCACTCTGGCGGATCCATTCAACAGATTGGGTATTTCTAGTTCCAACCAGTGCACCACAACTGGACAAAGGCTGTGGTATGTGCTTTTCTGTCTGTGGGAAAGTGCATATAAAAGATCCCTTGCTGTGTAGCGGGTTTCCTCTGATGACTACGAGTCAGAATGTTTGACATCCAATAGCCGATGATTGATCAATGTGCTGCAGTGGTGTCGTTTAACAAAACAAACTTTAACCTTTCTTTGATACCCAATATCTGTGTGTGTGTGTGTGTGTGTGTGTGTGTGTGTGTGTGTGTGTGTGTGCGTGCGTGCTGGGGTGTCGTTAAACATACATATACTCAAAGGCAAAAGTTATTGTAACATGGATTGTTTGGAGTAATACATTTGTGAATGGATTTATGGATGTAAACCAGAGAAAATGTGCATGAAACAGCTCGAAGAAATGCAACCAAGCAGTTGTTGCAGCGATTGCATGTTTTGTGCAAGAAACATAGAATATTCGGGAGAAATGCTGTCCAGTGTTCACCATAAAAGGCCAGACATTCAGTCGCAAATCATTGCCACTCTGTGCAGTCTTCAGAAGTCCAGAAGTCAGAAAAACTTCATTAGAGAACTTTGATGCAATTTCGTCATGCTACGCCTCAGTGAAAATGACAGATGGCGAGTCATAGGGATGCTTGAATCTGGGACTTCGCAGCGTGACGTCGCATGTCAATTCAACGTCCACAGAAAGCAGTTTGTCACAAGTATGATATTCGGCATGAAGCCGACATCCATGTCGCCAATCATTTCAATCTACCTGACCATTCATTAGATGAAATATTTTGAAATAATTCCAGTTGAACAACCCCCGATACATGGTTTAAAGGACGAAACAGACCTCTTGAGACTTGAACGAGAGGCCTTCTGGATTCGTACATTACAGACAAAGAAATTCAGTTGGAATCAATGTGAAATCTGGTAAAGCCGTAGAAAGATTTAAAATATGTTTCAAGTAATTTACAATCGACGTAGCGTTGATATTGGTAAACTTATGAAGGAGGAATTTTCAAATCTGCAAACTGTTATGAAAAAAACCCATTACAGCACGTCCGGTTATTGCATACAGAAAAAAGTCTCGTGGGTATGTATCTAAGACTACTCACCAGCTAAGCCTGCTTGTTAGCCTCTAACGCAGTCCATTTTTCAGCGTTTGCTTTGTTTGTTATCCCTTATCCAATCTTCTAAAAAAAGCCAAATACATCGTATTCGGCTAATAAAAACAAATTAAAAAGAAGACAAAAAACCGTTATATTTTTAATATCACAACGGTCAATTTAAAATCAATTTCGAATCATTGTGGCAAAATTTTAAAATAATCATTCTTAATCATTCATTCTTAAATATATACATACATAGACGAGAACGTATCGTGGCAAGTCTGAAAGATGCGAGCCTTTTGGTGCCACGGGTTCGAGTCCCAACAACGGCAATTTGTGAGGCAAGAAAGGATTTAACTATCCCTTGCGCCAGTGCGTTAATATGAGTGTATGTAATAGTCACATACATACAACATATAGATATTCATACATCAATACATACATGCATACATGTTGGATGACGTATTTAAATTTAAACTAAAGCTACTTTCCCACATAGACGACCATGGCCACGACCGAGCACGATTTAAGCACATCTAGGTAGTCGCGCTCAGTCGCATTGCGGTCGGGAACATGATCGTGGTCAGTCGTATGTGATCGGTGGTAGTCGTGCTCGGTCTTATGACGATCGTACAGGTGCTTAGGTCGTTCTCTAATTTTTGAACATGTTCAAAAATTAGATCACGACCTAAGAGCTACAATTTAGTCGTACACAGGCGTATGACGATCGTATGACGATCGTATAAAGATCGTATATATTCGTGTTCAGTCGTGTCCAGTTGTATGGCGATCGTATGAAAATCGTGTTCTGTCGTACAAGGAAGCGTGGGAAAGAACTCATACGACTGAACACGATCTTCATACGATCAAACACAACTGCATACGACTTTTCATATGGCCTTCATACGACGGTCATACGACTGAACAAGATTTCCATAAGACCGTCATATGACCGATATTTGAAATCCCAGTTGTGTCACGTGGTTCATTCATTCGTGAAAGTCAAAACAACAACAAGCATGCCTGCTCGCAAACTTCGTGTAAAAGCAGGCCACAAAGGCAACAAATCGGGCAACAAAGGTGGCAAAAAGAAGCCTGAAGTGGATGTGAACCATGTGGACCCGACAAAAACACTGGGATCTTCAGAACACCATGTGGAGGGGCTGGATCCCAGCGCCAAACAAAATGAAACTGCTGACATGGTTGAAACTGGCATGTCAGCCAATGGGGAACCTCATGAACCCCTGGATATACCTCAACAGGATATACCCCAGGATATACGTCATTCTAGTCCAAGAGATCCTAATCCTCCTCCATCGTCTACACATTTACCTTTGTCGCCCCCACAAGAGGTGCATGACGGCGATGACGATGATGTACAAGATGTAGACGATATAGAAGATGTAAAAGAACAGGATTCCGTGGATACTCATGAGCCTGATGAGACTAGCCAAAGCAAGATAAAACTTTCTCTTCAGCGAAACCCAGGAAGTGGACTTAGCTGAGATTTTACAAAGAAAACAAACTCGTCTACAACAAGAAACTGAAGGACTATAAGAACACTGACAAAAAAGAGACTTATGGAAGAGCAGGCTGCTACCCTTGACCCTCATGCACATATAAATACACTGCCCTTCTTCTTTTCCATATTCTTCTTCATCATCATCATCATCATCATCATCATCATCTTCTTCTTCTTCTTCTTCTTCCCCATCTCCTTACTTTTCCCCCATCTTCTTCTTCTTCATTTCTTCCATTTGTTGACATGAGTTCCTCCAAAGCGTCATAGAAACCAGTATTCTTGAACACACCTCCATCAGAGCAGGTACCATTTGCCCCAATGTCAACATACCTAAATGTGTAGGCAGCATCTACCAAGGCTAGAAGAATAATCGAGTAAAAGCCCTTGTAATTGAAATAGTAGGAGCCAGAATTGGAGAACACCGGATTGCCACATGCTTGCCATCAAGTGCACCAACAGCGTTGTAAAGGTTCCAGCGCTTTGAACATTTCTCAGCTGCCTTCATCCATTCCTCTGGGGTTGTGGGGGTTATGATGACCTCACCTCCATACTCTTCAAAAATTGCCTCGCACGTATCGGGTCTGATTTTGCTGATAGTCTTATAAGCCACTCGGAAGCCATATTGCAATGACTTGTATGAGTTTCCAGTGGCCATGTAACGCAATGTTATAGCAAGACGTCTTCCAGGATCAAGGGCCTTTCTCCAGAAAGTGTCCTGTTTTTGCAGACGTGGACCTACACGTTCAGTCAATTCCATAAACAACTCTAGAGGAACACGCAAGAAGTTCTTGTAGCTGCTGGGATCTTCACGGTGGAGTTCTTGTAAGAGGTTTTCATAGTGTCCATACTCTGGTCTCAATAACCATGGCTTCATCCACACAGTTCTTCTTCTTGGGACTCTGCGCCGCCTACGCTCGTTCCTAGCCCTTAGCATCAAGCAGAAGGTTCTCCTCCTCCTCCAAAGCAGCTTCTTGCAGGTGTTGCTCCTCCTCAAACATCATGGTGACTAGCACAGGAAGGCATCTGCATCCCATTTATATACACATGGGACTACGTGACAATTTTTTTTAAAATCGTATGGATGTCGTATCGCAGTCTTGTACAGTCGTATGGCAGTCGTATGACATTCGTATAAGTCGTATTGAAGTCTTGTTAGGTCGTATGGCCATCGTGTTGACTTCGTGCTAAGTCGTGTCACAGTCGTAACCGGTCGTATACAAATCGTATTGCCATCATATAAAGAACGTACACCATCGTAATACGCCGTATGACTGTCGTATGACGATCGTATGACAGTCGTACACTTGACACATATTTGTATATTTGTCACGATGCTCCACGACCAAGCACGACCTTACGGTCGAGCTTGGTCGTGTTGAGGTCCTGATAAAGGTCGTGTATGTGGGAAAGTAGCTTAAGGCCTGGAAAGGATAATGTCCGCCCTGATTTAGCATATTGAACTGACACTGTTAACCATGTATACGCGGACACACAGACAAGGTAAACAACCTACAAACTCCGCCCTTACTGCGTTTATCAAATTATGAAAACCCCAAGTCGCGTGTTTTTTTTCTGCAAAAGACAACAATTAGTGATACGGTAATTATAATTAACATGGTCAGGTGATTAAAACGCGGAAAAACAAGTCCAATGGGCCGTTCGTAATTATCACGAGCGTCCGTTTTTCTGAAAAAAAATAAGCAGACGTGGTTTTAATTGCAATGTGCAATCGTTATTTAAATTAAGACAAGTATATAAAAAGCCAAGCGCAACCACGGGATCATTTAGTGCAGTAAGACACACAGCTGTATAAGATCTCTGCACTTATTTATCTTCTTCAAGTATAAACGCCACTCTTTTCAAGATGCAATTTCCGAGGTAGGTGCCTTTCCTGCTTCGTATAAAATGTAACAAGACGTATAATGCGAAACAATCAAAGATTCAAAAAAATATATATCAAAATTAAAATTTAAAATAAAACACAGAAAACAAAAAACTCAAACAGAATTACAAAAACAATACGAACAAAAGAAAGGAAGATAAACAAAGACGGAAACAAAGAGACAAAGAAAGAGAAACTACGTATACGTATAGAGAGAAACAAGTTAAAAGAACATGTCACAAAACGCCACAGACATGACCTGTCTGTGTTCCATCGGAATACCCACGACTGTGGTGAGTGTAGTTTGTGGAACTATCAGCAACGTCATCATCCTCATTGTTCTCTTCAAGTCCAACATGGCAAGGGAGACAACTGGCAAAGTCATGGTCAACGAGGCTGTGGCTGACGCTCTTCTCAACGTGTTTACGGGTGTCATGCTGTGGACGACCAACTTGGAGCGGGGAATCCAGCTGTTCGGGTTGCCCGTGGTGATGGCGCTGTCGGGGGTCAAGGCTTTCTCCATAGCGGGCTTGAGTATCACTCTGTGCGTCGCCATTTGCCGCCCCCTCCTTTACGGTATCTACGTCCTGCCCAGCAGAGTACACGTCTTTATAGCGTCTACGTGGCTGCCAATTCCAGTGTTGGTGGGGTTCGCATATTTGGATGGTACGTTTTACGAACGGAACAAAGTTTCCGGTTGCGTGGAGCCTAACTACACGTACCAGAACTGGTGGATTGGCGCGGGAAATGTGATAAGCGTGCTGGTGGTACCACTGACTTTGATCCTTGTCTGCGCGTGCAAAATAATCCAGAACCAAGCCGAGACCGTGCTGGAGAGCCACACGAGCAGCATGGGGTCGAAAGGGAAGATTCGACTGGCCAAACTTATGGTGGTTTTGTTCATGCTGAACATGCTGTCAAAGATACCGTTCCACGTAATCGCCGGCTTGCACGTGCAAAGTAAACCCCTCCTCGGAGCAGTGAGCTTGCTGTACTTTATGTACTCAACCGCCAAGTTGTTTCTCTACTTCCGTACCCTTTGCAACTTCAGACGGAGTGCGCTGCGTCTATTCTGCAGTTGCCGCACTGCGAAGAACCCAGGAAAGCTTTCACAACGACGGACGACCAGTGGGACCACATAGCTTGGAGTTGTAGTCAAATATTGGGAGGCAATGGAACAAATAACTCCCTTTATAGCCAAGAATACAAGGACGGGTCCAGAACATTATTTATTGGAGGAAACCAAGGGCAAAAGGGCACATGAACCAACCCTCTGAAAATGGAACACTGATCAGCTCCCTGGAAATGGCACATGGACCAGCTCCCTGAAAATGGAACATGGACCAGCTCCCTAAAAATGGCACATGGACCAGCTCCCTGAAAATGGCGCCTTGGAATTGATCTGGTCCGGAATAGGTCGCATATAGGTAGCTCGGTGTTCTCTAATCGTGTTCTGTTTGGATGTAATGATAATATCATTGATATGCTAGAATGCGCTTAGTGTTAAAACTGTCAATTTCGAAATCTGATGACACAGACCTTTAATTTGGTTATTTTGGAGTTCAGTCATGACATTATTAGTTTCCGTCGATGGGCCCATTGGGCTATCTCTCGTTTCTGCCAATGCACCACGACTGATATATCAAAGCTGTTAACCTGTCTGGGATGGTGCATATAAAGATCCCTTGCTACTAATGAAAAAAATGTAGTTGGTTTCCTTTCTAACAATGTATATATCAGAATTACCAAATGTTTGACACCCAGTAGCCGATGATTAATAAATCAATGTGCTTTAGTGGTGTCATTAAACAAAACAAAGTTTCTTTTTATTATTGTTTCCGCCTATTAAAGATGCAGCAAGAACGCTGTGTACACTGCATTGCGCTTCTGTCGATACTAAGACAGCCAAGACTACATCAGTTAATTTGTTTTGTTTAACAACACCACTAAAGCAGATTGATTTATTAATAATCGGCTATTTGGTAGTCTTGAGAGGATACCCGCTATATTCTTCCATTGGTAGCATCCTACAGACAGGATAGCTCATATACCACGGTCTGATATACCAGTTGTGGTACACTGACTGGAACGAGAAACAGTCCAATGGGCTCCAGACAAGGATCAATCGAGCGCTTTACCACTGAATTATGTCCCACCCCCTAGACCATAACAGGTAGATAACGATACTAAAAAGTAAATTTCAACCAGTTACTGTATAGTGACCTATGTACCTATAATATTATGTTTCAACCAGTCAATGTACAGTAGACTTTGTGCCTTTCATATTACGTTTCAACCAGTTACTGTATTGTGGACTATGTATCTTTAATATTATATTTCAACCAGTTATGTACAATGAACTTTGTGCCTTTAATATTATGTTTCAACCTATTATGTACAGTGGACTGTGCCTTTAATATTATATTTCAACCTATTATGTACAGTGGACTTTGTGCCTTTAATATTATGTTTCAACTGTTACTGTACAGTGGACTTTGTGCCTGTAATATTATGTTTCAACTGTTACTGTACAGTGGACTTTGTGCCTTTAATATTATGTTTCAACTGTTACTGTACAGTGGACTTTGTGCCTTTAATATTATGTTTCAACTGTTACTGTACAGTGGACTTAATAGTCTTATGGGAGCGAGATTTAGCTCAGTCGGTTGGTATCAGGATTATAACGATGATTGGTGGATCACGTCATTTGACTAGGTAAGTTTTCCATTACGTGACACGATATTATTTTTCAACCAGTTAATGTACAGTGGAATTTGTGCCTTTAATATTGCGTTTTACCCAGTTACTGTGCAGTAGATTTATATACCTTTAATTTTACGTAATTCCGTGCAAAGGATTTTTAATTTTATTAACATGCGTCATAATATATGTATGCAAACGACTTAGGTCATCCTATGGGTCCGCTTCCCAAATGTAGGACCTCGCGAGTTGATCAATTATAACACGTGATCCAAAGAACAGATTAAAAAAAGAAAGAAAGAAAAAAAGGAACATTTAACGCGTTCTCAGAACATGCTAGCATTGCTACAGTTGGGATATTTGGAAAGAAAAGAATATCTGTTTAATACCACTTCAGCACATGTTTAAACTACATCTATTTAGTGGCTAACGTTGTCATTTCGACATTTGCTCCACTCAGAGAAAGAGAACAGAGAAAGAGTTGCTGAAAAAGTTAGTTTGTGTTGTTTAACCACACCACTAGAGCACATTGATTAATCATCAGCTATTGGATGCCAAACATTTGGTAATTATGACGCTTAGTCGTAGAGGAAAGCCGCTACATTTGTCCATTAGCAGCAAGAGATTTTTTAATAAGCACATTCCCACAGCGTTTCAGTTGCTGCCGCTATGTTTTAATAAGCACATTCCCACAGCGTTTCAGTTGCTGCCGCTATGTTTTAATAAGCACATTCCCACAGCGTTTCAGTTGCTGCAGCTATGTTTTAATAAGCACATTCCCACAGCGTTTCAGTTGCTGCCGCTATATGTTTTAATAAGCACATTCCCACAGCGTTTCAGTTGCTGCCGCTATATGTTTTAATAAGCACATTCCCACAGCGTTTCAGTTGCTGCCGCTATGTTTTAATAAGCACATCCCCACAGCGTTTCAGTTGCTGCCATTCCCACCGCCAGTTTTGCTGCAGCTATATGTTTCAGTTGCTGCCGCTATGTTTTAATAACAGCGCACATTCCCACAGCGTTTCAGTTGCTGCCGCTATGTTTTAATAAGCACATCCCCACAGCGTTTCAGTTGCTGCCGCTATATGTTTTAATAAGCACATTCCCACAGCGTTTCAGTTGCTGCCGCTATGTTTTAATAAGCACATTCCCACAGCGTTTCAGTTGCTGCCGCTATGTTTTAATAAGCACATTCCCACAGCGTTTCAGTTGCTGCTGCTATATGTTTTAAAAATGACAAAATGTTGTAACCTTGATGCAGGTAATATTTCGCGATCTGTAGTACTGCAGTTAGCGTTTTGGGGATTTTTATTCATTGACTGAAATATCGCATTTCTGCAACTCATCGCGATTTGTTATAAACTGAAAGATGTGAAATAAAATTCTTACGTGCGTGTATGCACATACACATTCTCCTCCCCCCCCCCCCCCCCCCTCTCTCTCTCTCTCTCTCTCTCTCCCCTCTCTCTCTCCCCCTCTCTCTCTCTCTCTCTCTCTCTCTCTCTCTCTCTCTCTCTCTCTCTCTCTCTCCCCTCTCTCTCTCTCTCTCTCTCTCTCTCTCTCTCTCTCTCTCTCTCTCTCTCTCTCTCTCTCTCTCTCGGTCAGTCAAACTTAGCTATCGGGTTTCATGTTGCAGGGCGACTAACCTAATGGAAATATTTTTCCGGAATTTTCTGGTATTTTAATTTTTAAGCACGTGAATGCCCCTTTCAAAGCAATAGTTTCAGGCACGCAACCAAAGAGATAACAATAAACATTTTTTATTATTTATTGGAATGTTATGTATATACAATAAAAAAAAGTTTAAATCAATCCATATAAGTGGCAGAATTGTTCTACTTTCTTTTTAAGCATAGCCCTACTTTATGGCTTGTCTAGTAAATATATTAATCAGTGTAAATAAAAGTTACTATACCTAGTACAGCAATTAACAGCATTATCACACGCACGCATGCACATCACACACACACACGCACACACACACACACAGACAGACAGACGGACCAAACATCACCACAAAAAAAACACCTGAAAGCCCCACTTTATTAGCAAATAGTGTAGTACAATTTCACTCCCACTAGTCAAGTTGCCAGATACCAAAATTTGACCTAACTTTGAACTAGGGTACATACAATGTTTTATGGTGTTTTTATATCATTTAGGGTATCCTGAATCGGAAACTGCATGACACTTTGTCATCATTGAGCAATTTTTTTGCCGTTTTTTAGTTAGGCCTACTGTGTCATGCTATAATGTCCTATAGGTACACAGTTATTACAAGACCTCCAACTATTTAGATACCTTTTACAAACATTATATAATAAATACAAAATATATAGCAACATGTAAGTGGAGTTTACTGGTGGCCATCTTGGTTTTCAAAATGGCCACCATTGCAAATTTAGTTTGTTCAATACTACCAAACCCAGGCAAACCTAAACTTTGTTTTAAAGTGGTATAAAGGTAGTTAGACATGATTTCATGATCACTACATATACAAGGATATTTGTAACATGTATGTTATATATTAAAACTATTGTAATATAACAATTGTATTTATTGATTATATGTCCAAGAACCACTTGAAACGGCATCTTTCAAAAGAAATATTACCCTCCAAAAATATATCTTATAAACATTTGACAAGTAACTATATAAAATCAACATTGTTGTAGGGTATGAATTTTATTTACCAATACATGTACTCAAACCCAGAATGAGTGCACCACTCTGTTTGGTAGTTAGTATATGTAAGCCAAATACACGGACTGGTTCTTCGTGACTAGTACATGCTTTTCAACTACTGTGGTATGCAGGGGCGTAACTAGACTTTTGCAATGTGTACTCAAGAAAATAGCAAAACCACTAAAAATCGTGCCATTCAGTCAATAGTAATTCCAATCTGTAAAACTTATTTTCTTACAAATGCTTGTATTGGTCAAATTCGTATGCCGTCATTACGACCGTCATATCTTCATGAAACCCAAGCTTTGAATGACATTGGAGATTCCCCTAAAGTGTAGCGTTAATAATTTAAGTAACATTGAGAATTTAGTGCGATTGTTGAAAAAAACGTGTACTCAAATAGCTAAATTGCGTATAAGCAGAAATATTTTGTACTCAAATGAGTACATTGCGTACACATAGTTACGCCCCTGGTATGAGCTGTACTGTATATGTGGAAGTGTATAATTTATAAAGGTTAACACGATAATAAAAGTAGTAGCGATTTTTCTTTCAATGTAATCAGTTTTGGACACGATATCCTAGTAAGCAAAGTTACATGCTCATGACGGCATGTTTCTTTCTTTTTACTTATTTTTATGCTTGTATCCAATTAAGGTTCAGGCACGCTGTCTTGGGCACACACCTCAGCTATCTGGGCTGTCTGTGCAGGACACTGGGTTAGTTGTTAGTGGTTAGTGGTTAGTGAGAGAGAATTTAAGACCGTGTAGTGGTCTTACACCTACTCACTGAGTCGTTAAAACCCGCTCTGGGTGGGAGCCGGTACCGACCTGCGAACCCTGTACCTACCAGCCTTATATCTGATGGCTGAACCACAACACCACCGTTTGCCGGTTTTGAACCTTAATAGAATTTCATTACTAAAATGCCATTTCATACTCATCCGATTCGGATGCGGGCTGAACGATGTTTTTATATATGTTGCTTGTTTGAACGCCATTTTCGTGCTTAAGTCCACTTAAGGTTCAGGCACGCTAACCTGGGCACATACCTCAGCTGTGAGTGTAGCGATCTTACATTTCCGGAAACCATTCCACCCACCCAGTATGCCCCATTGCAGCACTCAAGACTGTTCTTATCAAGCTAATAATATGAGTCACCAGTGAAAAATATAAACACATGCACCCGCTCCCAAGGGTTCTTGTGTGGAATACCTGTCAGCTAACTCTAGCTTCCAAAACCTGCAGCAAAACGACGATGGTACATTAACACTTCCAAAAGACACTGCAGCTTTTATCCTCAACAATTTGTCTGTATATTTCGTTCCTTTTATAAAACACACATCTAGTGATATTTGGCATGATATAATTGCATCAATTATCCTCAAAAGTCTAAGTTAGGCCAAAGGAAAACTGTGAGCCTAGGTGGTATGAGTGCTGAGATATTGGAATACCCTAACTTTGTCTTCCAAAGCCTACACTGAATTGCTTAAGTATGGTTACATTAGTCTGAGTGAATGTGGCACTAGATGGAAAGATTCACAAGTAATTCGATTGTATATTTTTTTTATTTGTATCAAAATCAAAATCCATCTTGTGATATTTTGATTGATATAACTGCATTAATTACCTCAAAACTCAAAGTTAGATCCCAAAAATGAGAGTATAGGTGGCAAGGATTCTGAGATATTAGCACTAATAGCTACTGTATTGTATGGCGGCCATATTGGAAATCCATGATTACTACCATAATGTATCTTAGACACGTGGTTCCTGTTAAAAGTTGAAACCTAAAGCAATGGACAAACATTTTCCACTTGTTAATGTGAACAAAAGCAAAACGATGGTAACACTCACAATAGTCATTGAAGCACTGTTCCTCAATAAGTCTAAATTAAGTATTTCAGTTCTTTTATTAAAAAATCCATCTAGTAATATTGTGGGTGATATAACTACATACATTACCCTCAACACTCTAAGTTAGATTAAAAGAAAAACTACTAGTCTAGGTGGTATGGGTTCTGAGGTATTGGTATCAATAGGTACCATGATGGCGACCAGAACGTATCTTGGACAAGAGGTCTCTTTTAAAAGTTGAAGTCTAAGGCAATAGTAAACTATTTTCAAATTGTTACTGGAGAGTGTGTTAGGATCTGTTGACTGCCTGCAAAGTAATTATGTTTTTCACACTTTTATGTTAGTTTTGTACATAAAGGCACATGACTCCTTTAAATGCTCACAGGTTGTCTATTATTCACATTCTAGGCAGTTGAGTTGAAATATGTTCCTCATACATGAAGCAGTTGTACCATTAATGCCAAGGTGTCGGATTTTTAAAACCAACAAAATGTCATGACATTTAACCTCTGGTGACCTAATTATTACACCAATTTGTATATATCAGTTTATAGAGGAGTTTAACAAACATTTTGAGTGCATTAATTGCAAAGTTATGATACATTTTGTTATCTCTACTGCAAATATTGTACAAGAAAATATTGTCCTTGCCTAACTATCTTTATGGGTGATATCCACCAAAAGGCTACTCCTTACAAAAGTCTGTCATACTAATTTATTAATTACAGGCATAGGGCTATTAAAAAACCCACACGAGAATTTGCCCACCTAGGTGATACCAATTTGCTAAATTTCAGGGTCTGGTCTAATGGGAGACAATGATGTTTTCATTTGCTTCTTTAGCAGTCTACAACGAGATTGGACATCTTACATCGATATAGGTAGGCATCTGCAAGCTAATATTCCTATATAATACAATTTAACGGACTTTCTATCAACAGATGAACAACTCTTGCACAATTTGTCACAAGAAAGAACAATAGAAAAAAGGTTTGTTTTGTTTAATGACACCACTAGAGCACATTGATTTATCAATCAATCGGCTTTTGGATGTCAAACATTTGGTAATTTTGACATAGAGAGGAAACCCACTATTTTTTATATGCACCATCCCACAGACAGATGGCACATACCACGACCTTTGATATACCAGTCGTGGTCCACTGGCTAGAACTAGAAATAGCCCAATGAGCCCACCGACAGGGACCGATCCTAGACCGATCACGCATCAAGCAGACGTTCTAGCACTGAGCTACGTTCCACCTTTGAAAGAATAGTAATGATGTCATGTGTTGTAGAAACATTCTGAGAGTACTGCTGAACTCATAGTATAATAGATTACTAGAGTATACTCGAACTAACCACATCCAACCCACCCTCCCCAACACAATAATAATAAAAATGTTGAACAAATAGAAATAAATAAAAGCAATTAAAAAACCCACAAAACAAAGGTTACCTCCGGTTTAAAAAATCATCATGTGAGCACTTTACCACTGGACTATGTCGTGCCCCTACAAATAAATGCAATTACCCCCCCCCCCACCAAACCCCCCCCCCAAAAAAAACCCAAACAAACAAAACAAACCCCAACAACAACAAAAAAAGAAAGAAAAAAAGACAAACACACAAAAACAACCACCCACCAAAACCCCAAAACAAACGCAACAAAACAGTTACCTCGGGTTTAAAAATCACTTTATTAAAATGGAATGTTGCACACAGTAAAACGTAATTAACAAAAAAATATAAAATTATTAAACTTCAAACAAGTTAATAAAACTCCAATAACCAATGATTATATAATATATTAACTGTCTAACGAATCAAATAACTGATCCAAAATGTACAGATGATTTGTGCACACCTTTATCTTTTATTTTGCACAAATCGATGATTTTCCTGATTAATGCAGAGTACATATACATGCATGCATTTCAGTTGGAGTTTTTAATATGTAAGTTTAGTCATCAAAAAGGGCAAGTAGGTGAGTAACGTGTAAACAACAACACTAGATCTAGACTGAGAAAACATTCACCATTACCACCGAGATTACTTCTTCCAACTCACACCAAGGCATCTTTAATACATAATTTTATAGTGTGTAGCAGAGTACGCCGACAGTGAGAGAGCTAGACGGTATAAGAGAGGATTAACAACTGTCCAGATGTCTGCCTAGCTCTCTTACCGTCTGAGTACTCGAGCTAAATAGTATGTAACAATTTAAATAACTTTTAGCACAACCTACCAGTAATAGAAAACTGGTTGGAAGATAAATATGCACTATCCTACACACCGGATAGAACATAGCACACTGGTTGGAATGAGAACAACAAAGAGGTCATCACTCCTACGAACCACACACGTGAAGCAGCGCTCTACCACACAAACACAACAGAAAATATCTTACTGAAATTCAATATAAATATAACACTTTTACATTCGATTCAGCAAAGCTGTATTTCATATGCTTGTTGGTTGGGTCACTATAAAAGAACTCAACTTGACAAAAATGTGCGACTTGCATTGTCGCATTTTGCGCCAGCAATCTACGGACGATTTAGCATTAAACTGGAAGTCAACTTGTACTGCAGTCCGACTGAATAGTGACTCATGGAGTCCGCAGAAAAGACACAATGTTTTATTCAGTGGGATGGTTGTACTGACTCAACAGACTTCACTACTCCATTTTTTAAAGAGAGTTCAAATACAGCATGAAGAAAAGTTTGTTTTCTTTAACAACTCCACTAGAGTACATTGATTTATTAATCATAGACTATTAGATGTTAAACGTATGGTCATTTTGAGTCATAGAGAAGAAACCCGCTACATATTTTCATTAGTAGCAAGGGATCTTTCATATGCATCATCCCACAGACAGGATAGCACATACTACAGCCAGTTGCGGTGCACTGGCTGAAATGAGATTCAGAAATAACTAAATGGGCCCACAAAAGGGAATCGATCCTAGACCGACGCGCATCAAGTGGGCGCTTTACCACTGGACTACATCCCGGCCCAGCATGAAGGAATACTTGTTGATGGTTTTTCTCGGTTTAGAAAATTAATTATTTCAGAATAGAGTACATTTCGATCACTGAAAGAGTTCATTCAATCATTTATACTTAGTTTTGTACTTATATTATGTTAATGAGAGAAAAGTCAGTGTAGTGGCCTTACACCTACCCATTGAGTCATTAAGCTTGCTGAGTGGGAGCCAGTACCGTGATGTGAACCCAGCACCTACCAACCATTTGTCTAATGGTTAAGTCTTGTTTAATTTAATCATCATTGGCTGTTGGATGTCAAACATTTGGTAAACCCACACATTTTTCCATTAGTGGCCAGGGATCTTTTATATGCACCAACTAAGACAGGATAGCACATACCGTATGTGACATTTGTTGTGCAATAGCTGGAAAGAGAAATGGCCAATGCATGGGCCCACCAATTGGGATCGATCCCAGACCAAACATGCACCATGCAAATGCTTTACCACTGGGCTAAATACATGTACCATCCCTTTGTCCGATGGTTTAACCACTATACCACAGAGGCTGGGCCTGAACGAGTGATACTTAGTATATACATTTTTAGATCCATTTTATACACAAACACGGGCCTACATTTGTAAAAAAATATGATGATGATTTAAATAACTATGCCAATATAAAGTTTATTTTGTCTAACCAAACCACTAAAGTACACTGATTAATTAATCAACTACTACGTGCCAAACATTTGATCAAATGAAACCTGCAACATTGTTTTTCTTTAGTAGAATGGATGTTTACATGCACTTTACCACAGACAGGACAGTACCTACCATGACCTGTGATAAAACCACTATACATTCACAAACATTATACAGTCACCTATATAACAATACACTGTCTATAGCATACTTCAGATACAATTTACATGTATAAATAAAATCATGTTTACAAATTAATTCTTTCTGATTATATCTATTTTTAATTCAAGTTAAACAAACATGTATATGTATATATGTATATGTATATGTGTCCGAAACCTTGTATGATGATAAAATACTGTATTGATCTATCATTACACATCTACTATACACTATACAGTTGACATATTGAAATTCCATTTATCTTACAGAGTTGTTTCAAATTGTATAACCAACAAAAAACAAGTTGAATACAATTCTGAACAATAAGTTGTAACCGGCCTCGTTGATGTCACGGTTAAGCCATAGGACATAAGGCTAGTAGGTACAGAGTTCACAGCCTCATACTGGCTCCCACCCAGAGCTTAAACAGGACACCACTGAAGCCGGTCCAGCGGATTCGATCATTTCATTATCATTTCAACTTATTTCATGTTTATACCCAATTACGGTTCAAGCATGCCATCCTGGGCACACACCTCAGGTATCTGGGCTGTCTGTTCAGGACAGCAAGTTAGTTGTTAGTAGTTAGTCAAAGAGAAGATGGTGTAGTGGTCTTATACCAACCCATTGAGTCATTAAAACTCGCTCTGGGTGGGAACCGGTACTGGGCTGTGAACCCTTATGTCCAATGGCTTAACCACGACATCACTGAGGCCGGTAATGTAATGTTAAAATGTATGTTAATAATGAATAAGTATTCTGAGAGTAGTACTGCTGGAACAGTACCTGTCCCTTAACGAGCCCTCCACATTAAAGTCATACTTGATCTGTAATAGTACATGGTAAAACAACACACAAAACCTGAGCTCAGTTCATATCTTGAGGCACTGTCAACAAAAATGTCCGCCATTCTAAACTCCACAGTAAGGAATGAATGTTTTATTTAACAACGCACTCAACACATTTTAATTATGGTTATATGTCAGACATGGTTGTTTTAGGTGGGGTTTTTTTTTATCATGACAATATACTGTGAAATATACACTTATGAAAACTACATTAATGTATAGCCCTTAATGAACAATAAAGCTTTTTCTCTAAATCATTAAACAGAATCTGGGGCTACTGCCAATTTATTATTAAATAGCGGATAAGCAGGTTTTTAGATGTACATGGACAAGTGAAAAATTCTACTTTTTTCTATCACTGATTAATAATGTTTGGGTAAAGTTAAAATCTGATAAAAAAAGTGATATCCAGAAATATTCAAAACTACGACATTAATATGTGACAGAATGAAGTGTCTTTATATACATTTATGTGGCATTATATGCAAATAGTTTTTGTTGTGTTTTTTAGGTTATAATGAAGTCTTATAAGATACAGGTAGTATTGAAACACTTCAAATGGTTTTCACGTGTAAAACTGTCTGCTAATCGTTCCATTCTGAAGATCGATATTGTATATATTTTTATTACCCATATGGGCTCAAATATACGGGGTAATATTTTTTCGATCTCTGCACAGTGTGCAGATTGCTTCTACAGTCACCGATTGGCTGGCTTTAAAAAGACAAGATTTGATTGGCAATTATATACTGCCGGGACTACTTTTTGTTCATTCATGATTCCATTCATCGGTCAAACTATTACTACGAACTTCAATTTTTTTTTTTACGATACGAACATTTACGGAATTAAAAATCAAAATATATGTACAAATGTTTAAAAATGTTTTTATTTTATTATTTGGACTAGGTTTTTTTAAAACTATTCTTTGGTGGATACTGTTGGGTGTGCACCGGTAACGGTGCGTATAAATATATTGTTATGGCTGGTAGAGCTTGTTAGTTGTTACAGCAGCGAGAACGTCAATATACTTTTAAAATCATTAAAGATTGACAATGGGTAATAAAGAGAATAACCAACTCACTACGAGGAATTACGGATTATTTGTCCCTCGTGAATTAATGCTGTAAAATCCTCTCCAGAGGCTCGGGTTTACAACATTAATTCACTCGGGACAGATAATCCGTAATTCCTCGTAGCTCGTTAGTTATTCTCTAAATATTTAAAATGACGAACCATCTTCGACAGGTGTCATTTTGAAGAATCTTAACAAAACTTGCCTTTATTCCAAAACAATAGTGGTTTTTATTGATGACAATAAACTTGTAAATGCTGTAAGCTAATTATCCCAGACAGGGGATCGCCGTGCGTGTGTGTGCATGCGTGCGTGCGTGCATGCGTGTGTGTGCATGCGTGCGTGCGTGCATGCGTGTGTGTAAGAAAGATTAATATTTTTAACATTGAAAATATTTGTCAATTTATACATTTCTTTAACATAGATATTAACTTTGTAAACAATATTCTGACAATTGTAGCCTAGAAGGAAATAAACGGGGATTGCATTATGGTTTAGCTTAGACTTCAGATGGCGGCAAATAGTGTTGATTATACCAGGCGTTAGTTATAAGTAGGCGTCAAAACAACGGGCCGTGTTGTTGATCATGATTGTCAAAAATGACTACGAAATATTACTCATTGCACAATCACCACCTGTGGATCAAACTAGGGAAGCAATTAAAGTTACAGCAACTCCTGGTAGCAGAGAGCACACACTCGACAGGTGTAATTTCAGACACCCATCAATTAAACGTCTTGTTGATTGTGGAGTGACTAGACATGCCAAAAGATCTGGTAGCCCAGTGGACTACCAGGTTCAGACAACTGGTAGTCCGAGTGAGAAATCGGTAGCCAAAACACCCAGGGCTACCGCTAAGCTCGAGCCCTGAATTTAGAAGCTCCAACTTGTCTGATTTAAAACTCATCATTTATTGGAATGCTGATGACATACTTTTCTAACTGATCCTCCCCCACCATCTATAACCCAACATGGAACCTAATTAGGACAAGCAGTTGGGGGCCGTTCAAATATTACGTAACGCTATTTTCGTCAAAATTAGACACCCACCCTCTTGTAACGCCCCGTAATGCTAGACCATACACCCCCCAAAATATTACGTAACACTCGGAGATACACCCCCGTCCCCCCCACAACACACAGACAAAGCAACGTGGCAGTGTTTATTTAAACCCATGTGTATCAGGATTTTTGTTCAGAGGGTTGGCAAAATAGTTTGACATTAAATGAGCCCCCAAAGGGTGCGAAAATGCTAGGGGAGTTCTGGGGCATGCTCCCCAGTAATGTTTTTTTAAATTTCCAGTTGTTTTTAGATGCATTATGGAATACATGAGGTTGTCATATACATTGTACACTTATAGAAGGAGATAATTTAAGATAGATTTTAATAATAATGTTTATTATTATTGAATATTTGCATAATGTCAAAACAATAATTTGAAAAAGAAGTATAAAAGTATTAGACTAAGTACAAACAGATAATACATATTACTGAATTACTGATTGTAATATGTATTATCTGTTATATATCTATTTATCTAAAAGTAAAACCCAGGTCTTCTAGAATTTAAAAAAAAAAAACACTAACCATGGGATTGGTGATTTAAAAAATTAATTATCCATGATTGAATATTCATAGCTAGCCCTACTTCTCTTTGTATATCAGGGGTTCTAGAATTTAAAAAAAATTACTTCCCATACTGACCAGTGGATAAACAATTTACTGGTTATGATAAAAAATTCACCTGTAAATTGTAATCACTCAGTGACTGATAAAAAAAATAAAAGAAAGTAAATATTTGTTTTATACATATGTACAGGTACATTTTTAAATTTGTGTTAATTCATCATATAATGCACTTAAAAATAATTTCTTTCAAGTCTTGCAAATTTAATTATGTAATGTTTAAATATAATTTTAAAAAACAACAACACAAAAACAAAAACAGACCAAAAACCCAAAAACATTTTGGAAGTTCATAAAACAATATGGTTATGTGCAACCTTTAAAAAACCCAAAAAAACCCTGATCTGATGAGACTGCATGGTCACCGTTTATTTTATTACGCCTGCACTGTGTTAGGGTAACATCTGTTTGGGTACCAGTCACTTAGTATGACTGCAACATTTTGTTAACTTGGACTTTAATAAAATTACATCTGGGCCCGTGCTTATAAAAGTTAAAGTCCAGACTTTAACGTAATTCTATTTGAATGGTGTTGCCATGATGTTAAAGTCCAGACTTTAACGTAATGCTATTTGAATGGTGTTGCCATGATGTTAAAGTCTAGACTTTAAAGTTTATAAGCATGGGGCCAGTAAGTATATTCATTTCAGGGATTACTGGTGACCATATATTCATTAGTGAACTGCTGCATGTGAAAGGAAATCGAAAGTATTGACTTGTATAGATCCGTTTTCCTTTTTACATATGATCGATGTTAATTGGTTGATTTAAAAAAAAAAAAAAAATTCATTCGATCATCATCATCATGATTTATTTGTTTTCCCCTCATTGGCCACCAGGCTCTAACTACTAACAATGTACATATTTGTGGAAAACTAGTATATTTATGACTACTAACAATTGCATTTTTTTCTTTTTTTTAATAATATCTGCAAATTAATCACAGAAGTGGCACGTTTATGAGAAAACAAAATTGTTATGTAATGCTGTTCAATACACTCCCCATCCCTTGTAACACCATATAACGCTTGGACTCACACACACACACACACACACACACACACGTAAGCGTTACGTAATATTTGAATGACCCCTTTGTTCATTGTGAGGTGACAGCTGGAGAAGCCCTGTTCAGAGTTCTTCCAACTCAACAGGCCTTGCCATGAAAAACAACGCAGGCGAGAGATTCATTAGATTATAGGAAGTCATGCAAGATTAATAGACTCCATCATACGTGGCCATGTGGGATAGAAAAAGTACACCCGAGGTGGTGGATATTTATTCCCGGGACGAGGCTTGCAGAGTCCTAGGGTTGAAATTTCCACCACCAAGGGGTTACCTTTTCTATCCCACATGACTGCATATGATGGGAGTCTTTTTCTCCCATCCATTCGATAAATAAACCATTATTTTACACGAACAAACAAAGATGGCTGTAAAAGTAACTTCTTTATGTGACCGTTTTATCATAAATAAACTACACTATCATGTTTCATGTGTTAAATAGAATTTAACACTACAGATTAATAAGATAGCTTTTATAATGAAGGTTTTAATAACAAAACATCGATCTAATACCAACTCGCATTGGTATGATGTCATATATTACCATGGTAATACTACCCATGTTAAACGTCATAGCCCATGCAAGACAGATTTATTCGCATGAGCTGATGTCATGGAATGAATCCATCTTACATGGCTAGGAATGGGACAAAGTAAAGTTTGTTTTATTTAACGACGCCACTAGAGCACACTGATTTTTAATCTTATCATCGGCTATTGGACGTCAAACATATGGTCATTCTGACACTGTTTTTAGAGGAAACCCGCTGTCGCCACATAGGCTACTCTTTTTTACGGCAGGCAGCAAGGGATCTTTTATTTGCGCTTCCCACAGGCAGGATAGCACAAACCATGGCCTTTGTTGAACCAGTTATGGATCACTGGTCGGTGCAAGTGGTTTACACCTACCCACTGAGCCTTGCGAAGCACTCACTCAGGGTTTGGAGTCGGTATCTGGATTAAAAATCCCATGCCTCGACTGGGATCCGAACCCAGTACCTACCAGCCTGTAGACCGATGGCCTGCCACGACGCCACCGAGGCCGGGAATGGGAGAAATTACCATATTGATATCATATATAAGTTAAGTTTCTTTTAACACCACTCGAGCATACTCAATTATTAATCACCCGCTATTAGATGACAAACATTTGGTGATTCTGACATATATTCTTAAGAGAGGAAAACTGCTACATTTGCCATTAGTAGAAAGAGATATTTTATATGCTCTTTCCCAGACAAGACGGCACATACCATAGACTATGATACAAGTCATGGTGTACTGGTGGGGATGGGTAAAACACAGTCAGAGAATGGGTCCAACTAAGCTACATCTACAGGGGACAATATTTCAAAATCTTATTTAACTAGAAGTCAGTTCATGTGAATTTTACTTAGGTAACCGATTGTTCCGTTATGTGAATATAGTTCTCGTAACCTGATCAGTTAGGCCTAACTAATCCAAAAACACTTGAACTATGGTTCTATGCTACATTGGTGATTCAAAAATAAACTAATTTTCATTTTCATTAATGATATTGGGTACTTTTAATATTCGAATGTAATCGTTCGCCACGTAACCCGATTGGCAGTTCCCGTGATTTTAAAGTTGTGTAACCGACACGCGAACAGAACAACGGTTCTCGTGAAATATTGTGCCCTGCATCTAGATTTCACACCCCAGTAACATATAAACTGACATGCTGAGGGGATATAAAAATAACTCTTCTCCAACTAGTCTCATGGGAGTGATGGGGAGCAGGTGTGACAGCTCCCCTTAAATGAGATCTGCTTTAAACTCACTTGTTGTAGAACTCTTCATGCATGTATTGGGCTGGGGATCGAGGCGGTATGGAAATGGCACACTTTAGGAACAACCGGTTTTTCAAACTGGCATGAATGGTTTTTCATGATTCTGTTTTTAAGCATAAAGTATTTCTTTGTCGTCTTTGTGGGGAACGACGACTCTCTGTAAGGGGAATAAGTTGGTCATGTGCGGACTCTGGTAGTCCGTGTCAAGTCCGAAGACGCTCATGCGATACAGCAGGAAGTCCATGATGTACATCATGTCGGGCTCCATGTAGTGGAACGAGACTGAAAACTGACTGCAGCAGTTCGGACCCTGAAAATAGGAAAATAAGGCAAACTTCAGCATGGCAAACTTCAACAAGATAAACTTCAACAAGTCAGACTTCAACATGACAAACGTTAACAAGACAACTTCAACATGTCAAACTTCAAAATGATAGACTTCAACAAGATAGACTTCAACATGACAGACTTCAACATGTCAGACTTGAACAAAGTAAAGTTTGTTTTATTTAACGACGCCGCTAGAGCACATTGATTTTTTATCTTATCATCGGCTATTGGACGTCAAACATATGGTCATTCTGACACTGTTTTTAGAGGAAACCCGCTGTCGCCACATAGGCTACTCTTTTTACGACAGGCAGCAAGGGATCTTTTATTTGCGCTTCCCACAGGCAGGATAGCACAAACCATGGCCTTTGTTGAAGCAGTTATGGATCACTGGTCGGTGCAAGTGGTTTACACCTACCCATTGAGCCTTGCGTAGCACTCACTCAGGGTTTGGAGTCGGTATCTGGATTAAAAATCCCATGCCTCGACTGGGATCCGAACCCAGTACCTACCAGCCTGTAGACCAATGGCCTGCCACGACGCCACCGAGGCCAGTCCAGACTTGAACATGTCACTTAATTACTATAGTGTAACAGTGAACAAGCAGTCTGAGTACTTCTAAAGCGATACATGTCCCCTACGGAGTCAAATGAATTTCTCTATCTTCTAAATTCAATGGCAAAAACTGTGAAATATGAGTAAAGCATCACGAAAGTTAAACTTTATCTGTAAGGGTACAAAATAAAGCTACACAGTGAGACCTCGATAACCCGGACTCCAGTAGTCTGGGAACCACAACTTGAGGACACCCGACATACACAACAAACTCTCCACTATATAAATGTGTACGTTAATCCGGATATTCAGCTTCCGGAACCGGATGACCATTATACAAAATAATTTGTGAAAAATAAAGACAATTTGCTTTACTTGACTGGATGTAATTTCTTCCATCTGATTATCTAACTAGAAACAAATGTATGCCTTGCTCCGAATTTGTTCAACCATGGCCACTAAGTAGCAGTATCCACCACCATGGGCAGTAAGTGTCAACAGACCATTATCAAGTGACAAAGGTTAGGTCTCACACCTCCGAGTATGTTTAATTGCTGGGTCTTTGTTAGACGGCGTTCCTTCAGTGTGGAATAACATGGTTCACTGATCTCGTGTTTGTTAGACGGCGTTCCTTCAGTGTGGAATAACATGGTTCACTGATCTCGTGTTTGTTAGACGGCGTTCCTTCAGTGTGGAATAACATGGTTCACTGATCTCGTGTTTGTTAGACGGCGTTCCTTCAGTGTGGAATAACATGGTTCACTGATCTCGTGTTTGTTAGACGGCGTTCCTTCAGTGTGGAATAACATGGTTCACTGATCTCGTGTTTGTTAGACGGCGTTCCTTCAGTGTGGAATAACATGGTTCACTGATCTCGTGTTTGTTAGACGGCGTTCCTTCAGTGTGGAATAACATGGTTCACTGATCTCGTGTTTGTTAGACGGCGTTCCTTCAGTGTGGAATAACATGGTTCACTGATCTCGTGTTTGTTAGACGGCGTTCCTTCAGTGTGGAATAACATGGTTCACTGATCTCGTGTTTGTTAGACGGCGTTCCTTCAGTGTGGAATAACATGGTTCACTGATCTCGTGTTTGTTAGACGGCGTTCCTTCAGTGTGGAATAACATGGTTCACTGATCTCGTGTTTGTTAGACGGCGTTCCTTCAGTGTGGAATAACATGGTTCACTGATCTCGTGTTTGTTAGACGGCGTTCCTTCAGTGTGGAATAACATGGTTCACTGATCTCGTGTTTGTTAGACGGCGTTCCTTCAGTGTGGAATAACATGGTTCACTGATCTCGTGTTTGTTAGACGGCGTTCCTTCAGTGTGGAATAACATGGTTCACTGATCTCGTGTTTGTTAGACGGCGTTCCTTCAGTGTGGAATAACATGGTTCACTGATCTCGTGTTTGTTAGACGGCGTTCCTTCAGTGTGGAATAACATGGTTCACTGATCTCGTGTTTGTTAGACGGCGTTCCTTCAGTGTGGAATAACATGGTTCACTGATCTCGTGTTTGTTAGACGGCGTTCCTTCAGTGTGGAATAACATGGTTCACTGATCTCGTGTTTGTTAGACGGCGTTCCTTCAGTGTGGAATAACATGGTTCACTGATCTCGTGTTTGTTAGACGGCGTTCCTTCAGTGTGGAATAACATGGTTCACTGATCTCGTGTTTGTTAGACGGCGTTCCTTCAGTGTGGAATAACATGGTTCACTGATCTCGTGTTTGTTAGACGGCGTTCCTTCAGTGTGGAATAACATGGTTCACTGATCTCGTGTTTGTTAGACGGCGTTCCTTCAGTGTGGAATAACATGGTTCACTGATCTCGTGTCTGTTAGACGGCGTTCCTTCAGTGTGGAATAACACGGTTCACTGATCTCGTGTCTGTTAGAGGGTGTTCCTTCAGTGTGGAATAACATGGTTCACTGATCTCGTGTTTGTTAGACGGCGTTCCTTCAGTGTGGAATAACATGGTTCACTGATCTCGTGTTTGTTAGACGGTGTTCCTTCAGTGTGGAATAACATGGTTCACTGATCTCGTATATGGCTTTGTTAACATGTTCATTGCCTATATAAAATGTCATTAATAAAATTAAGCCCAACTGTCATTGGTAAAATGAAAATGTATATTATTTTTACCCTAGCTAATCCAAAGAAATGAAAATGTATATTATTTTTACCCTAGCTAATCCAAAGAAATGAAAATGTATATTATTTTTACCCTAGCTAATCCAAAGAAATGAAAATGTATATTATTTTTACCCTAGCTAATCCAAAGAAACGAAAATGTATATTATTTTTACCCTAGCTAATCCAAAGAAATGAAAATGTCACAAAAGTATGGCCTTTAAATTGAAAGAAAAATGTCGGGACAAATAAATTTTAAAATTCAAAATCTAGTTAAGAAATTATTTTAAAATTGAATTGGTTTTTTAAAATATTAATTTAGAATTATTTGTCATCAACAGATATGTTTTGATATAAAAAAAAATGTTTATACAAATCTATTTTGTTGCTTATTTCTTTTACTGGTTTGCCATTCAAGGGAAATAAGTCTTTAGGAATGATTCAGTGCTATGGAAATTCATTAAACCGGACACTTTTAGGAAAAACCATACTGTCCGGATTATCGAGGTTTCACTGTATACAAGATTTCATCTTAATATCTTCAGGCATTGCAAAAAAACATAATATCTCTTAATTAAGTTAATGGGCCGTAACTGTGAAAAATGGGTAAATTTCCACGAAAATCAAACTTGATCTGTAACAGAACATGACAAAGCTATATACAAAACATTTCAGCTCGATATCTCAATGCATTGTGAAAAAAAACACATCCAGAAAACTATATTCTGGACAGACAAACACCAGTACACCCATTCACTCACTCACTCATTAGTACACTCACTCACTCACTAATACTCATTAGTACACTCACTCACTAATACTCATGAGCAGGGTATGCACTTGGGATTATTTTTGACTGGCCAATCGGGCCACTCACAGCAACACTTTAACCCACCCATACAACTTTTGAATAGCCCATGACCGAATTTCATTTAAAAAAAGAACTTACATGTACTTAAATTGCACTTTACAAACATGTTATCATATCATACAAACAATAATAACAACACAAAAGAAGGAAACAGAACTTGTTTTAGTTTTATTACAAACTGTTGTAATTAAATTATAATTATTATGTTGTCACAGGACCCACACAATCAAAGATCTGTAATGTTTAACCAAGGCTCAGTCTTGGAATGAATAAGGTGCTTTTATGGCCATATGATGAGGAATTAAAAAAATACTAAGCTGACAGCAATCTATGTTGACATCATTCGCAGTGATGACTGGGTGAAAACGTTCCAACACAATGTAACTTCGGAAAACCTCGGGCTCGTGAACAAAATCTTTCTGCAAAACATAGCATAGCGGAATGTGACGAGTTGTTCCAATTGTAACTAAATGGAAAGTAGACGGACATTGTCAAGGTGTTCCAGTTGAACCTATGAATACATTTACATGGTCCAGTTTTCCAGAATACATATAATCAAAACCGGACTAACATTCCAAATGGTTTTAGACTGTTCAATAGACTGGTTGTCCTATATGGGTTTGGTTGCGCAGATACTAATAGGAAACCAGTGGAAAACAATAAATAAAAAATAACATTCCGATCTCTTACAAACATTAGTTATTTGCATTTTGATACATAATATACTACTCAAAAGAATTTAAGGGTCAGACGATATTTTCGACATTATTTTCTGAATGTCAATTATATTAGCTAGACCATAATGTCACGCATGGTATTGTTCCATTTTGACGAAAGTGGGTCTAAGCAACCCATAAATGAATTAAAATCCACTGTCATTGACACTGTCCACTAGTTCTAATGGCGAAAACATGCTTACATTT
The DNA here is from genome assembly GCF_016097555.1 of Gigantopelta aegis. Lineage (NCBI taxonomy): Eukaryota > Metazoa > Mollusca > Gastropoda > Neomphalida > Peltospiridae > Gigantopelta > Gigantopelta aegis. The sequence continues at coordinate 17,625,933 of NC_054703.1, read as the reverse complement.
GCACGTAAATTAGGGCGAAAGCGAAAGGTCTGCTAAGTGCCCATAACTTGCTTTTTCACAAAGCGCTTCATTTGCACGTTTTGCACGTGTATTCCATGTTCCCAATGCTGAATTTGGCAACGGTACCAAGCAACGAATTCTGTTCAAAATCGTCCACGTTCGGGAAGACCCCGAAGCACTACAAATAGAGGGGACCGCTACATCACCAATATGGCTCTACGTCAACGCACAACCACTGCACGCCGATTACGTGACAATCTGCGGACTGCGACTGGAACTCGAGTGTCTGATCAAACCATACGCAATCGTCTGAGAGCCAATAATCTACGCTGCCGTCGCCAGGCTGTTCGACCACCACTCCTACCACGTCACAGAACGGCCAGACGTCACTGGTGCACGCTTCATCTGCGGTGGCAACGTGTTCAGTGGGGTCGAGTGATGTTCACTGATGAGTCCAGGTTTAGTCTCCAGTTCAACGACGGTCGGGTTCGTGTCTACAGACGTCCTGGGGAGCGCTTCGCTGACGTTAACGTTAGACAACGTCACCGGTTCGGTGGTGGCAGCGTCATGGTGTGGGGCGGCATCTCTATCCACCACAGGACCCCCCTCTATGTGGTGGATGGCAATCTGAATGGAATCCGCTATCTGAATGAGATCCGGCCGTTGGTTCTCCCATGCAGGCCTTCAGCAGATTGGCGGCGGGGCAGTTCTGCAGGATGACAATGCCAGACCCCACCGCGCCAGGGTGGTAACGGACTTTCTCAGACAACAAGGTATCGCCAGGATGGATTGGCCAGCATATTCGCCTGACTTGGCCCCAATAGAGAACGCCTGGGACAAATTAGGCAGGAGAGTTCGGGATAACCATGCCCCTCCGGCCAACCTTCATGATCTGGGTCAACTTCTTATGGCAGAGTGGCAGGCCATTCCCCAAGAGTTCTTCAGATGTCTGATCAACAGTATGAGGCAACGATGTGTCGAGTGTATTCGCGCCAGGGGTGGATTCACACACTATTAAACGAATGTTCTAATGTGTAAAATCCATGTTTGACAACCTTCAACTTTGACAGCATGTCATGTGACTTTCTTGTATACAGTGACGTTTATTTGTGGTTTTTTGTAAATATGGAACAATAAATAAACATTTTGGTGTAGTTTACATCATCAATCTAATACACTCTGAAACTTATTTGGTTATAAATTTTTGACCCTTAAATTCTTTTGAGTAGTATATAATATGCAGAAACTTACGGTCACCAGGCGGGAGACACATGATAAGGTTTTGACTAGCTTGCCCAACGCTATTTTGACTCGCTATGGGCGATCGGGTGACCATAAAGTGCACACCCTGCACGAGTACTCAATCACTCACTCACTAGTGTACCCACTGACTCACCACTTTGACATCATGTGATGGGTAATGACGCAGGTACTCAGACAGTGGTCCGATCATGAAATCTTTCACATTCGACGCATGGAATGCATGACGTCCGAACTTGTCATATGTGGCATACGGAGCTACACCCACTTTCTCGAGACACGCCCCCACATCGATATCCTCATCATTTCCGTCTGCGGCACACATGCCACCACGCAGGATGCCATCTTTGACGACACGGCGCAGTGCCATTCTGCTGAGAACGTACGTGCCCCCACCGCTCATGTATCCCTGGTGGACGTTGTATTTGAAGTGGAAGCCGAGGTAGCTGGGCTCGCTGGGATTCAGCATGCTCAACATCAGCTGCAGATTCTCCATGACGATGTACGAGTCGTCGTCAGCCTTCAGGAAGTAGTCGTAGTCATCCAGGTACGTCTCGTACAGGTGCTGCAGCGCACCCATTGACTTGGCCGTCAGGTGGTTACGGCCCTCGGGCCCAGTAACCACATGGGAGGGGAATAGCGTGCTGGTGTAGGACGTGATGAACAGCAGCTTCGCACACCGCCGCCCCCACGTCGCATTCACCGCGCGCGCCTTCGTCGCCTCAAACTGCTGCGTCGTCATGACGAAACACAGGATGCGGGGCGTCCGCTTGAGACGGTCTGAGATTGTGTGTTTCAGGAGAACTGCAAGGAAAGGAAAGGAATGTTTGCATTACAACTACTTCAAGGTTAGGAGGCGGGATGTAGCTCAGTGGTATAGCGCTCGCCTGATGCGTGATCAATCTAGGATCGATTTCCGTCAGTGGGCCCATTGGGCTATTTCTCGTTCCAGCCAGTGCTCCACAACTGGTGTAACAGAAGCCATGGTATGTACTATCCTGTCTGTGGGATGGTGCTTATATAAAAGATCCCTTGCAGTTAATCGAAGAGAGTAGCCCATGAAGTGGCATCAGCGGGTTTCCTCTCTCAATATATGTGTGGTCCTTAACCATATATCTAATGCCATATAACCGTAAATAAAATATGTTGAGTGTATCGTTAAATAAAACATTTCCTTCCTTCCTTCAAGGTTAACTGCTTAATAACATTATTAACTATGTACATCAGGAAATAATGTGTCATAAGACTGCACTGGGTTAACTGCTTAATAACATTATTAACTATGAACATCAGGAAATAATGTGTCATAAGACTGCGCTGGGTTAACTGCTTAATACCATTATTAACTATGCACATCAGGAAATAATGTGTCATAAGACTGCGCTGGGTTAACTGCTTAATACCATTATTAACTATGTACATCAGGAAATAATGTGACATAAGACTGCACTGGGTTAACTGCTTAATACCATTATTAACTATGCACATCAGGAAATAATGTGTCATAAGACTGCACTGGGTTAACTGCTTAATACCATTATTAACTATGCACATCAGGAAATAATGTGACATAAGACTGCACTGGGTAAACTGCTTAATACCATTATTAACTATGCACATCAGGAAATAATGTGTCATAAGACTGCACTGGGTTAACTGCTTAATACCATTATTAACTATGCACATCAGGAAATAATGTGTCATAAGACTGCGCTGGGTAAACTGCTTAATACCATTATTAACTATGCACATCAGGAAATAATGTGTCATAAGACTGCGCTGGGTTAACTGCTTAATACCATTATTAACTATGTACATCAGGAAATAATGTGACATAAGACTGTGCTGGGTTAACTGCTTAATACCATTATTAACTATGCACATCAGGAAATAATGTGTCATAAGACTGCACTGGGTTAACTGCTTAATACCATTATTAACTATGTACATCAGGAAATAATGTGTCATAAGACTGCACTGGGTTAACTGCTTAATACCATTATTAACTATGTACATCAGGAAATAATGTGTCATAAGACTGCACTGGGTTAACTGCTTAATACCATTATTAACTATGCACATCAGGAAATAATGTGTCATAAGACTGCACTGGGTTAACTGCTTAATACCATTATTAACTATGCACATCAGGAAATAATGTGTCATAAGACTGCACTGGGTAAACTGCTTAATACCATTATTAACTATGTACATCAGGAAATAATGTGTCATAAGACTGCACTGGGTAAAAAGTTATAGGTTTTTTTTTTTTGTTTGACAACACCACTAGAGAACATTGATTTATTAGTACTCAGCTATTGGATGTCAAATATTTGGTAATTTTAACAGAGGAAACCTGCTACATTTTCCCATTAGTGTATGATGTATATGCACCTTCACACCGACAGGATAGCACACACCATGGCCTTTTTTTTTTCTTCTTTTTTTTTTGTACATGTATGTTATTGTTATACACAAAAAAAAGTGTTATTCCAGCTTTGTTTTCATGTAAAAATATCAACACTAAATGTTCCAACCTTCATTTGAAAACAAGGATGACATCGTTATTCATACATGATAATATTATGTCTTTCTAGATGGTTTTCAGTGTGTACACTGCGTAGCTGCAGATGGGGAAAATAACACCAATTATGTTACTACAATCTACTAAATGACATTTTTTATCGTTTTAGTCAATAAGTAATTTTAATGCAGGTTTTTCAATATTATTTTTATAAAACTGAAACAGCATTTACCAGAAAGAAACACATGTATTGCATGATTTGACTACATCTTGTGAAAACTATATTTTTGTGTGGTTTCAACTTTGTACCTCTACCAATAATAATAAAATAATAATTAAAAAAACAAACATTATAACACATAATATGATAGTTTTTCTTGGACCGATTACTTGATATTTTTTTTAAACAGATGGAAGACAAAAAAAAAGATTTCACATATATATGCAAACCTAGTAATATAGTAGTGTTCTCGCGGCTCCATTTAAGTGGGGCGGCCCGCCCTGCTATTGCATTTTGCCGCCCTCCTTTCACGTTCTCCGCCCTCCTTTATTTTTCTGCACCCCTCTTTATTTTCCAGCACCCTACTATATTTTCCAGCACCTATCTCCGCTATTTCCAAATGCACACTTTTCCACACATAAAAACCCCACGATCAGTCTGCACACTGGACATCAAAGGAAACAAGCCGCGTAGTGTATGAAAAAGCAACTGACGAAACATTTACGACAGTTACCGCAACGTAATTTAATTGTATTTTTAACAGCCTCTATTTTGTCCCATACCTGTATCCATTTGTATGTTTAATACACAATAAAAGTTATATTTTATTTGAGCAATAAAAACATTTTTATTTTTTATGGATTCAGCAATCTCCGACTGAAAACCCCACTTATTTGGCGCCAAGTTTGTCACATGATCAGAACGGTCACTCTATCTTTTGTTTCCACTAACTGTCGTCTGATATTTTGTCCTCAGTTACAGATATAATTGATTGTAACTGATGATTTTTAATTTCTGTCATTCTGTTTATTCAGCCATTCTTATAACATATTGTAAACTTTTCATTTTGGGGGGATATCACCGCTTATAAAATCAACGGAAGTGGTAGTGTTTAGCATTAAAATCATTCATCTTGGGTGCCAAATAATATATACACCGCCACTACAAAAACGAAACTTCTTTTTATCAGTTGGCGATAACATTTTATTACAGCGATCGATCATCGATTCATTTGATGAAAATGGGAATAACAAAAACAAATTTTGACATTAGGGGATCACACACACACATCTTTTTTGTTCTTCATATCTTTATTAAAATAATATTAAAACTTTGATGGTTCAGCAAAACCGGAACTGCCAGTGAATATCGGACCGATAACATCTTCAGTTCAAATAAAAGACGAGCCTGCATGTATTTCGTATAAACGTTTTGTAATTAAAATAAGGAGTATGTCTTTCCACAAAGTCTATCAACACACAACAACATGGTAACCACCAAGCTCTCCCCCACCCCACCCCCATTTTTTTGTTTTTTGCTTTTCGTTTCTTTTCTTTTTTTCGAAGGGTGTGGTGCTGCGCGGCCGCCCTCCTTTAATTTTCACCCAGCAAGAACACTGTATAACATGGGCCAAAATTTATACTGTGCTACATATTATAAAGATTAGAGTAACCGAAAATACATCAAGTACATGTATACAGATGTCCATCTCAGCAACAAAATGCAATCAAATAGCAATTGTACTAATTAAACATTGATCTAGTGCCCTAACCATATGCTACATGTACAACAATTAGTGACAAACACGACAAATATTAAGATACTCACGGTTGGTGAAGCTATTGTCTCTCCATGATATTGCAGCATAATTGTACTGATCATCTGATACAAATAAATAAATAAATAAATAAATAAATAGACGCTATTTCATGTTGGGTTTTTTAATACGATTTTTTATGTCAACGAGTGATGTGTGAAAACCATATTTTCACGAATTTTGAAGCAATGAGTGAAAATATGGTTTTCACACACTGTGTGAAAACCATATTTTCACTCATTGCTTCAAAATTTTTATGTCAACACAAAGGGGATTTTTATGTCAACTGTTGACATAAAAATCGTATTAAAAAACCCACCATGAAATGGTCCATTTATTATATACATCTTTCATAATTTTTAACAATATCTTTCACTTTTTGTTAATATCTTTTGCTTATCCTATTGAAAACATGTAACGCCATGATATATTTCTTCGAATGGGACTTTCCCCGAAAATTTAATTGACCATAGACTTTTCAAAAGAAATTTGAATAAAAATGATCTTTATCTAATTATTAAATTAACATTTATTTAATAATACTGCTATGCAAACATACCTGACAAAGCGTTCCTAAAAAAAAAGAAAAAACCCCACAAAAACAAAACAAATCGAACACCGTTAAATTTTAACTTACACTCAATGACAAGACATTGTGTCATCATTATTTAGATATTTTATATTAATTGCACTTCATATTGCATTTTTAAAGGTACAGCCGTTTAAATTACATTTGTAATCACCAAATGTGAATACATGCATGTATGAAGAAACAACACAAAGGGAGATAATTTAATCATGAACTTTTACAAAAAAGTAAATACGATTTCTATATTTTCACTGGATATCACTTTTATGCTTTCTGTAGATCTATAGAGGTTATTACCAGTGTTTTTCAGTATCGTCAATATCATATATTAGGAATAAAAATTGTATTATGCCATTACTAGATATTCATATGACGTAAGAATATGTTGCGCGGTGTATTTTTGAATGGAAATGACGTCAAACTCGAATGACGTCATTTTGGATGTCCTTACATCAAAATAAAGTTATGCCTAACATTTTTTGTTTTCTGAACGCCGGACAGCTTTCAGTGTCAAATTGCCATTGAAATGTTTTTATTTGATGACTATGAATGCATACATCAATCATGGAGTGTCACCCAAGTACATTTGCTTAAATGTCAATAAACCTAGTGCTGAGACCTCGACTAATTTACATCTAATTTGCAAAATTATCAAATTCTTAAAGTATGTGATCTGAAAAATATCACATACTTTGATTGCACTGAAAATGTAAGATATTATATGATAAATAGATATATTTTATTGCTAGGTATGTAATAATTATTGATATTTTGTAAAAAATAATTACGTTATGGCGATGAACCATAAATCATAAAATACTAACAGACGTGTGACATATTTTGAATCATGTGATGAGCATCCCCCAAATAACCGCAGTGTCAATATAATTTGCCAAGCTCATGTAGCGAGAATGCTTGACCGTCCTCTGCGAAGATGGGTAAACCAAAACCAAAACAACGAAAACAAGTTATTAAACAACAGAATAAAAACATGTTCTGAATGATAATAAGCTTATACATTAATAACAGAAGCATTTTAAAAGGCCTTTACATGTACTACAGCTGTAACAATATGGGAGGTCGCGATAAGATATGTATCCGATATTTGGGTTTTTTCATATCAATAATTGATAATGAAGTGTTTAGTTCAAGTTTATGAAACATGATAACCTTACTTAAACTTTAACACATGACACAAGCTGTATTACAGCATAGTTTTATTCTCACCCGACAATAATATGGAATTAAAATGTATTGAAATAGAAATGTGAAGTCTTCAGCTCAATGCAGTTCAATGGAATTTCAGGTTTTTCTCGACAAAATCAACTTGTTAACATGTTTAGGTTTCAGTGCAGACAGCTGTGCAGTTACAATATTCCCTGCTGCACTGAACACACATATATTTAGAGGAAACACACAAATATTTAGAGGGAACACACAGATATTTAGAGGGAATATTTAGAGGGAACACACAGATATTTAGAGAGAACACACAGATATTTTGAGGGAACACACAGATATTTTTTTGGCAACTGTATTAATGTATTGTATTGTATCGCGATACAGTTGTCCTGAATCAATGTATCATATCATGGCCCTCATATCGCGATACACTACTATATCGTGATACGATACTGTATTGTGCTACACTACTATATCGTGATACAATACTGTATCGCAGTATCGTTATGTACAGCTCTATCATGTACAGGTAACTCTACTGTTATACCTCTAGATTGCCACATTAAGTTTGCTCCTTTTAAATTCATTATTATGCCATATACATGGCACATTCCGCATTTCCATGAGTAATTATACATCCGGTTTAGGATAGGAATGTTTACATTTTTAAAGTATACCTGAAAATGTACTAGTCCAATGTTTATAAATAAAGAGGAAGTGGCTATATATATGACAGCCTAGCTATTTAATACACAGCAAAAACAAAAATAATATATATATATATATATATATATACTCTTCAAAAGAAGAAACGCAAAACCACATTGTCGTAACATTTGGAGAATTGATTTAATTATTGAATGGCGAGTCCAATAATTACCAAATGTTGCAGGATTGTTCACAATTCACTCTAGTCCATTGTGAGTAAGTGATAGGACACACCACCCACCAAGGTCAAGGTCATCTGGAGTCAATACCGGGTGTGGCCTCCACGTGTGTTGACAACTGCCTGGCACCGCTTGCCCATTGAACCAACCAGAGTACGGATGATGTCCCGGGGGATGGTGGCCCACTCGGCCTGCAAGGCTGCTGCCAGCTTGGGCAGGGTCTGGGGCTGTGGTTGTCGCTGTCGGAGGCGTCGGTCCAACTCGTCCCATAGATGCTCAATTGGGTTCAAATCCGGTGATATCGATGGCCAAGGAAGGACATTAATGTTGTTGTTCTGTAGGAAAGCCGTTGTGAGACGTGCTGTGTGAGGCCTGGCGTTGTCATGTTGGAACACTGCATTGGCGTTGGCCATAACTGGAACGATGTGTGGCCGGAGGATCTGGTCAATGTAGCCCTGTGCATTCAGGTTGCCCTGCACGTGGACCAGGTCAGTTCTGCCAGTGTGTGAGATGGTTGCCCACACCATGACACTACTCCCGCCGAATCTGTCCACTTCCTGCACGCAGTTTGCCGCATAACGTTCACCACGACGCCTATACACGCGACATCTTCCATCATGACGTCGGAGCAGAAATCGGGACTCGTCACTGAACCACACCTGTCTCCATCGCAGTTGAGGCCATTGTCGATGAATCTGGCACCACTGCAGTCGGAGTCGACGGTGTTGTGGTGTTAAGATGACACCCCGAACTGGACGTCTGGCACAAATTCCTACCTCACGTAGGCGGTTTCGTACGGTCTGGTCGGATATCCTGCGCAAACCTGGTATTGTTGCGGCTGTGGAGGTGGCAGTAGTCAATCGTTCCCGAAGGTGGCGTACCCGGATGTAGCGGTCCTGCCCGGGGGTAGTGACCCGTGGTCGACCGGATCTAGGGAGGTCACGTGTTGATCCATGTTGCTGGTAACGGTCCCACAGTCTGGAGATGGTGCTTGGGGACACATGGAATGCCCTGGCAACGGCCGTTCTGGATTCGCCTGCGTCTAGTCGGCCGATGGCATTGTTTCTCTGCGGTTCACTGAGACGTGGCATGTCCTGGATTGTCAACTGTCGGCCAGATACAGAGGCCAGGCAAGCGAACACCCTGCATTTTTATACTGTCGGTGTTCATGTTGCACATGCAGACAACACACGTGCAGTGGTGACATGGTTTGCACATGGCTGCGTTTTTGCGAATATTCACATTTTGGAACTTTATTGTACAGTAGCTGCGTTTTATCGAATGTAACCGTGGGAATGTGTTTGGGACATGCAATGACCTTATATTCACAAAGCGTGAACCGGTAGGAAACATAAAATCAGAGTTATAACCCATTTGTACCCTTTTGCGTTTTCTTTTTTTGAAGAGTATATATATATATATATATACATGAATTAATGGTAGGTATAAGTTTGTGATTGATCCATTGATATTACCGAACCATTTGGAACAGGAGGAATACATAAGTACGAACAGTGCTGGGATGTAGTCTGGGCGGGGGAGGGGTATTGGGGTGGGCTTCAAGATGAATTGTGTGGACCCTTTTATGTACATTCTCCCAGGACACCTAGCTATATGAATGAAGTAATACTGACACTACAGTACTCAAAAAACATTAACAGCTGCTGAAGTAGATTACCTGAGAGAGATATTAAATACACACTAGCTACATGTATGTGTATGTGAGTACAGGGCTCGATCTTAACGACGGTACTGACAGCAATTGTCATTAATTGTTGAGATATAAATTGCCGTAGGTAGAGAGCATCACCAATGGCACTTTTGTGATGTCCGTAAAGCTCCTCAACGATGGCAAAATGTTTACACCTGGTGGACATTATCTGCCAATATTTAACATTTGCTCATTTCAACATGTGAACATACAGCCAAATAACCTTTCAGTCAAGTTTATTTTCTGCAAATGTCTCTTTAAAAAAATACCATAGGCAGGCTCAGAATTTTCGTCGGTAGTCTCTTTCACCCATGGCAATTCCTTTAAAAATTGCCATGGGAGACAAACTGTTATGTTCGTGTCCTGTAAGTAACTTAACATTGGATGGAATTTAAAAGATTCCAAAACATTTCTGTTGCCAAATATATCATTTCTCGTCAGCTTGAGATGATCACACTCCACCAATATGGCACACAGTCAGTGTACACTGACAATGTTCACACTGAGGAGGAGGGTCCTTCTTTAAAATAAATGAATGCGTCAAATATGTATGACCGATGTGGCACGCACAAGACTACTTCATCGTTCCTGCACTGCCTGTGGGATGACTGCCACTCTCCCAGGACTGGCTTGACAGCTTGTTTGTAACCGCACCGTCCCAATCATCTTGCCAAGTCGAAAAGACATATGGTTAAGGACCACACAGATTTTGAGAGGAAACCCGCTGTCGCCACTTCATGAGTTACTCTTTACGATTAGCAGCAAGGGATCTTTTATTTGTGCTTCCCACAGGCAGGATAGCACAAACCATGGCCTTTGTTGAACCAGTTATGTATCACTGGTCGGTGCAAGTGGTTTACACCTACCCATTGAGCCTTGCGGAGCACTCACTCAGAGTTTGGAGTTGGTATCTGGATTAAAAATCCCATGCCTCGACTGGGATCCGAATCCAGTACCTACCAGCCTGTTGACCGATGGCCTAACCACGACGCCGGTTTGCCAAATTAGAGGCCTGAATCATTTCACAGATCGGGACAGGACGTAATCCAGTGGTAAAGTGTTCGCTTGATGCGCAGTCAGTGTGGGATCGATCCCCATCGGTGGGCCCATTGAACTATTTCTCATTCCAGCCAGTGCACCACGACTGGTGTATCAAAGGATGTGGTATGTACTACCCTGTCTGTGGGATGGTGCATATAGAATATCCCTTGCTGCTAATTGAAAAGAGCTCAAGTAGCCCATGAAGTGGCAACAGCGGGTTTCCTCGCACAATATCTGTGTGGTCCTTAATCATATAAGCATAAATAAAATGTATCGAGTACATCGTTAAATAAAATATTTTTTCTTTCTTTTCTTTTTAATCATACAGAGCAGGAAGCAAATTGTTTTGACGTCACCAACTACACTCAATGTGGTGACCTATCACTGTCACCAACTACACTCAATGTGGTGACCTATCACTATCACCAACCACACTCAATGTGGTGACCTATCACTGTCACCAACTACACTCAATGTGGTGACCTATCACTATCACCAACTACACTCAATGTGGTGACCTATCACTGTCACTAACTACACTCAATGTGGTGACCTATCACTATCACCAACCACACTCAATGTGGTGACCTATCACTGTCACCAACCACACTCAATGTGGTGACCTATCACTATCACCAACCACACTCAATGTGGTGACCTATCACTGTCACCAACCACACTCAGAGTGGTGACCTATAACTGTCACCAACTACACTCAATGTGGTGACCTATCACTGTCACCAACCACACTCAGAGTGGTGACCTATCACTGTCACCAACTACACTCAATGTGGTGACCTATCACTGTCACCAACCACACTCAGAGTGGTGACCTATAACTGTCACCAACCACTCAATGTGGTGACCTATCACTGTCACCAACCACTCAATGTGGTGACCTATCACTGTCACCAACTACACACAATGTGGTGACATATCACTGTCACCAACCACACTCAATGTGGTGACCTATCACTGTCATCAACTACACGCAAATTGGTGACCTATCACTGTCACCAACTACACTCAAAGTGGTGACCTATCACTATCCATAGACCTATCTATAATATTGTTAAATACCGCCAGATATTATAATTTATACACATTCTGCATATTGTTAAGGAGTTTTACTGATGACAAACCTTTATGCAGCGACACAAACGTTCCACCAGTGAGGTCCCCGACAGACTACAATGTATTTCTCAACATCATCAACTCAAGCCTATCAGAGATCTTGCCTTCATGTTGATTCACTGATTAATACATGTAGTTGTAGGGTAATGCCAGTTATTAACGACTTTGATGGTGCATTTTGGGGTTTACGGCAGATTGGAATTCATTAAGAGAATGATCGTAGGACAATGTATATGTAATTGGCGTGCCTACAGGTACAGGAATGCAGTAATCCTGTGTAGTGGGTCCGTAAAAAGGAAAAAACAAATACAACAACAAACTTAAAAACAAAAAACAAAAACCAACAAACAGCCAAACAAAAAACCAACAAACAACCAAACAAACTTTAAAATAATAATAATAATAATTTAAAAAAATAATAATAGTACATATTGAGAGTTTCGATTACACCTATTACCATTACATACCCTCAAAACTGAAATTTTAAGTCCCACAAAAAACTTCAAAGGTACCTTTTTTATATTTAAAATGTTCCATTGCTAAAAAGATCATTTTAAGAAGTTGCAGGATGCAGATACAACAATCTAATTAAAATGAGCTCCACTATTACATGTGGATCTAACAGCAGCCCATTGGAGCTCATGTCCAGTTGACCTTTCATTCGACCAATCAAAACCTTATATATACTCTTCAAAAGAAGAAACGCAAAACCACATTGTCGTAACATTTGGAGAATTGATTTAATTATTGAATGGTGAGTCCGATAATTACCAAATGTTGCAGGATTGTTCACAATTCACTCTAGTCCATTGTGAGTAAGTGATAGGACACACCACCAAGGTCAAGGTCATCTGGAGTCAATACCGGGTGTGGCCTCCGCGTGTGTTGACAATTGCCTGGCACCGCCTGCCCATTGAAGCAACCAGAGTACGGATGACGTCCCGGGGGATGATGGCCCACTCGGCCTGCAAGGCTGCTGCCAGCTCGGGCAGGGTCTGGGGCTGTGGTTGTCGCTGTCGGGCCAACTCGTCACATAGATGCTCAATTGGGTTCAAATCCGGTGATATCGATGGCCAAGGAAGGACATTAATGTTGTTGTTCTGTAGGAAAGCCGTCGTGAGACGTGCTGTGCGAGGCCTGGCGTTGTCATGTTGGAACACTGCGTTGGCGTTGGCCATAACTGGAACGATGTGTGGCCGGAGGATCTGGTCAATGTAGCCCTGTGCATTCAGGTTGCCCTGCACGTGGACCAGGTCAGTTCTGCCAGTGTGTGAGATGGTTGCCCACACCATGACACTACCCCCGCCGAATCTGTCCACTTCCTGCACGCAGTTTGCCGCATAACGTTCACCACAACGCCTATACACGCGACATCTTCCATCATGACGTCGGAGCAGAAATCGGGACTCGTCACTGAACCACACCTGTCTCCATCGCAGTTGAGGCCATTGTCGATGAATCTGGCACCACTGCAGTCGGAGTCGACGGTGTTGTGGTGTTAAGATGACACCTCGAACTGGACGTCTGGCACGAATTCCTACCTCACGTAGGCGGTTCCATACGGTCTGGTCGGATATCCTGCGCAAACCTGGTATTGCTGCGGCTGTGGAGGTGGCAGTAGTCAATCGTTCCCGAAGGTGGCGTACCCGGATGTAGCGGTCCTGCCCGGGGGTAGTGACCCGTGGTCGACCGGATCTAGGGAGGTCATGTGTTGATCCATGTTGCTGGTAACGGTCCCACAGTCTGGAGATGGTGCTTGGGGACACATGGAATGACCTGGCAACGGCCGTTCTGGATTCGCCTGCGTCTAGTCGGCCGATGGCATTGTTTCTCTGCGGTTCACTGAGACGTGGTATGTCCTGGATTGTCAACTGTCGGCCAGATACAGAGGCCAGGCAAGCGAACACCCTGCACTTTTATACTGTCGGTGTTCATGTTGCACGTGTAGACAACGCACGTGCAGTGGTGACATGGTTGGCACGTGGCTGCGTTTTTGCGAATATTCACATTTTGGAACTTTATTGTACAGTAGCTGCGTTTTATCGAATGTAACCGTGGGAATGTGTTTGGGACATGCAATGACCTTATATTCACAAAGCATGAACCGGTAGGAAACATAAAATCGGAGTTATAACCCATTTGTACCCTTTTGCGTTTCTTTTTTTGAAGAGTATATATACTTGCAAAATCATGCCAGTGATTTGAAAACATATGGGATTATGCTGATGGTATACGAAATGATTCGGGTGAATTACGAAGTATGCCAGGAACTAATTTCAATATAAAATTTTATATAAAATTTGTTTCAAGACGGAAAAAAAACCTTTGATGGTATAGCCATAAAATTTGTTTATACTAGTATACAATCCAGAGTTTATTGCTGCACTTTCCCCCTGTTTTTTAATGTTGAAACTGACCAACAAGTTCGCCTATTGCATAAATAGTCTTGCCCGATATTTTTACAATTTGTATATGGTCCCGAATAACGCTATAAATGGCAAAGTGTAATTGGTCGATATTTAAATTATTTATAGATGAAATGTCACCTGGACATGGGAGTACATGCAATGCTGGTAGACCAGTATTGAGCTAATTTTAATCAGATTGACTTACAAGTGGCGTATAAATAAAGTATATCACACTTATAAGTTCGTATAAGTCATTTCCGTAAAGGTTCCCTATAGTTTTCTTAATTGTCGTAAATTATCAGTTTATAATAATATTATAGAATTTTTTGATATTTTCAGATATTTTCATGGTTTTATATTTTCAAGGCTGCCCACTTACTATTAATTAAAACCTACGAAAAGTTCCGGTTAAATACATTACATAGTTTTACGTACAGTATGCAAATTGTTGACTATTAAATTTGAATGTGTTCACTGAACAGAACAGTTAGAATATAACCATATATGGATATTTTAGATTTGCAGGTATTATTGTCGATTTGATCTGGCAAATCTAATTTTTGACTGAAGGTGTTAGCCTGAGATTAAAAATGAAACATTTGCGTACAGCAAATAGACAATAACACCAGCAAATCTAAAATCTCCATATGGTTAGGTCCATTGTAAACTGAATCGTTTTTCTATGGAACTAACTGTATATCTTGAGAAAAAACACCTGGCTACAGTCTAACTGTAGACCCTTGAACCGCCAACTTGGCCTGTTCCAATTGATAATGATGTCACTTTCAAATAATGTCATTAGCTTTTCGGGTGTTATTTTCATTTGATCCCGGAAAACAAATGTAATTAAACAATCACAATACAGAACACACTCACCATCAGTTTACAATTAAACAATTACAATACAGAACACACTCGCCGTCAGTTTACAATTAAACAATCACAATACAGAACACACTCGCCGTCAGTTTACAATTAAACAATCACAATACAGAACACACTCGCCGTCAGTTTACAATTAAACAATCACAATACAGAACACACTCGCCGTCAGTTTACAATTAAACAATCACAATACAGAACACACTCGCCGTCAGTTTACAATTAAACAATCACAATACAGAACACACTCGCCATCAGTTTACAATTTGAAACAATATATCTGCTTGATAATCAGCTATTGTTTACAACTTGTTTGTTATTGAAATACCAATCAGAAACTTTTGTAAAACAATTAAAAGCAACAAAAACAAACAGAATGTGCAAAAAATAAAAAACTGAAAATCACAACCTCTATGTTTCATTAAACTGGACCATCCGGCCTGCACAAATTCAAATGCTGAAAATATTTTGTATAACCTGTGAATTTTTTTGGGTTTTTTTTATCTGACTGTTGCATATTTTAGTAAACAGAATGGAGATAACTGTCCATACGTATTTCCAAAACTATATGTTTACAAAACCAAAACTATAACTTAAATATTTTGTGGTATTTCATTATTTTACATCGCAAAATTAAAAGATTCATACAATAAAATTAACTTTAGTGGAATGTGGGGTTTTTTACTTTTAACAGTTAGAATTATAGTTAAATACTCATGCGGATTTCCAATGATGTTTAATTCTCCACATGTATCAGTATTTAAAATTTAATAAAATATGCCTCCCCTAGCTTTCTCCTAAAACCCCCAACAAAACCCCTAACTCACATAGGCCTTTATCACAGCTCTATTTCCCCCTTATCATTTCATTAAAAAAGACAGTCGTACAACTGTCTATCCACAAATTATTTATTTATGTATTTATTTACCTTATGACTATGCATAATAAACCCTCATGAGTTTATAATAAAGAGACCATCCTGAGTTTGTAGCTATATTATTAAGCTTTCGGCTAGTCTAATCTGTTATAAATAAAACTTACATCTTTCTTAATTAGGTTAAATAATCTTGCTTCGAATTTAAATAGCTGTATATATGCAATACAGTTACATTTCTGACCATTCACAGGTCGGTAGCAACCAAGAAGTCGGAGGGGGGTGGATTATAGCCCCACTTTTATAAACCCGGTTTAAAATATGGCTTTTGCCCCCCCCCCCCCCCACCAACTAGACTGTGTCCCTCCACTACAGATTGTGCCCTCTCCCTTCCCCCAACTTCAGATATCGTTCTTACGGGCCTGATTCTAATGTTTTATATACCATAGCTCAACTTTCATATGTAGCATTTAATTTTATTCCAAATACCGAACAAAATTTTAAAAGTGACAGTACGCTAATTCCTACCAAGTATCGTGACAAGTTTCCCCAAGCTGTTAATCATCGCTCAAAGGGGTGGGGTGAGGGAGGGGGATGGGGGGAGGAGGGGAAATTAATCCAGATGTTCTCGGCATACAACTTCACTGCTCGAGAGACAAGTAGAATGACGTGGTCATTTGTGGTGTAAATAATAGATTATCACATCGGAGGAGCCAAACCAATTCATTTTCCATTATAATCGAACATTGGGACATCATTATTTAAGGAAATAATGGCACGAGCCAGCCACAGCCTGTCAAGTGAGCTTGTGTTAGTCATGTCATGTTTACAATAGCAGTCCATTTTGTACTGAGATGTATGGCGGTCATTATAGAGAACATAACAAATGAAGTTTGATCCTTTCCTGTTAAAACCCCATAACAAGGCTGACAATTGGCTACACACGTCACTTAACCACTTCAAGTGATTGTCCAAATCAATGCATGTCTTTCAACCTTTCTTTCTTTCTCCACACTCGAATGCATGCAAAAGCCAAACCACGTGACTTATGTTTACCCCTGCTGACTTCACTGGTCTGTTTATAATGAACAGATACGCCATGCTATATTTTGCAGATCATTTTTCGCACAATTTTTGTTTTAATAAAAATCACTATATGAAGTTTATTAACTTGCAGAAATAATTCACATATATGTACGGTAAATAAACATATACTGAAAAAATATAAGCAAACATATGCAGAATATTCTTTGTATTTTTAAAAGTAAACCTAGTGATTTGCAGCATCTCTCCCTGTGAATACAACAGGTCATGATCGTAATAATTCAATCATTCACATAAGTAACAGGAAACGTTTTGTTTTCAAAATTTTGATTAACGATAGTCGTTAATCAATATGAAAATTGATTAGCGATTACTCATTTTGTGTAGCAATTTTTTTTTAAATGTATATATGATAAATTAAATACATGTATGAAGAGACAATTTTCAGAAAACATTTATATCATTTATTTATTGCAACTGTATTTAGTAGCCATAAAGAACAAATAAATTCAGGTAGTCATGTGTAAGTCATAATCGGTAAATGATAATCCATTAATTTGTAAAGACAAACTTAGAAACTCCTTGTAGGAAGTTTATGAATTATACAATTAAAAATCTAGAAGACATATTTTGAGATTTGTAAAAAAAAAAAAAAATCATAGCCACCATACAGGAATTTAGTCCGGGGGAAGTTTGCTATTTTTCATGCTACCTGGAATTTTGGTGTGCAAAGCATTTTATTGCATTTATGGAGACTATTTATAGTATAGATTTCAAATCCAATTGATGCCACTTTGTAACCTTTGGGCAATTTGAGTTATTAAGCTTCAAAGCGGAGGCCATCTTGGATTTACATATAATGTGTAACTTCACGTTCAGTTAACGGATTTTGATGGAATTTTTTTTAAATAGCAACTTGTTTCACTGACTAAGCTACTGGTTCATGTTTAGTAACTGTAAAATAATTCACCATCATGGATTCTGGAAGCCATATTAAGTCATATTTGTTTGATGTCAAACGGTGAGCCATTTAACAGATGTGGCATGTTTGTTTCCTTTACAGATATAATTTCCAATAGGATGCCATGAGTAGGGAAGATCGGGGTTGGTTGTCACACGGGTTGGTAGTCACAGTGGCCATATCTCTTCCATTAAACGGCGTAAGCGTACTGGACTAAGACAGGTATGTGGCTTGAAATGTTTGTATTCCGTCATATTTAAATTACAAAGAATTCACGGCATTTTTTTTAGATTTCAAAACTTGACATTTTTTTTCGCTCTGTATGTATTTTTTAAATATTAATATCATTATATTCTAATTTTTACCATTTGTACATTTTGTTTCAGATTAGTACAGTGTTAGACAGATATGAAAGTCTGCTTCTTATGGAGTGAACTTATAAGCAATAGACTAGTACATTGGTCTGACGGACAGTAATTATTGTGAATGGGTCGTGAGGGGGCAGGTTGTCACACGGTATCGGGGGTTGGTTGTCACATACAATAACACGTGACAACCAACCCCGGTAACGCAAAAGCATGGTGAATTGCAATTTACATACCTGCATGCATATAATACATACGTACATGCATGCGTACATGCATACATTCATACATACATACATACCAAGGATGGTATATCAATTGCTGTGGTATGTACTATCCTGTCTATGGGATGGTGCATATAAAAGATCCCTTGCTACTAATGGATACATGTAGCGGGTTTCCTCTCTAAGACTAAGTCAGAATTACCAAATGTTTGACATCCAATAGCCGATTATTGATAAATCAATGTGCTCTAGTGGTGTCGCTAAACAAATCAAAGTTTAAAAGTTTATATACATTCATACATACATACATACAACCTCGACATACATACAATATATAGATATTCATACATCAATACATACAAACATACATACATACATACATCAATACATATGAGGCCAAAAATAATTTTATATACACGTTTGTAGGCTTCTTGTATATCCTCGGTTAATATTCTTTTTATAACGTCTCGGTGACCAACCGGTAATCGTGGTGGTCAAGGAAATGTGAGCGATTAGGTGCCATATGTTCGAGTCCAGGCAACGGCATGAGAGACAATCTGAGTTCAAAACAGATTTTTATCCCATGTGCCCGTCAAATGTATATAATATATAGATATTCATACATTTATAAATACATACATACATATACTTTTGAAAATTCAAGTAAAGTATGGCATATTAAATAAATTTTTTGTTGAAAATATTTTGTATTTTTAAATTAATAAAAGTCTTACATTTGACAACATTGAGTTGTGATATCCAATCACAAGAACTTCAACTTATTGTGTTTTACTGTATTTTAATACTGTAGATCTTGAAATTAACGCGTCCCTAAATTAATGCGAGTGACGGTGGGCAGACTAAAAGCGACATGAAATTAATGCGAGTGGCCTCCATTTGAAATATTACTTTACTAGCAACACACGTCCGTGTAGATTTTTGTTCAATTCAAGTTGCAGTTGTCTTCAATGAGATCAACTTACTAACATATCTGTGTACACATCAGTTAATCTGTTTAGTCCTTAGTGTTTTGGTGAGATCAACTCCATATTTTGCAGCGTTCATTTACGTAACGGGTATTGATGTAGACATATTTCAAAGTCATAACAAAAGAACAATTCAGCCAACTAAGTTGCAGTGAACTTGAACAGTTAAATCACAGAAACGGTCGACCTCAGGATTAGCGTACTAAAACCCATTCACACGCGATGTATCGTGTCGGCTTTTGATAGGATAGCCAAAGACCCTGCAATCAGCAAGCGTGGCTGGCATCTTGTTAGATTATTGTACGATTATTATGTCTCGTCTACAATGAATTGTGCTCCAGTTGTTTTATAAATGTATTAGCATTTTAATCTTTGTTTTAAAAGAGTGTGACACATAGCTTACTGGACTAGTCAACAATTAGTCAGACTTGCCTACAATGAATTTATTTCCAGTTGTGTTATATGTTAGAATTTTAATCTTTGTTTGTTTTGTTTTAATAACGTGGGACACATAGACAAAAAAATTTTTAAATGCGGCATATTATTAATGCGAATAACACGAGCTCGCAGTTTTCGCATTGATATTATGATCGCATTAATTTCAGGATCTACAGTGCATTAAACATATAGTGACAACCAACCTCAGGGCATGTGACAACCAACACCGTAACGGGGCAAGTTGTCTCAATAATTTTAATATTTTCAATTGCCAGAATCCTATATTTAAATGAAACTGGGCGAAATTTACCTTTACACTATATGGCTGATATAAACGACTTAAACTTTACAAGAAAATCATTTGATAATAAGATTTTATAAATTGTAGAAATGTAACGACATAAAAAGTGTGACAACCAGCCCCGGTCTCCCCTACCACCCTCTGATGAAGTAATGAGTACACAAGAGGCTGAACATTGTATATTTAATTGCAGTCGAGAAGAAGATGTCAGTACTGTAGGTCCAGCTCGTGTAAAGTCCATAATCGCTGCAAGTCAGATACGTGGAGATGATCTACACAAATGTTTACACGAACAGTTGACAGCAGATGCACACTTAACAATACATTGTCACAGATCATGTGTGTCTACATACACATCAATGACACATATTGAACGATTTAAAAAGAAGAAACTTAAAGAAGCAGCAGTAGGTGAACCAGCACAGAAACGTACACGTCGTTCGGAAAAGAAAACATTCTCTTTCATCACAGACTGCTTATTTTGTGGCGAGTGTTGTGCAGAACGTGACCCTACGCATGCAGACAGATGGAGAAGATACTCAGTTGTGAGGACTGTGGATCGTCCCAACCAGAAAACATTTAAGGATGTCATCCTTTCTGTGTGTGACATCCGAAATGATGAGTGGTCCAACCAAGTGCGCATTAGAATATCTGCGGCAATCGCTGATCTTCATGCAGCAGATGCGCGGTACCACCATGACTGCAAAGCACTATTCATGCACTCAAAGTACATTGATATTTTAACCACAGCAAATCCTGGTGGGGAAGTGGATGCAGCATTTAAAGGAGTCATCAACAGTATGTTGCTTGATGAACAGCACATATGGAATAGTGTAGAATTGCTAGATATGTATCAGGAGTATGGTGGTAGTAGTCTTTGTCGTAAAACTCTGATTAGTTTAGTTTGTGACCATTTTGGTGATGCATTAATTGTATTGTCATCACCTGGTGTTGCTAGTTTGCTCGTTTTCAGAAAAACATGTGCCATAAATATTGTAGCCGCAAATGATGACAGTAATTACCTTAAGAAAATTGCTACTGATATTGTGAAAGAAACTGCAAAACCAGATAAATCTGTATACAATGTGAGACTTAACAAAGATAACATTAACACTGGTGTCAGTTCAACTCTACTCCAACTCCTTGAAGAATTAAAAGTTCCCGATTTGCCATCAGCCTTTGTGGCTTCTGTAATAACGAGCCACATTAGCAAGTCACCAACGCAACTTCAACTTGCAATTACAAACTTACTGCAGAGTAAGAAGTTAATCACAGAACTGCATCGTTTTGGCATTGCAACTACATACGATGAGTTCCAACAGTTTACTGCCTCTGCTGCTGCTGATGCTATTAAAACTGGGAAACAAAAATGCCTAGTGTCTGGAGGGAAGCTTGTGCAAGCTGTTGGTTACAACTTTGATGCCAATATCGCATCTCCTAATGGTATTAAACAAACACACAATATGGCTGTGATCATAACCCAGGAAAATGAATCAGCCAGTGAATACAAAGAAGCAAACAAATTCATAAACAGGTTGCGAAAAGTAGACTTGAAGGACATAAAAGTTCAAGATGTGGACACATGTCATTACCAAGGTCCTAAGAACCCACCAATGCCAAGTAGTGAAGCTAAACATGCAGTGACAGCTCTTAAAGTGCTGGCCCATCAAGTTGTTTCATTACAAAGGGCTCAGCATATTGACTTCATGTTTTTGAAATCAATAATCAGTGATGATAAGACACCCGAGTACAATGGTTTCAATGTGAAAGAAGTTCGAGAAGCTGGATGGACACTACAACCAGCAACTAAAGTGACATACTTACCCATGCTAGACATGTACCCTGCAGATCCTGATACCATTCTAACATCAATGCATGAGGTCAAACGTATCACAGAGGCAGCTGGCCAGGCATACATTGTATTTACAAATGACCAACAGTTGTATAAAATCACTGTGCAAATGACATGGTTTCATGCCCATGAATTTGAGAGGTTTATTCCACGTCTCGGAGGTATGCACATGTTAATGTCATTTGTTGGTTGTGTTGGGATGTTAATGGCAAATTCAGGATTACAAGAAGTGATGCAAGCAGCATTTGCTGGTGTTCCCCATATGCTACATGGTAAAAAGATCCCCCAGAACATACGCGCATTAAGGATGGTGGTTGAAAAAGTTCTACGTACAATACTTATGCATGAAGATGTGCAGAGTTTCGAATCGCTGATGTTGATCCTCGAGCAGAGAGCAATTCAAAGTCGTACTACTCGTCTCTGGCTTGATTCCTTGATTAAACCAGTACTGATCATGATGCTGTATGTCCGCGCAGAACGAGAAGGTGAGTGGCCACTTCACTTACTGGCTACTGATCGTATGCTTCCATACTTTGGAGCTGCTGCCCACTGGAACTACTTCCGATATGGCACGATCTATTCCATGAAGATGGCAAAGATGCCTAAAGATCTCCTTAAACATTTCATGGACAAGGAACATGTTATGCGACATAAGCCAGGCCTATGGAATGCCATTTGGAGCGACATGATGATTGAAACAACTATGATGAGATATGGCCATGGTCCAGGTGGAGTAATAGGTATTACACTTAACCAGAAAGCCTTGCAGCGCTGGGCACTCGGTCTACACATCAGAAGTCAGCTGCAGAAAGACCTGGTGGAACTGGATGAAAACTACAAGTCCAGTCATGTAACACCTCATAAAGAAGAGAGTATATCCAGAATTAAATTGGATAACGAAGACAGAAAGAAGATTCGTGATATGCTCAGTACATGTATCTCGCCACTTATTCCAGAAGAACATCCAGAGGAATTGGTGAACATTGCTACCGGGAAAGTGGCAACCAATGCAGTCAATGTGGATAGAGCTCATGAGATAGGCTGTATGCAGTTACAGACGTTCAAATCAAACTTACCTGATGGATTCTATGCACCGCTAAGTAAGAAAGTGGTAACAATGGAATCAGTAACAAAATCTATCACAGTTGGAGAAGTTGATGTGGTTGATACAGCATTGATTTACTCACGTGTGATAGCGTTGCAACTCTCTCGTGATTCACTCACAATGGACGATGTTCTGAAATATGAATTGGCACCAATTCCGACTGCAATGTTTCTGG
This sequence comes from Gigantopelta aegis, assembly GCF_016097555.1. Taxonomy (NCBI): domain Eukaryota; kingdom Metazoa; phylum Mollusca; class Gastropoda; order Neomphalida; family Peltospiridae; genus Gigantopelta; species Gigantopelta aegis. The sequence goes on along the minus strand of NC_054703.1, from coordinate 17,602,173 downwards.
ATTCAGGTGACATGCGTATTGCAAAGAACAAAGCTGTATTGAAGAATAAAACAAGCATTGAAGTATCTGCACGTTTGTATGCTGTACCAGAAGCAGTGATAATAGATGGCTCTGCGATATTATGGATTGTCCATTGGCCTTCAAAAGGAACTGTTTCTGACGTTGTGTCGAATGTTACAGAGTATGTGTTGCGGAAGCTCAAATGCAGAGTTCGACAAATCCGCTAGCCCGACGCCCGTGGCTAGTGGTTTTTAAGTTCGGGCTAGTGAGAACCGCAAAACCACTAGCCCGCAGGGCTAGTGGTTTCCACACCCCTCCTTATCGCTCGATCGTGTTTTTTTGGTGGTTTTTTGTTTTTCTCTCGGCTGAAATTTCGTTTAATAAATTTGATTGTGACGTTTGTCATCGAATAATATCAACAACGCAATCATAATCCACTTGAACTAGGTCTGCAAACTGCAGTAACATGCTATCTCTACATCGCCACAGTTACAGCATGCATTGTTTACTTTTCCCTTTCAAGTTTCTGGCACAGGAAATAAGTTTAATGACATGCGTGTTTTGATTAGTTGGACACGTCACGTGGTAGTTAATCTCGTACATATGAACTTGGAAATCTCGCACTTAAGAACTTGGAAATCACCAATTGCGACGACAGGTTAATCTCAATCAAGTAAATCCCGGTCACGCTTTGAATTTCAGTGTTTGTTTTATTTACCTGTTGTTTTCTAATTTTACACTTCGCTGACATGTGGTTATCGGCAATCAGGAAAACAATTTACTTTAATGGTAACGCACATGCAATGACTCTGCTTGACCTATTTGTGTATCGGTCTGGATAATGCGTCACAGCTGCCGATACAAGATGATACCTTTTTTGTTCATCAATTAACAACGGATTATTTGTCGCCGTTATATTCTTTTGATATCGGTCTGACACGGGGATAATGCCCTGTATTTGAGCAATTGGCATCACCGTTCCTGGCGACATAAATAGTAGGGCCCTAAATGTATAACCCACTACCGAATACACTGAACCATCTATTACCGTGTGTCACACTGTCGTACCCTCATTTAAATTTAATTATTTTGATAGTGGGTTTAGATATCAACCATGAGTTTGCTCAATTATTTTTCCCCTGGGGGAGGGCAAACGCGAAAACGCGAATGACGATGGATCACACTTGACAAAAAACCAAACGTACAACACGACAAAAAACTGAAAGTTACAACATGATTTAAGTGTTTGTTTTATTTTACTGTTATACTCGTAAATGTGTAATGTTAATTTTTTTTTATAAAAATCCAGTTATAACTGAACAGGAATTTGGGCTAGTGCTTTATCTTGGTGGGCTAGTGGTTTTCACAAACCCACTAGCCCTGTGGCTAGTGACTTTTCAAAATATTTGTCATACTCTGTCAAATGCAGTCCAGTGTATTTAGTATTTGATCGATACTATGCATATAGTATAAAGTCCACTACACGAGCTGAACGTGGCAAAGCAGCAGGAAGGGCCCATAAGCTGACCAGACAAACTCCTTTACCATCCAAGTCTGTTGTTCTGACAAACATTCAAAACAAGACACAATTAATTGACATCATATGTACAGATATCACTGAATGTGTCAAATCAAAGGACATGTCAAACATGCTTGTTGTAACTGGCAGTTTAGATGTTCCAACACAAGTGTTGCAGAACATTGACACACAGAGAACTGACTTGAAAACCACTCAGGAAGAAGCTGATATAATCATCGTGCAACAACTTATTCATGCTGTTAATGCATTGTGGGAATACAAGTGTACGTGTCATATGCGATGACACTGATGTGTTTGTTCTGCTAGTGTATTTCTACTGGAAATTGCATTTGTCAGCCACGATAACGATGGAAGCTACCAGTGGTGAAAGAAAGCTAATAGACATTGGACAAACTGTAGAAAAACACATCGACATTGTACCACATATACTAGCTGCACATGCAATATCTGGGTGCGATACTGTTGCTCAATGTCATGGTATTGGAAAAGCAACAGTTCTCAAGAAGTTGAAATCAGGAGTTACTTTGAACAAAGTGGGACTGATCAATGCAGATATACAAGAGGTTGTACAAGAAGCTACTTTCCTCATTAGTAGCTGCTATGGGCACCCAAGTAACAATATGACACAGGCGAGAATAACAGCATGGTCATTCAAAACGGCAAAGGCACGTAAATCAGCACCACAGTTATCATCCCTTCCACCGACAACTGAGGCATTTCAGGAAAATCCTAAGCGTGCTCACTTCCAGGCAATACAATGGTACGCAGCACCTCTTCTGGATCCACCATCACTGGATCCAATACATTTTGGTTGGACACGTGATGTAAAAGCCAAAACATTGATCCCAGTTGGAATTCCAAATAATGCATCAGCTGCTCCACCAGAAATCCTGCAACTAATAAAGTGTTCTTGTCGATCAGACCAACCATGTGCTACAAATAGATGCAGCTGTTTCGCAGCAAAACTGGCATGCACCATGCTCTGTAACTGTCGAGGGAAGTTTGATGTATGCTGCAGTCAACATACTCAGGATACAATATCTTTATCTGATAATGATGAAGAATGCAATGAGGATGAAGATGAGAATGATGCTACTCTGTGAAACTGAGATCGAGAATTTGTATGTGCGAACTTGAATGTGCCTGATATGTGATGCCTACAGCAGCTTGCCAGAGGTAGTTGGTTAGGAAAACATCCTATAGTAATTGTTGAATATTATTGGATGACTGAATGACTTTGAATGACTTAGGTTGCCGATTGGAAAAAGCCAGTGCATACTCCATACATATTTTACATTGATAATTGTGTATTTGTATTGCCTACATAAAGTTTGAATGGCTCCATAGTATATACATGGTAATACATTAAATAATGAACCAGCTTCTTGTGGTTTTTAAAATGCATAATCAGTACCTGTAATGGAGGACTAAGTTACATATAAAAATAAATCCAATATGGATATGACCAAAATCTAGGATACATAATTACTTTACAGTCATGAAATGTTAACCAGTCTCTTATTCAGTGAAAAACAAGGTATTTAAAAAAAAAGTTTGTTAAATTCCAATAACCGAGCGTTAAGTTACAAATTCTACGTAAATCCAAGATGGCTGTCATTTTGAGGCTCAATAACTCAAATTGCCCAAACGTTACAGAGTGGCATCAACTGGATTTGCAATCAGCACTATAAACAGACTTAAAAAATGCAATAAAATGCTTTGCACACCAAAATTCCAGGTTATTTGAAATTCTTCCAGACTAATTGTATTTGGCAGCTGTTCAGCATTTACATGCTGATTTCTGTTATTTGGAAATAGGGTTGTCTGAAAGTCTTTGTACATACACCACCGAGGCCAATCAAAAAAGCCTACTTGAAACATACTTATTTCAAAGGAATATTAGTCATTGTAAAACACTGGCTGACAATAAGAACGATTGTAAGCCGTATAATCGCAGAGGTTATTTTAATTATAGGAATCCGTCAACAGAATTCGATTACAAAACTTCTTTTTATTTCAGAGCATATTATAAAATGAAAGCAGTTTGAAATTTTAATTTATAAGAACGACCGATATAATTTTAATAAAATATCCCAGTAGACACAATACGTTTTCACTTCATGAAAAGGATTTTTACGCGATACGTTTCAGAATTGTGTTGCGATCTCTGAATCTTACATAGCGATTTGTGACGCGATACTGAACAAATGTTCCCCCAAGTATAATTCTAAATGATTGCACAACTGAAAGTTAGTGTGCTGGTGCCAACTGACTATAACCGATCAATGAATTAATGGAGAAAATCGCAGAGATTCCCAGCACTATAGTAGAACTCACCTCTGATATAAAGGAACAAGTACGAGAATGCCACTACCGTTGAGAGGAATGCAATAACCAACATCCACTTCCAAGACCAGCCTAGCCGTTTACTACACAGCAGCATTGTCATTCACACTGAAAAACAAACAAAGGAATATTTCTCTAAGGACATCTCAGCAGATTTAAAATTACCATGGCCATTTTGAGACAGAGTTTGGGACTCCCTGACCCACATACAAATACCTGTACATAGCATGCTGTATTGGATGTCTTAGTTTGGGACTCCCCAACTCACCTACAAATACCTGTACATAGCCCTGTACATAGCATGCTGTATTTGATGTCTTAGTTTGGGACTCCCCGACTCACCTACCTGTACAAATACCTGTACATAGCATGCTGTATTTGATGTCTTAGTTTGGGACTCCCCAACTCACCTACAAATACCTGTACATAGCATGCTGTACTGGATGTCTTAGTTTGGGACTCCCCGACTCACCTTCCTGTACAAATACCTGTACATAGCATGCTGTATTAGATGTCTTAGTTTGGGACTCCCCGACTCACCTTCCTGTACAAATACCTGTACATAGCATGCTGTATTAGATGTCTTAGTTTGGGACTCCCCGACTCACCTACAAATACCTGTACATAGCATGCTGTATTGGATGTCTTAGTTTGGGACTCCCCGACTCACCTACAAATACCTGTACATAGCATGCTGTATTGGATGTCTTAGTTTGGGACTCCCCGACTCACCTACAAACACCTGTACATAGCATGCTGTATTTGATGTCTTAAGTTAGTTTGGGATTCCCCGACTCACCTACAAATACCTGTACATAGCATGCTGTATTTGATGTCTTAGTTTGGGACTCTCCGACTCACCTACAAATACCTGTACATAGCATGCTGTATTTGATGTCTTAGTTTGGGACTCCCCGACTCACCTACAAATACCTGTACATAACATGCTGTATTTGATGTCTTAGTTTGGGACTCTCCGACTCACCTACCTGTACAAATACCTGTACATAGCATGCTGTATTTGATGTCTTAGTTTGGGACTCCCCGACTCACCTACCTGTACAAATACCTGTACATAGCATGCTGTATTTGATGTCTTAGTTTGGGACTCCCCGACTCACCTACCTGTACAAATACCTGTACATAGCATGCTGTATTTGATGTCTTAGTTTGGGACTCTCCGACTCACCTACAAATACCTGTACATAGCATGCTGTATTTGATGTCTTAGTTTGGGACTCTCCGACTCACCTACAAATACCTGTACATAGCATGCTGTATTTGATGTCTTAGTTTGGGACTCCCCGACTCACCTACCTGTACAAATACCTGTACATAGCATGCTGTATTTGATGTCTTAGTTTGGGACTCCCCGACTCACCTACCTGTACAAATACCTGTACATAGCATGCTGTATTTGATGTCTTAGTTTGGGACTCTCTGACTCACCTACAAATACCTGTACATAGCATGCTGTATTTGATGTCTTAGTTTGGGACTCCCCGACTCACCTACAAATACCTGTACATAACATGCTGTATTTGATGTCTTAGTTTGGGACTCCCCGACTCACCTACCTGTACAAATACCTGTACATAGCATGCTGTATTTGATGTCTTAGTTTGGGACTCTCCGACTCACCTACCTGTACAAATACCTGTACATAGCATGCTGTATTTGATGTCTTAGTTTGGGACTCCCCGACTCACCTACAAATACCTGTACATAGCATGCTGTATTTGATGTCCTAGTTTGGGACTCTCCGACTCACCTACAAATACCTGTACATAGCATGCTGTATTTGATGTCTTAGTTTGGGACTCCCCAACTCGCCTACAAATACCTGTACATAGCATGCTGTATTGGATGTCTTAGTTTGGGACTCTCCGACTCACCTACAAATACCTGTACATAGCATGCTGTACTTGATGTCTTAGTTTGGGACTCCCCGACTCACCTACAAATACCTGTACATAGCATTCTGTAATGTGAACTTGTCTTAACATTTTTATATTTTTAACAAGACACAAGTTTGTTAATCAACTAGCCGTAATACGTTGCAAACGTCCCTTATCATAACCCAGGGCTACATACAGAAAAATAACCTTTCAGTCATATTTATTTTCTGCAATTTATGTCACTTTAAAAAAAATTGCCATAGGCAGACACAAAATTGCCATCAGTGGGCTGTTTCACCAATTGCAATTATTCTTTTAAAAATTGCTGTGGGAGACAAATTGTAGCTTAAGTTTGAGCCCTGATAACCTACATGTACATGTAACTGCCCATAGGAATTTACTTCCAATACTGATTTCTGTTAAAGTCACCTCAGAAATATCCTCTAGTCCAGGAGTAATACCACTAATAGCTATAGTGGTGTTGTTAAACAAAACAAACTTTTATTACCACTAATAGCTATAAATAGTCCAACCTCAAACAAACTAGTAATAATTACGCTGAAATTTTCAAGAATGTTGCCGAGATGATGATAAAACACATACGATATCAAAAGTACCTGAAAATCATGGAGAGGTAACCCAGGAATTCAAGATGGCATCAAAGATGGCCACCATTATCTGTTTTATTAAATCTCTACAACCAGACATAGTAAAAATACAAAGAAAGTTTCTAAATGTAGGTTTTCAGACACAAGCAATGCAATAAAATCATTAATTACATGATTTAAAAAACTGAAATTTCTAAAATTAAAATGGTGGCCATTACAGAAGTGAATTATGAATATGTCAAATACAAACAACACTTTATATATATATATATATATATATGACTTGTAAGCCAGTTTTTAAAGAAGCTTATGAATTAACTGAGTGGTACTCTGCTGCATCATGGTTGTTATCTTTCTCATCTTCATCAAACACCCAGTCATGTTGATGTGGTATGCATCATGGTTGTTATCTTTCTCATCTTCATCAAACACACAGTCATGTTGATATGGTATGCATCATGGTTCAGGGCTAAAAATTCATCCGAATCTCCAAATCTGATTCGCGCCAGGATTCGCGCAAGCATAAAACATCCGAATCTATTTTGGATTCGCGTGAAATATTTCCAAAAATTTATTAAATTGAATAATCAGTGAGTAAAATGTTACCGAATTAACAAAAAAAAAATAATAATAATAATTAGTCTGGTCATAAAGCTTCAGTTTAAACTGGTTTCAACAGCATAGCATACATTCGAATCCGAAACAAAGTGGTTTATCGAGACTAGACTGGTCTGGATCGAGCCAAGTAGTGGTTGGCCCATTTCTATAAACCAAATTGCCAATGAAGAGAACCGAAAGGAAAATGTTTTTTCAGTTCTTACATAATAACAATAGACAGTAATTAAGTGTTCCCAAATTTAGTAATACATCAAACATTTCTATGTTAATTCGTTGATATTATGTTCCTAACCTTGAATTACCTGTTCTTTTTAACCAATACATCTTTTTGTCGGTTGTGGAAATGTGCTTCAGTAATATCCATACAAACATTGAACCAATGCGCAAAATACATCGCCAAAAGTATCCCATGCGCTCTTTATGCATAAGCAATTTTGGAAAAGTAATGGGCTGCGTTCAGCCAGACCGAGCGGAGAAACGTCAGCCAGACTGGTTTGTGTGGTTCACAGTAAACCAAATGGCCTCACTGGAAACCAATCAAGTAGTTTGGGAACGTTAGCGAAACATTTGCTGGCTGGTAAATCACCTAAAAAAATACTGACTGTAAAGAAAAACAATGGAACTAAAAAAAACTGTTAGGGTTTTTGTTTTTGTTTGTTGTGGTTTTTTTGCTTCAAAATTGAATAAACTGTCACTGACAAATTGGTTATTCTTTGCAGTAAATAGTAAGGTTTTTTTTTTAATCCATATATCGTCTTGGTATGTATTATGACACGGTATGTATTTTGGCGTGCTATCTTTAAATAGCAATTGTGCATCATCAAAGAAAAACTATGACATCAAATGCAGACGTTTTTGTTGACGGAAGTATTTTTTATTGATAAAAATAAAGCAATGTTTACAGTTTGCCAGTCTGCAGTATGTATAAACAATTAAAAATACCATGTAGCTAAAAGTACTATTTTCCGTAATGCACTTTTTTAACATATATAAACATGCCTCTATCTCCAAATGTGCACAATGAATTTTACTCACCTGCTGAACGCAAAATTGTCATTTACAACTAATGAAATAAACACAAGACAATTAGACCACCCCTACATCAATCTATTTCTCTGGACGTCTGAATGAGTCCCCTGTTCTTATTTTACATGCACTGCATACGATTATATTGGGTCAGGATTAAACGACATTCAAGTGCATATTACATCTTAAAATAATATCTATTTCACATGAAATGTATAGTGGACACTGTTCTGAATAATACTAATAATAAACAAACAAAAAAAGTTGAATGGCTGACAAATTTACTCCCACCCGATCAATGTACAAGTAGTGACTATGTTTGCACTGGGCTATATGGATTACATGTGACAATCTGCTTAAAATGTATTTTAATTGTGCTATTTTTGACGTGTTTTATTAACATGGAATTTATATGGACCACCACACATTGTTTCCAGTTAATTGGAGTTGTTTTTCTTGAATACTGGTCATTCACAAGTTATCTGGATGTTCCGCGTCAAAATACATACCGCATCAAAAAGGTTAGAATATTACAGTATGCACATGTAGGCTAAAACTAAAACTCTTACTATATATTGAATTTAATGTTTATATTTGAATGCTATATATACATTAGGTTATGTCTCTGTAAATAATAAGAAAAACATTGTTATTTTTACACTACGCGAGATCGTTGCTTATCTGCGTCAAAACCCATACCGCAAGGATACAGTTAGTTTATATACCCGCCAATGGGGATCGATCCTAGACTGACCGCGCATCTCCAAAAAACACCTTTTTAGGTCTAAGTAATGAATAAAAATAACATATAGTCTTGAAAAATGTTACGTAAATCGAACACAGTACCCTCTTCCTCTACCCCTAGAGCGTTACGTAATTAGTAACACCCCCTTACATGTAATGCGTATGCCAACAGCTGGCCACTGTCAAAATTTCAAGGCAAATCCCCCACCCACCGATAAATACTATTGTGTATTTCTGGAATCGTACCAACCAAGTTAATGCAGATAGAATAGGTCGGTTGTTTGGTGGTGGTTGGATTTTTTTTATATACCATATTTACTCCTCTTTTGAGACCATCCTTAAAAATATTTAGTTTTGTCCATTTCCGACCAGTAGTTTCAAATATGGGTAGGTAGGTAGGGATTATTATAATTTTTTCTCTTTTTTGTTAGGCCTAATCTCGTAATGAAGGCTTACACAATATTATAATGCCACATATGAGACACTTCATTCTGTCACCTATTAATGTTGTAGTTTTTAGTATTTCCCCCAGATTCTGTTCAATGATTTAAACTAAAAACTTTATTGTTCATTAAGGATTATCATGCAGTTTTATATTTCACAGTATAATGCTCATGATTTACAAAAACCCTCCATAAAACGTTTAAATAAAAATAAATTATTTATCTTTTTTCTCTTTTTTTTCTTTTCTTTTAAACTTGTGGGGCTACCAATTTTTACTAATTAAGGGCTACTAGAATTTATAACCTGGTAGCCCGGTGGTCTACCGCTGAAAAAACTTAAGGTCAAGGCCTGTAGCCCAGGGTGTTTTGGCTACCGATTTATCACTCGGACTACCACTTGTCTAATCCCGGTAGTACGTCGGGCTACCAAATGTTTTGGCATGTCCAGTCACTTCACAATCAACAAGACGTTTAATTCATCAGTGTCTGAAATTCCACCTTTTATGTGTGCGCTCTCTGCTGCCAGGTGGTGCTGTAACTGTTAATTGCTCCCATAGTGTGCCCTACAAGTGGCGGTTGCGCAATATGATTTAGTGAAATAAAGAAGTACATTTGGATTTTTTTGTTTTAACATATCGGACCAAAACAAATAATTTGATGTAATCCAGTGGCCAGATATACATGGTTCATATGGGTCATGGAATTTTCATTTGGATACGTCATGGGTTATCTATTCGTAATCATTTATGACAATCAACAACACACCCGTTGTTTTTTATGCCCATGTCACGGGGATTTTATAATTCCTGTAACTGAATAAAACACGATTATACAAATATCTCTCCTAACTGTATATCTATTAGATCTCTCTGTAACAGGCAGTTCAAAACCGCTTTGGCTCGTCTAGGTATGATCAGAGATACGATCTTATATAAAGTATATATAATATAGCACGTTTTAGTTCACTAGAAAACACAACAAAACACAATACACTTTGGAATCTGTATTAACCTACGCTGACAAATGGTACAGCCGCAGTAGTTAATTAATAACAACAATAATAACAACCCAGAACTGATCACTTAATTAGTTAATCTCTAGGTGTCTAGTTTACACAATATGCTAATCACTTCACCGTGACACAACACACACGTGTGATAATTGAGAAACGCTTCCAGGGGAACTTAATTAATAAAGGAATTACCACACTATTCCTAACTGGTTAATTTTTAATTAACCCTTAACTACTCATTCAGTAACCTTGTAACACAGAATTAATACTGGTACCTATCACAATAAAGACAATAACCTACAGTTTACCTAGGTCTTCTAGGATGACTGGCTAAGCTTTATATTACCAAATACTCGTATAAATATAGACCAGTAAGACTACGATTTACTTCGTCAGATGACCGAAGACACTGTCTAAAGAATATTGGTATAATACAGTATTAAAATATTTAAAGTCACATCAATCACATCAAGGTTATACAACAGAGCAGAAATAAAATATTTACCAAAGTCCAACGGACTACGTTCCCTGGGAGCCATCCTTTTTCGTTCTCTCATAACTCTAAAACACTAGCTATTTATTATAAATCGAAATATCGCCTGGGGGTAAATCACGGCACCGAATCTTATCATCTGATATTCCACCTCTACCAGAGTCGGTATATTTCTCTCTGATTGTCAGTCTGGCTGTCGCCATACCGCGAGCAATCCCCTGGCCATAAACAGCACTATCGGAGATATTATTTAACTACTAGCCACATGGCCTCCGCATCTGGCTGGATGTGTATGGTCGCGCGGAGGTATTACGTAACCAAGTGCACACAACCCTCTAAAACAATTAACATCGCCACAGGCGAAAAGATAATTAAGAGCATGTACCGTCACAGCCTACTTAACAAACGCTTTGTATGATCAAGACTATTTGCTGTCAGCTAAAGTCTAAACCAAACAATAATTCAATCGCGGTTTATTTTCTTCTAGGCTACCTAAGCAAATTGACATCTGACCTTCTTGTAAACATGATAACATGAACACACATGGCGATCCCCTGTCTGGGTTAATTGGTTTACAGCATTTACAAGTTTATTGTCATCAGTAACAAACACTATTGTTTTGGAATAAAGGCAATGAATTATTTTTGTTTGTTCTCTTTTTTCTTTTAAAGTTATGGGGCTACCAAGGCCTGTAATTAAATCACTTAAAGGTAGGGTCAACTCAAACAAGAGCCTTATGTGTTGGAAAGATGCATACCCGGACCACCAACACATACTGACACTTTAACAAATGAAAAATGCGTAATTTTAGAGTTAATAAAAAAACATGATTATTCCTGCTAACTGGGGGCAGCCATTTTGTTTCGTTTTTGTGACGTCCGGTGGTATAGCTTGGGGCGAAGTGACATCAGCTCCGTCCATCTCCTCTATGCACAGTGTAAACAACTGCTCTAATTTATGACAAGGCGCTTCGCTTTCATCAACCTGACTTGTAAAAACAACATAAATGACTTGACAGTATAATAAACTATTTAATTAAATATATTTCAATTTGCATCAAATTCAATAGAACAAAATGGAGTTATAGTATTTTTCTTTTTAAAACAAAATCCAAAGAAAAAATGCATATTGTTAGGCCTATTGGTAGGGTACATTCGAGCAAAAACAACCACTCACGATACCCAAGTGATACTTTTCTTTTCTTTGGGATGACGTAATTGGTCAGTTTTGTAAGTTTAGATGGGAAAGTGTCTAGACACAGTGTCTGGAGATCGTCTAAATATACATGTACAAAACATAATACAGTTATTTCAACATTTTGACAATGGTGGTTTATTTTGTATTGAAAAATAATATATAATTGTTGCCGGCTTACTGGGATGGCTACTATTACAGAAAATTCTGATGCATCTGCAAAAATCAGGTATGTTTTGTTTCTTCAGTTCGAAGACTAATTCCTGACGTGACACGTTAGGCATTACATAACCACCAGCTCGCCAGAGGGCGTATTCACTGGGATGGTACAAAATGGCTGCGCCCGTTTTATATATAATAGCTGTCACATTTAACTGTTTTATTAATTAACTATACGATTATACTTGTTGATATTAACCTTCTGACTACTGCAGGCGAGATATCTCGCCCAACGTCACGTCAGTCGATATACTGTACACTGTATACAGTGCATTCCCCAATTCATATTTCCCACCGTTTTGCACACGACACTCACCGGAAACGGAAATATAATTAAAGAAAAAAGTGTTTTTTTCAAAATGGTGGTTTTTGTTTTGATTTTTTCAATTGAAAATACCTTGAAATTTTGAGTTCAAAAAGTGGTTTTCGGCAAGTATTTTCGCTTGACAACAATGGCGGCACGTCGCGGTAATTTTCAGGGATCGATAGCTGATTGTAACAGCTAATTTGATAATAAATTTGATCGTTTTACCAACAACGAAAATTACCAAATATTGCAATATGAATCGTAGTTCGGGTTTTAAAAAAAATTCTGGTCAGAAAACCACTGTTATCGGGAATAATGGACATAAATACTGGACAGCTGGCCACAAATGCCCGTAAGTAAACGCAAATTTTTCGATTTTTTGCCTAATTTTAATCACCATTAGCCGATGTAAAATAATAAAAATTAAAAAAAAAGACACGAAAATAATACTTACCGATTCATATATGAACTTTATTTCATGTATTTATGAAACATTTAAGTGAATATATGTGAGTAAAAATTATAAACTTGTACCCACTCAACGTGGTTTTTGTTAAAAATTAATCTAGTAGTCTAAAGGTTAAGCAATAATGTGCATTATATAAAGATGAATATGCATACCAGACTAAAATGCCTTAATTGTCCCCATTTTTTAAAAGGTAGATTAGATGTGAGGTGCCACACTTTTTATTGCTGTACCTGCTCGGTGTGTTTGATACGCTGCTTATATGAGTTTCATTAGTAAACATTAACATTATAGGCAATAGGAATTGATTTGGTCTATTTGAACCTATAGCCAAGCCCGCGGAGTGTGAGCCCGACAGAGCTAACAACTCACAGATATTGTTTGCAGGTCAGCTCGCGTTATTCGAATAACAGGTGAACAGCTCAGTGTGCCCTGAAGTGTGAGTCATCGCCTGGCGTCGTGTCTGTTTTCTTCTCTTTTCAGGTGGTCAAAGTAAAACTGAGAATTTGTTAGAAACAACCTCTTCCGTGCACTTCCTTTTTACACATAGCAACATTATCTGTTAAATGCGCATGCCCGAATAAAAGATGCCGGAGGTCAATGGCTAAAAATAGTAAGATGGGGTTCCTCGTCGAGCTCTGCAGTAAATTTATTTCGGTTATATAACTTCTCCCGAGACGTTTTTATAATAAATTATTATTATTTATTTATTTATTATTTTTCACTCTATCATGTGGTGAGGGCACATGCTATAGACGGGTACACAGTCACATTTTAAAAACAATTATTATTATTTATTTATTTTGTTTAGAAGAAAAAGGTAAACATTTTCGGCCTCAAATTGGGTAGTCACAAAGACCCCCAGCCCCATCCCCGGTTCCTGTGGACCTAACCAATATACACCCCGTGTTCATAGTATAAATATAATCACACCCCTCACATTCAAAGTAAATCGGAATACAAATTAGGAATAATCTACAGGGACGGATCCAGGATTTTTAAAAGGGTGGGGTTCGAAAGTTATAAAAAGGGAAACACATAAACTCGTTCGCACGCACACACACACACACGCACGCACGCACGCACAGAGAGAGAGGGGGGGAGAGGGAGAGGAGGAGGGAGAGAGAGAGAGAGAGAGAGAGAGAGAGAGAGAGAGAGAGAGAGAGAGAGAGAGAGAGAGAGAGAGAGAGAGAGAGAGAGAGAGAATTTTTCTTACCATACCATGTACAAGTTATACACTGCCAGACTAACTTTTTTATTCTAATTAATATTCTGTGTGACGATGAATCAGGGCACCCCAACCGTGACACTGTCAAAATGAGCTGGGGACATAAAAGAAATAAAACAAAACAAACATTTCTTTCAAGGGCAGGGTACCCATAAGTGTAAGAGACGGGGGAGATGATATTGCTAGTGCTAGTGTAAATCCTCAAATTCGGGTGAAAATAATAGAGATATTCGGGCAAAATATGCTAGGCCTAACCTGAGACCTCTTTAATATGAATTTCCATGATTCTACCAGCAAAATTAGTTATAATCCATGTAAAAATGTGTAGTGTTTAGTTTGCACCCCTATACAGCTATTTGGCAGTAATGTTAATACACATGTATGAATACATTTTGTTATCGAGATTCGTGTATTTTAATTTTAACTCGGGTAAAATCCAGCCTGCCTCTCTACAGACATTGGAGCCCGTAGGTCTATGAGGGCACCACGAAGGAAAGAAAAGGAAATGTTTTATTTGACGACTCACTCAACACATTTTATTTACGGTTATATGGCGTCGGACATATGGTTAAGGACCACACATATATTGAGAGGAAACACGCTGTCGCCACTTCATGGGCTACTCTTTTCGATTAGCAGCAAGGGATCTTTTATATGCACCATCCCACAGACAGGAGAGCACAAACCACTGCCTTTGATATACCAGTCGTGGTGCACTGGCTGGAACGAGAAATAGCCCAATGGGCCCACCGACGGGCATCGATCCCAGACCGACCGCGCAGCAAGCGAGCGCTGTATTACTGAGATATTCCGAGATTGGGAAGATAGGAATGTCAGATTGATACATTTTCCGGAATGTCAGATTGATACATTTTCCGGTATAGCCACAGGTACACTGTACTGTTTATCATTTCACCGACTTGAACATCTGTAACCAAGTAATCCTATTCATGTTCACTATATAAACTATATGTTTACGTTTCTTGCGCGCGCGCGCGTACACACACACACACACACTCTTCAAAAGAAGAAACGCAAAACACACTCTTCAAAAGAAGAAACGCAAAACCACATTGTCGTAACATTTGGAGAATTGATTTAATTATTGAATGGCGAGTCCGATAATTACCAAATGTTGCAGGATTGTTCACAATTCACTCTAGTCCATTGTGAGTAAGTGATAGGACACACCACCAAGGTCAAGGTCATCTGGAGTCAATACCGGGTGTGGCCTCCGCGTGTGTTGACAACTGCCTGGCACCGCCTGCCCATTGAAGCAACCAGAGTACGGATGACGTCCCGGGGGATGGTGGCCCACTCGGCCTGCAAGGCTGCTGCCAGCTCGGGCAGGGTCTGGGGCTGTGGTTGTCGCTGTCGGAGGCGTCGGTCCAACTCGTCCCATAGATCTCAATTGGGTTCAAATCCGGTGATATCGATGGCCAAGGAAGGACATTAATGTTGTTGTTCTGTAGGAGAGCCGTTGTGAGACGTGAGGTGTGAGGCCTGGCGTTGTCATGTTGGAACACTGCGTTGGCGTTGGCCATAACTGGAACGATGTGTGGCCGGAGGATCTGGTCAATGTAGCCCTGTGCATTCAGGTTGCCCTGCACGTGGACCAGGTCAGTTCTGCCAGTGTGTGAGATGGCTGCCCACACCATGACACTACCCCCGCCGAATCTGTCCACTTCCTGCACGCAGTTTGCCGCATAACGTTCACCACGACGCCTATACACGCGACATCTTCCATCATGACGTCGGAGCAGAAATCGGGACTCGTCACTGAACCACACCTGTCTCCATCGCAGTTGAGGCCATTGTCGATGAATCTGGCACCACTGCAGTCGGAGTCGACGGTGTTGTGGTGTTAAGATGACACCTCGAACTGGACGTCTGGCACGAATTCCTACCTCACGTAGGCGGTTCCGTACGGTCTGGTCGGATATCCTGCGCAAACCTGGTATTGCTGCGGCTGTGGAGGTGGCAGTAGTCAATCGTTCCCGAAGGTGGCGTACCCGGATGTAGCGGTCCTGCCCGGGGGTAGTGACCCGTGGTCGACCGGATCTAGGGAGGTCACGTGTTGATCCATGTTGCTGGTAACGGTCCCACAGTCTGGAGATGGTGCTTGGGGACACATGGAATGCCCTGGCAACGGCCGTTCTGGATTCGCCTGCGTCTAGTCGGCCGATGGCATTGTTTCTCTGCGGTTCACTGAGACGTGGCATGTCCTGGATTGTCAACTGTCGGCCAGATACAGAGGCCAGGCAAGCGAACACCCTGCACTTTTATACTGTCGGTGTTCATGTTGCACGTGCAGACAACGCACGTGCAGTGGTGACATGGTTTGCACGTGGCTGCGTTTTTGCGAATATTCACATTTTGGAACTTTATTGTACAGTAGCTGCGTTTTATCGAATGTAACCGTGGGAATGTGTTTGGGACATGCAATGACCTTATATTCACAAAGCATGAACCGGTAGGAAACATAAAATCGGAGTTATAACCCATTTGTACCCTTTTGCGTTTCTTTTTTTGAAGAGTATATATATAAACGCACGCACACACACGCAAACGTATGCACGCACGCACACAAACGCACGCACACAATATTAATTTTGAACAATACGTATTACGATATGTTTTTAGAGTACCAATATATTACGTTTATGTTTTGTACGTGTGTTATTGCAACCCCCCCCCCCCCCCCCCCCCTCAATTTTCAAGCAAAAACTATCAAGTTTAGGAAAAGAAACAATAGCTTCACTTGTTAATTTTAATTGAAGAGTGCATCATTTTATTCAGATATACAAAATGCACATGAAATTAGAGCACTTTATAAGTGCCCATAAACGAGAATTAGTCTTCGCAATATTATATCGTGGTAGGCTACTTATCGCAATTAAGGTTTCTGTATCGCAATATTTCGCAATAAGAAAATGTTGACAATACTCCTCACTACAAGCATGACAGTAGACTGACACGAAACCCTCTATCGTGTCACGTGATAATACACTGATTGGAAGGACTCCATTTGCATGGTCGGTTTGGGATCTATCCCCGTCAGTGGGCCCATTGGACTATTTCTCGTTCCAACCAGTGCTCCACAACTGGTGTAACAATGGCCGTGGTATGCACTATCCTGTCTGTGGGATGGTGCATATGAAGTGTGGTCAATATCCGTGTGGTCTTTAACCATATGTCTAACGCCATATAACAGTTAAATAAAACATTTCCTTCCTTCCATTTGCATGGATATGGTAACACATATATATATATATATAAATAGTTTTAGTACAGGCGTACTGGCTCCCATTTTTGTAGGGTAGGGGGGGAGGGGGTGGCAGGCAGATTTCTGCCCAAATTAAACAAAAATGCCCGAATATGGATAGCAATATTTATTCATATAAGCAGTAGGCCCTTACTGCCAAACGTCTGCATAGGGTTGCAAACGAATAACTATGCATTTCACATGGATTACAACCAATACTGTGGGTAGAATAATGGAAATATATACATGTACATTGTGAAATTGTTTCAGGTAAGATTAGTTAGCCCGAATATCTCTTATTGTTTTTTCCCGAATTTGAAGGTGGGGCAGTTGCTTGCCTCCCTCTCTCGTAAACTTATGTGTTTTAGTGGTGACGTTTGTACTTGATTCGGTTAAAAAGAAAAATGTATTAAAATCCAAAATCGAAAGACGTCAAGTGACCAATGAAAGTTTAGCGATTTTGTTTTTGATTTTTATTATTATTATTATTATTATTATATTATTATTATATTATATATATATATATATATATATATATATATATATATATATATATATATATATATATATATATATATATATATATATATATATATATATTGTTTTACTGGAGACTCTTTAGACGGCGACCGACGGAAATGAGCGATGTGAGTTTAGACAAATACTGCGTAACATTATGTCAGACGGGCGTAGCCGACAAGAGTGCTGTGTCAGAGCAACCCATCGGTCTCCGAAAGTTAGTTTGACACCCAATACCCGATGTATTTTTCATGTTAGGGTGTCGTTACACATTTATTCATTCTTCCTCTGACGGCCCTATTTAACCAACATTTCAGATTTCGTGGAAGATTTATAAAATTTCATAACATTTATCTGATTTCATAATTCATGTAACTGAACTAGACTGTAATTACATGGTAATCTATTTCATATGCTCGAGTTATTTATGCAAAATTATCCGTGTGATCGGTTCAAAAGTAGTTCCGTCTCACAATTTACATTTTTGGTTTGTGACCAAAACTACAGACATTTAAAATATTATTTGAGAAGATAAATTACAGCAAATCCCTCGCATTCAGTAACAAAATGTCCTCACTGGCAAACAACTCTAAAAGTATGTTTTATTTTTAGAAAGCTGTGTAGTCAATCATTAATTTCCTCAGATCCTCAGAGACAAGAGATTTAATAACAATGATAAATATACCAAATTACGAACCGGAGGGGGAAGAGAGCATAAAATGAAACAAACAATCCATGTGCTCAAAAGCTCCTCCAATATGTTTCGTGACAAAACGGCAATGTATCATTCTCTCATAGTGCAAATATACGGTACCCGGTAAATTAACGGGGGTGAAATAAATAAATAAATAAATAAATAAATAACCAAAAACCAAATAAATACTGGACAAAATGTCCAGTACTGGCTGAACGCAACAATTATTTATGGGTATACATTGTGAAACTTGTACACAAAAGAAAACCTTGACGTCATCATTTAACCACCGGCCTCGGTGGCGTCGTGGTTAGGCCATCGGTCTTTAGGCCGGTAGGTACTGGGTTCGGATCCCAGTCGAGGCATGGGATTTTTAATCCAGATACAGACTCCAAACCCCTAGTGAGTGCTCCGCAAGGCTCAATGGGTAGGTGTAAACCACTTACACCGACCAGTGATCCATAACTGGTTCAACAAAGGCCATGGTTTGTGCTATCCTGCCTGTGGGAAGCGCAAATAAAAGATCCCTTGCTGCCTGTCGTAAAAGAGTAGCTCATGTGGCGATAGCGAGTTTCCTCTGAAAAAAAAAAAAGGTGTCAGAATGACCATATGTTTGACGTCCAATAGCCGATGATAAGATTAAAAAAATCGATGTGCTCTAGTGGCGTCGTTAAATAAAACAAACTTTACATTACTTTCATCATTTAATCTGTTGGTTATCATTTATAGATTTTCTAGTTATATCTTATTCCACTGGTAGCTAAAGGTATAGTCTTTAACTCTGAAACGAAATTAATATATTCAGTTACTTTATTTATTCTACTTTGATAGCGTGTCTTTAAATTCAAGCATAACCAAGTTAAGCCAACACATATGCTGCTATATATGCATGCAGTATTGAACAACATTTATGTTGACTGAACCTACATCTGGCGAACTGGCGACCCAGTCACTGTTTATGTGTTCATAGGCTACTGATTCCCGATAAACCAGTTGCAGTGACGTAGATATATGTGTAACCACCCCACAGGGAAAACCCAGTTATTGAAATGGTTTCTATAAATACAGTGCAATGCGAGCAGAATATAATACTTACAACATTAGTTTGACTGCACTATTGGGTAGTAAGACGCTGGAAAACTGGAATTAAGTGCACTGTTTATTTCAAAGTGTGTAAAAACGCGTATTAACTATTTTAGTGAAAGAGGAAGGAAGGAAAACTCTGTTAACGTGCACATATCCACTGAAGGCTCAGGGACGTCCATCCTTGGCGCGAGCACTTATTAGTGAGTGAGTGATCATTTTACGATTCTTATTACGGACAATCGGAGGTTGAGCTGGACAATGTGTGAGAAGTGTGAAGCTAGACGCATGGACAGGGCATTGAGCTTGTTCTTCCGACACACAGAACTATGTCTTTTAATTTTATGTTGGGTTTCTTTTACAATATGGGCGACATGTTGTGATCCACTTCATGCCACAGAAACCGACGTATTACTTGTTTTTTCTGTATTATGTCGTGGCATTCTAACGATAGGTACATGGTCTCCTTTCTATCGCAAAAACGAGGTCATATCCTGTGTTAGTTTGCTTGTTGATTATTTGCTGTTTGAAGTGTTTCGAGCGGAAATACGAGAAGCCTTGTTGCTACAAGACGAACCCTTCTGGTCGGGAGTACCAATATACTTGAAATTTGTTGTAGCTTATCAATATCTAACCAACGGATTTGTTTCCGAGCTAGTACTAGGATTTGAATTTACGCAAAAAAGAGTGATCGGTTCAATTTTTAACGACAGCACTTTGCAGTCAAACAGAGCGACACGGATATACACTCAACCGGTCGCTTTGCACCATGAGACAGTATATGAGAAATTTACTTTTGAAACAACTATTACTACAATTATAATTTTTGTCGTTCTTATAAACGTTTATAATTTTTCTGTTGATTATGTCTTCTCGCTATATATGAAATTGGAATTTGGCATATTCTTTGGACGGAAGCCGAAGACACCTTGTCCTTTCGAACAAAATCACCCATATTCAGCACAAACAGACCTGTCTACACAAGATGCGGAGAATGTACGTAAACGTAAAACTGTAAAACAAAACCGAAAAAGACTTCCTTTAACAAGACAGATTAAAGTAAACAAACATCTTCTTGTCTCTCTACAAGTAGTACCAGGAACGACTTTACTGCATAATGGAAATTTACACTGCTTTCACGTTCAGAAAGTGGTACCATGGGGCCCTCTTATCAGTATGGCTGCTGCTCTCGAGGAACCACCTGCAGAGTTACCACGTGGACCTCCCATCAGTATGGCTGCTGCACTCGAGGAACCATCTGCAGAGTTACCACGTGGACCTCCCATCAGTATGGCTGCTGCACTCGAGGAACCATCTGCAGAGTTACCACGGGGCGCTCCTATCAGTATGGCTGCTGCACTCGAGGAACCACCTGCTGAGTTACCACGTGAACCTCCTATCAGTATGGCTGCTGCATTCGAGGAACCACCTGCTGAGTTACCACGTGAACCTCCTATCAGTATGGATGCTGCACTCGAGGAACCATCTGCAGAGTTACCACATGGACCTCCTATCAGTATGGCTGCTGCACTCGAGGAACCATCTGCAGAGTTACCACGTGGACCTCCTATCAGTATGGCTGCTGCACTCGAGGAACCACCTGCTGAGTTACCACGTGGACCTCCTATCAGTATGGCTGCTGCACTCGAGGAACCACCTGCTGAGTTACCACGTGGACCTCCTATCAGTATGGCTGCTGCACTCGAGGAACCATCTGCAGAGTTACCACGTGGACCTCCTATCAGTATGGCTGCTGCACTCGAGGAACCACCTGCTGAGTTACCACGTGGACCTCCTATCAGTATGGCTGCTGCACTCGAGGAACCACCTGCTGAGTTACCACGTGGACCTCCTATCAGTATGGCTGCTGCACTCGAGGAACCATCTGCAGAGTTGCCACATGGACCTCCTATCAGTATGGCTGCTGCACTCGAGGAACCACCTGCTGAGTTACCACGTGGACCTATCAGTATGGCTGCTGCACTCGAGGAACCATCTGCAGAGTTGCCACATGGACCTCCTATCAGTATGGCTGCTGCACTCGAGGAACCACCTGCTGAGTTACCACGTGGACCTCCTATCAGTATGGCTGCTGCACTCGAGGAACCACCTGCAGAGTTACCACGGGGACCTCCTATCAGTATGGCTGCTGCACCCGAGGAACCAACAGCAGAGTTACCACGGGGCGCTCCTATCAGTATGGCTCCTGCACTCGAGGAACCACCACAACGATGTATCTTAAACCAATTGACACTTCCACCAGTAGTGGATGAGAGTGATCAGTACAAAATGGACGCCAGACCAAAAGGGATGTGTGTGATCATCAACAACAGAGACTTCACCTGGCCAGGACTGAGCAGACGAGACGGGACAGACGAAGACGTGGCCAAACTGGACCAGTTCTTCACGCGATCTCACTTCAAGGTCAAAGTGTTTGAAAACCAGACCGATTCAGACATGCTGGAAGAACTGAAACGAATATCGTCGCTGAATCATCAACCGTATGACTGCTTCGTCTGCTTCATCCTCTCTCACGGCGAGAGGGAGTCCGTGTATGGAACCAACGGTCGTCTGGTCAGCGTGTCGGAAATACAGTCGTTCTTCTCAGCCAGGCAGTGCCGCTCGTTAGGAAAGAAGCCCAAACTGTTTTTCATCCAAGCTTGTCAGGGCAGGGAAGCCGCACAAGGTGTCAACGTGGAGGACACCGATCACGGAGGAAGCTGGGAGTATGACGTCACAGTTGAGAATCCGGTGCACGAGCACGCCGATTTCCTGACAGTGTTCGCCACGGCTCCAGGATTCATTGCCTACAGAAACGCGACATCCGGGACTCAGTTCATCTCGACATTGATCGACATGATGGACAAGTACCACGGTCTGAGTATCACTGACACCGTTACCAAGGTAACAAACGTGATGGATATGGGCGCTGGACTGAAGCAGATTCCCATGTTTAAGTCGACCCTGCGAAAACGAGTCGTTTTAAATTAGCAGTTGTCCTGATCAAAGAATAAGACGACGACAACAATAGAAACAAATAAACCAACAGACTGTAGAAAAGAAAACAAAATGAAGGGTAGGCTTCAAAAGCTTGAGATTCGAATACGATTATTTAAACATTATTATGACGGTTAATTGAGCTTACATTTGTATGGATGTATCCTTTGGACGAGCGGTTAAGGTCACGGGCTGTCAGATGTTTCTAAGGGCGGGATTTAGCTCAGTCGGTTTAGTAATCGCTTGAGGTGCTTGCATCGCAGGATCGAATCACCTCGGTGGATTCATCCATTATCGTTCCAACTGGTGCACTACAACTGGTCTGTGGGAAAGTACATATAAAAGATCCCTTGCTGCTAATTAGGAAAAATGTAGCAGGTTTCCTCTGTCAGAATTACCAAATATTTGACATCCAATAGCCGATGATTAATTAATCAATGTGCACTAGTGGTGTCGGTAAACAAACCAAACTTCTTTTTTAATTGGCGCGGTAGGTTCGAATGCTGCCAATTGACACTTTGTGATTTTAAATATTATATATAATAATCGTATTCGAAATTCGAACTCGCTATTACATATTACTAGATGTAGCCCGGGCTCAGCACGGGGAAGTTTAGATCGTGCCTGGTGGCCACATGAATAAAATTAAAAATGTGTTGTATATCGTTAAATTTGAAACATTTTCGCAATATTTTGCTTATACTCTCTTCAAACATGACATATTTATTGCCACTTACATATATAAAAAATTTCGATCCCTACTATATGTTTTATATAGTAGGGATCGAAATTTTTGGTATATGTAAATACACGTTAAGTGGAAATAAAGTTGTCATGCTTGAAGAGGGTATGAGCAAAATATTGCGGAAATATATCGTTTACCAATATAGAACATTTAAAACATTATTATTCATGTATGCTAATCTGTGTCAAGTGCCTGTGCTGGTGGCCTTACACTAGACTTTCACCATAGGACCGCCGTGTAGATAGCCAGCCGTCATTAGCCGAGGCTATATACACGGCTGCCACTTCTGTTATTGTTAAAGTTATTTAAAAAAATGGCGGCTTTCATTGCCGTTGTATTTACGGAATTCATTTTTGTACGTAATATTTAGCACGATGTGTGTATGGGTAATCGACTGGTCCCTAGTGTAAAACTATTCTTGTGACGTGCAGACTCGGGTAGGTACAGACTTCTCGGAAACTGTTAAAACGTACTTGCTTATGATATTTAGGAGATAACTAGGTTGTATTTCACCATTTGTGGACGTGAATGTTGGTTCGTCACAACCATGCACCACGAATGGTATACCAAAGACCGTGGTATGTGCTATCTTGACTGGCATGGTGCATACAAAATATTCCTTGCTACTAATGGAAAAAGGTAGCGGGTTTCATCTCTAAGACTATACATCAAAATTGTCTAATTTTTGACATCCAATAGCCGATGATTAATAAATCAATGTGCACTAGTGGTATCGTTAAACAAAACAAACTTTTTAATGCTGGTTTTACTGTCACAAATTGAAGCGGAGGCGATAAAGCGGATATTTGCGACTGTAAAATCAACATTAACGTCGGCAAATGGTCCAATAAAACATAGTTATCCCCATTCTAATTCAATAAACCCATTAAAAAGCTGTTTACGTTTAAACAAATCATAGATTGGTTCACGTTTTACAAAAATGGGGTGTAGAAACACTTGTTACAAATTACCGAAATTAAAAAAGAAAAGAAATTAGTGCATTGAGCCATTGATGAATGCTACTATTAAATTACTAAGACTGAATATGTGTAAAAGTTGGCGAAGACTAACGCACAGTCACTGGTATTCTTTATTCGATGTACAAAATGACCTGATAGTTCTTCGAAACCAATCTGCAGTCGATTGGTCAGATAAAAACGACAGATTTCAGATAAAAGGTTTAAAATTGGTAGTGCAGTTTCGAAATCAAACTCTGTTGCACAACGATATAGTATTATTTGACCATTGGATTAAATATTATTGAAACTACTTGAATTTACTTCTGCTCTTTCTGTATCCATCCGTTTCGATGAAAACAATTGGCAACGGCTAAATAAGAGAAACCATAGTTATATCTGCTCTGGTGCTTATAAAACTTTTAGATTCTAATATATTGTGTGGCTTTAACGTCATGACAACGCCATACAAATTGCATGGCGCCATGCACATCCAGTCTCACGAGACATGACCTCACTTGATTGGTGCCATTTCCGGGAGGTTATTGCTTTCATCACATGACCGCTCTTAAACCAGCGGTCTTAATGAAATGATCAGTCTAAGATTGGGTACACCGGTCTCAGTGGTGTGATGTTTAAACCAGCGGTCTTAATGAAATGGTCAGTCTAAGATTTTACTGTCCAGCACCCACCCCAACCCACCACACCCCGATATTTGATATAGGTATGACCCTGAAATAGCTCAATGTTTGAGTGCTCGCTTGAGGTTCTTGTGTGACAGGATCGAACCACCTCGGTGGATTCATTCAACTGATTAGATTCTCGTTCCAACCAGTGCACCACAACTGGTCAATGGCTGTGGTATGTGCTATCATGTCTGTGGGAAAGTGCATATAGACCTGAAAGATCCCTAGCTGTTAATAAAAAAATGTAGCGGATTTCCTCTAATGACATCCAACAGCCGATGATTAATTAATCAATGTGGTCTAGTGGTGTCGTTAAACAAACTTATTTGTTTTGATATATTTTGGTGTGGGGAGCAGGGTGTAATATCTTGGTCCAGTGAGTGTTTATGTTCGTCTTTACATCAAACATGTTATAACATGAAATACTGTAAATGCCTTCTTCTTTTTTTTCAAAGTCCTGGGAAAAAAAAGAATATGCAACCGCCTCTGCAAAGTTGTTGCGTTATAGTAAAATGTATTACATACCTATTCAATCTTACTATAGTGATAAAAACATTTTCAAACCGTGTGATAAATGGATCTTGTATTATACATGTGCGATCTGGACCGGAACTTGTAAATGGGGAATTCCCTTTTTATTTTTACTGGAGTTAGCGCCGTTTTGTTACTGAGGTCATGTATGATTTACAAATTACGTCACATCGTATTTGAAACATTACACAAGATTGCCGCAGAGAATGATTCCTAACGTTAAGTAAATCCATGAAAGAAGGTATTGTCATAGATATAAGAAAGTGTACTTATGACGTTAAATTAAAAACCGATTTGTAAAAAGTAAAAGAAGGTATGTAATAAATACAGAACCTCACATACGTTGTTTTCGCATCCTATTTATTGCACTCGTTTATTTTGCGCAAGAACATGCCACTCGACCGCCACGCGGTCTCGTGGTATATAGTTCCTATATTCTTGCGCAAAATAAACTCGTACAATAAATATGATAATTTGTGTGTATTAACCATGTTAATAATGGTATGCAAATTTACAAGGTCTTTTAAAATGCGTGACGTCAAACTAATTTGTGCTAATCGTGATGACGTCATATTACCAATGGCGGCCACTTTAGTACTGTGATGTACTAAAAAAAATTGATTAAAATGTTATTTTAGAAGTGTTATAGGATAAATAAAATTCACTGCTCGTGTTTTTTAATATGTAAAATATAAACCTCGTCTAGTTAATTGGTATTTGTCTCGGCAGGGCCTCGACAAATACCGACGGCTCTGCCTCGACAAACACCGACTAACATAGACTCGGTTGATGTTTTGCATATTAAAAAATACTCGTGACGAATCCTCTATTTACTTTGGCTACTTCAAACTACAGTGACACTCCTCTAAACCGGACACCCTCCTGACCGAGTAAAAAGTCCACTTTTAAGAAGTATTCGCTTTAGAGAGGTTCTCTTCTGTATAGATATTTAAAAAGTGACCATGAAAAACGTCCGGTTTTGAGAGGTACATAATTGTATACCATTGAATAGGGGTGGAAGGAGAAACAAATTTCAACGGCTAGAATAGTGTTATACATTTTGTAAATAGCAAGAAATGACATTAATAATTATTTCTCTCTCTCTCTCTCTCTCTCTCTCTCTCTCTCTCTCTCTCTCTCTCTCTCTCTCTCTTCAGGGGAAATAACTCGTGTTTAACATGTTCCTGTTCATGTACTCGGTACTTGTTCTCTCCCTTCCGTTATAGTTTTGTTTTAATTCGAGATCATTAAATTTTTATAGCTTTTGTTGAATAGATTATATTTGTGTCGACTTTGTACTAGTTTTTGTATTCAATGTATATATTATGGAAGGAATATTTTGCTTTGAATCAGAAAATAAATCTATTTGTGATTTATTGTGTTTATTATTATTATTATTATTTTTTTTTTTTTTATACTTAGAAAAATTTACTTTTGCATGTTTTTGAAGGATTACTCTAATCCCTCCCTGGATGGGATTTGTTTGTTTGTATGATTTTTGCTGATGTTTTTTGTTTGTTTGTTTTTTGGTGGGTTTTTTTTTTTGGGGGGGGGGGGGGGGGGGGGTGGGGGGGGGGGGGGGGGGGGGGGGGGGGGGGGGGTGAAAGGGGAGGGGGGGGTTGGGTTTTTTGTGTTGATTTTGTTTTTTGGGTTTTTTTTTTTAGGGACTGGAGACTTTTTGTGTTGTGTTGTGTTGATTTGGGTGTGTTGTTGGTGGGTTTTCTGGGTGTTTTTTTTATGTGTGTGTGGGCAGAGGTGGTTGTTTTTTGTTGTTGTCGCCCCCCCCCCCCCCCCACACACACACACAAGATACATTTTAAACCGGGTGTTTGGTATTCAAGCTAATTAACGTTGGTATTCTCGAGTTTATTATTTAAAAAATTATTATTTAATTATTTTGATCAGATCTGAAAACTTACAGTCTGGGGACTAACGAGTATTAAAGGGACTTTCTCTTGAATTTGTACACATTATGGTAAACAGATGGTGAGCGTGTACACATTATGGTAAACAGGTGGTGAGTTTGTACTCATTATGGCAAACAGATGGTGATTGTGTACTCATTATGGTAAACAGGTGGTGAGCTTGTACTCATTATGGTAAACAGGTGGTGAGTTTGTACTCATGGTAAACAGGTGGTGAGTGTGTATTATGGTAAACAAGTGGTGAATGTGTACTCATGGTAAACAGGTGGTGAGTGTGTATTAATTATGGTAAACATGTGGTGAGTGTGTACTCATGGTAAACAGGTGGTGAGTTTATACTCATGGTAAACAGGTGATGTGTACTCATGGTAAACAGGTGGTGAGTGTGTACTCATGGTAAACAGGTGGTGAGTTTATACTCATGGTAAACAGGTGATGTGTACTCATGGTAAACAGGTGGTGAGTGTGTATTAATTATGGTAAACAAGTGGTGAGTGTGTACTCATGGTAAACAGGTGGTGAGTGTGTATTAATTATGGTAAACAAGTGGTGAGTGTGTACTCATGGTAAACAGGTGGTGAGTTTATACTCATGGTAAACAGGTGATGTGTACTCATGGTAAACAGGTGGTGAGTGTGTACTCATGGTAAACAGGTAGTGAGTGTGTACTCATTATGGTAAACAGGTGGTGAGCTTGTACACATTATGGTAAACAGGTGGTGAGTTTATACTCATGGTAAACAGGTGGTGAGTTTATACTCATGGTAAACAGGTGGTGAATTTGTACTTATGGTAAACGGGTGGTGAGTGTGTACTCATTATAGTAAACAGGTGGTGAGTGTGTACTCATGGTAAACAGGTGGTGAGCTTGTACTCATATGGTAAACAGGTGGTGAGTTTGTACTCATGATGGTAAACAGGTGGTGAGTTTATACTCATGGTAAACAGGTGGTGAGTTTGTACTCATTATGGTAAATTGAGAAACCAGTCTATCATGTAAATAATTGTGGCGCGCTGTTTTGTCGACTCACTAACTACAACTATTATGGGACGACCTGAGCAAATAGAGCGAAGCAAAAAATGTGCAGCCAAGAGCTGCCAAACGATGGACGCTTTTCTTACGAAAAAGAAAAAAGGAATAATATAACTGGTCAATAAAATAAATACGCTTACGAAATATCTTGATCAACTAGGATCACCTGAAAAATAATAAAATGTCAGTTAAATATGACTATTGACTTTGTTGCTGTTTAGAGATGAATTTATTTAACAGCTGACACTGTCGAATGCGTTCTCAACTCAAACCGTGTCTGGCATGTGATTGGTACCTGTACCGTAAATATGTTTAACATGTCATACATTTCATTCCGTCTCGAATAAAATCATTCGTGGAACTTCTGTTGCAAGGGGAGCAACCGACTTATTCACGAAAGCGATTCCGTTGCCGTCAATACACCAAATATACTACTCAAAAGAATTTAAGGGTCAAAAATTTATAACCAAATAAGTTTCAGAGTGTATTAGATTGATGATGTAAACTACACCAAATTTTTTATTTATTGTTCCATATTTACAAAAACCCACAAATAAACGTCACTGTATACAAGAAAGTCACATGACATGCTGTCAAAGTTGAAGGTTGTCAAACATGGATTTTACACATTAGAACATTCGTTTAATAGTGTGTGAATCCACCCCTGGCGCGAATACACTCGACACATCGTTGCCTCATGCTGTTGATCAGACGTCTGAAGAACTCTTGGGGAATGGCCTGCCACTCTGCCATAAGAAGTTGACCCAGATCATGAAGGTTGGCCGGAGGGGCATGGTTATCCCGAACTCTCCTGCCTAATTCGTCCCAGGCGTTCTCTATTGGGGCCAAGTCAGGCGAATATGCTGGCCAATCCATCCTGGCGATACCTTGTTGTCTGAGAAAGTCCGTTACCACTCTGGCGCGGTGGGGTCTGGCATTGTCATCCTGCAGAACTGCCCCGCCGCCAATCTGCTGAAGGCCTGGGAGAACCAACGGCCGGATAATCTCATTCAGATAGCGGATTCCATTCAGATTGCCATCCACCACATAGAGGGGGGTCCTGTGGTGGATAGAGATGCCGCCCCACACCATGACGCTGCCAGCACCGAACCGGTGACGTTGTCTAACGTTAACGTCAGCGAAGCGCTCCCCATGACGTCTGTAGACACGAACCCGACCGTCGTTGAACTGGAGACTAAACCTGGACTCATCAGTGAACATCACTCGACCCCACTGAACACGTTGCCACCGCAGATGAAGCGTGCACCAGTGACGTCTGGCCGTTCTGTGACGTGGTAGGAGTGGTGGTCGAACAGCCTGGCGACGGCAGCGTAGATTATTGGCTCTCAGACGATTGCGTATGGTTTGATCAGACACTCGAGTTCCAGTCGCAGTCAGCAGATTGTCACGTAATCGGCGTGCAGTGGTTGTGCGTTGACGTAGAGCCATATTGGTGATGTAGCGGTCCTCTCTATTTGTAGTGCTTCGGGGTCTTCTCGAACGTGGACGATTTCGAACAGAATTCGTTGCTTGGTACCGTTGCCACAGTCGGCCAACGACACTCTGACTGACACCAAGTCTCAGAGCAACATTTATTTGCGTATTGCCATCCTGAAGCCAAGCAATAGCCCTTCCTCGATCTTCGATAGTCAGTTGAAGTCGTACTATTGTCGAATTTGGAGTGTGCACCGTACAGGAACGCAAGCTCCAATTATACAGAAATTCAGCATTGGGAACATGGAATACACATGCAAAGCGTGCAAATGAAGCGCTTTGTGAAAAAGCAAGTTATGGGCACTTAGCAGACCTTTCGCTTTCGCCCTAATTTACGTGCAAATGTAAGCATGTTTTCGCTATTAGAACTAGTCGACAGTGTCAATGACAGTGGATTTTAATTCATTTATGGGTTGCTTAGACCCACTTTCGTCAAAATGGAACAATACCATGCGTGACATTATGGTCTAGCTAATATAATTGACATTCAGAAAATAATGTTGAAAATATCGTCTGACCCTTAAATTCTTTTGAGTAGTATAGAAAACGAAAGCTACATGTATGCCCAATACCAAAATTTAAACACATTGATGTTTTTTTTGTTTTTGTTTTTTTTAGCACGCGCGCGTTTAGTGATTCAATTGTTATTTTTTTAGATTCCTGTTTTCATAAACTATGAATCCATGTCTGTTAATGATAACATTTGGGCCTATACTCACCATACAGCCCCTTGCAGGCGTACAGGCTCGAATTTGTCTGGGGTGGGTTGGGGGATGGCAGACTGAGTTTTGCCCGAATTTAGAGGGTTTTGGGTTTTTTTTAAAATGCGCGAATCTCGATAACGTTTATTCACATTTGAATTAAGCACTACCAAACAACTATATAGGGTTGCAGACAAACCCATTATGCATTTTACATGGATTACAATTAGCAAATATTAAAGTACAAAATATAAATGTATTGTTTCACAGTGTAACTAGTTCTGTTCTCTTACAGGGGGGGGGGGGGGCTATATTTTGCGACAGTTATAATATTATTATATATTAATTTTCTTTTTTATTTAAAATCCCCCTCCAAACCTCCCCCACATTTTCACACTATTATAAAGCAAATATAAAGCAAAATATCTGAAAAGTGCCCCCCCCCCCCCCCCCCCCCCCCCCCCCCCCCCCCCACACACACACACACACGCCAGTCAGTTTATATAGTAATCAACTGAAGCGCTTCCATATGTACGCAAAGCGTAATGCGTAATTTACGAAATCCTCGGTGATCGTTCCAATACGCATCACGCAGCCCTTTACATTGCGTCCGGTTTGGTCATCGGTCGCATATGCAACCATTCTTTTTTTCATTTGCGACTATAACATTTCATACTATCTACAAGTAGGCGCCATCTGGCTCATAGATGGAAACGTTAATGTAGAGGACTGTCACGCATTACACGCAAAATACGTACACATGAGTCAGTCAGTGACGGATCCAGAAACAAGGGAACTTTGGGGGAAGTTTGGAGGGGGATCGTAAAAAAAGAAGAAAACTAATATATAATGAAATTATAACTATCGCAAAATTTAGAGGGGCCCGGGCTCGTGACTTACAAAATAAAATCGGACACTGGATTTAATTGAGGTATCATTTGGCAGTATAAGTAAACATTTATCCGTTTTTTCCCTTCCGCTCCCGCTCCCGAACACGTTATCCGTCGTCCGTTGTCCGTTTTGTAGGAACACACCTGTCATGTGTTTAAGCAAATTCACAATGGAATATAACAATGTAAATACTTCATTTTCCACGTGTGTTGTAGGCTATATAGATCGAAAGAAACACAATCTTCATAATTATCTGACATGTTGAAATTCCTACCACTCGGCTACAACACTGATGATGATGATGTATTGTTACTGTACAGAAACAGAAGAAACAAGAAGATAAAGAGGTTGATGAGAAGATGGTGGGTACGCCATATCAATATGAAGCGCAATGACCACGGAGAGTATCGCAGACTTGTTCAAGAGCTACACATGGATGGATATAGATTCCACCAGTACAGAACAGTTTGCACAAATGTTATATTTAGTAGAACCCCACATTGCTAAAGAAAACACTCAATTGAGGATTGCCATATCAGCTCGTGAAAGACATTTGTTTATGTATTTATTTAGTTAATTATTTAAAAAAAAAAAAATTATATCGATGGTACTCCTCTTTTTGCTTCAAAGTATTAATTTTGTTTTATTAAATATAAAAGTCGGCACCGTCCCATTCATTCTGATCTGCATATCAGTGCAATCGTCAATATTATGTTTGAATTTTGAAGTAAAATAACTATAATTTCGGTGAATATATCCAAATAAAAAGTATTTATACATTGAAATTACCACCCATAATGTTAAACTCTTAAGACCTATATACAGGGGAGGATCTAAGATGATTTTAGAATTTTACCAACCCCGGGAGGGTATCATATGTGTCATGGAAGACATGCGAGGGTTTTTTTTATTTACTAATTTGTTTTTCTGAACCTCCCCCCCCCCCCCCCCCTTCCCCTCAACAAGCACCACAACATCCCCATAAGAGTGTCTGTTTAAGATTCACTGCCAATTAATATGGTGAATGAGATAATACAAACTAACGAAAATATTCACATACAAAATGAATGTGACTGAAAGCATTTACTTGAAGTTCAAGACCAACAACCTACATAACTATCTAACTTACCAAACTATAAATTTCACCTGTAAAAGACCCAGCACACAATCATGTGTTCGTATTTATAGCACAGTAATCAGAAATGGCGTATAGCCATTGGTCAATATTAACAACTTATCATTTCATCGTGAAATTGATTGACTATTGCGACTTCACGTGTAGATGTATCCAGTGGAATAACCAGAGGTGGGGAACGCAGGGCCAACCCTCACATTCCCCTGGGTTGTTTTTTTGTATTTCACTGTATATATATATATATATATATATATATATATATATATATATATATATATATATGCCTGTTATAAAGCCTCGATATCACCTACTGGGGTTTGTTTGCCAAATACAAAAGTATGCCTACGTCCGTCAATGTATTTTGATTACAAAATCAAACACCTATGATATATAGAAAGAAAGAAAGAAATGTTTTATTTAACGACGCACTCAACATATTTTATTTACGGTTATATGGCGTCAGACATATGGTTAAGAACCACACAGATTTTGAGAGGAAACCCGCCGTCGCCACTTCATGGGCTACTCTTTCCGATTAGCAGCAAGGGATCTTTTAGTTGCGCTTTCGACAGACAGGATAGCACAAACTATGGCCTTAGTTGAGCCAGTTATGGATTACTGGTCGGTGCAAGTGGTTTACACCTACCCATTGAGCCTTGCGGAGCACTCACTCAGGGTTTGGAGTCGGTATCTGGATAAAAAAAATCCCATGCCTCGACTAGGATCCGAACCCAGTACCTACCAGCCTGTTGACCGATGGCCTAACCACGACGCCACCGAGGCCTGTATGATATATAGAGGTCACTTGCTAATAAACATTTCATATCATTAGGCCTATATCTATGAAGGGTTGTACACCAAGTTTAGGAAACACCTGAATATGACGTCACATTGTGAGAATCCTTGTCCGCTTTAGGCAAAATCGGTCCCGGAACGATTTGGGCGGGAAGGTGTAAACGTGCGGATACATAGACGGCCAGGTCTGTCCGTACCAATTGATTTCAATACTATCGAATTTGGCGGACGATCGATAACGTGTGCGGAAGCGGGAGCAGATGAAAAAAACAAAAAAACCCCCCCCCCCCCCCCCCCCCCCCGATAAATGTATTCGCGGCTTAACAGGAGATTTTCAATACAAGATAAAATGTGTAACTGACACGTCGTTAAATGCTGCTTGGGGGTACACACACACACACACACACACACGCACGCGTGTGTGTGTGTGTGTGTGTGTATATATATATATATATATATATATATATATATATATATATATATATGTGTGTGTGTATGTATGTATATCGACAATTGTAGAAGTCATTTTTGTTCGCCGCGAGTCACTTTTCAATGACGTTAGCCAAGGTTCGGTGTGCTCGCGAGTCGTGGCTAGCAATCCGTTTCTTAACGCAAAAAACAAAACGTTTCGCGAACGCCCGCGTTAAGAAACATATGGCTGATAACACATAGCAACGCCAAGGTCATCATGCTAGTAACGGATGTGTTATCAGGCAGTGCCATACTATATAACACTTCGAATGATCATGATGAGGTTATCAGATCACAGGAAGTGTGGTTACCATCGTAGTTCAAGTTCTTTGTTACTTTACGTTTTTACAACTTATCAGTATAGTATAATGTACAACAAAATAATAAATATATACAGGATCTGTGTATGGTTGTGGTGGATAATGATTTAGTAATAAATAAATAAATATAATAATAATAATAATAATAATAATAAATAAATTAATTAATTAAAGTTCTATTGACTTATATTAGTTAATACATACGAAGGATAGAAAAGATAATGTTGTGAGGACCTGCCTCGCGGCAATCGCCATTCGACCTGAGCAGAATAAAGCCGATGTCTTGACACAGTAATCAGTTAGTTTATTTATCCTGTGATCCTACATAATATGAAAATATTAATGAAATTTCACATATGAAATATGAAAACCCCACAAAAAAAACCCCGCGAAATTTCACAACTTTACCATTTTCCAGTGTACCTCAAAATCTATATCCACATTTGTTATTTTGCCAAAAAATATATATTTTGTAGGCATACATACATATTTATAGATAAAATAATATAATGTGCACATTGCGGGGAATGGTATAGCTACGGGTTACAATCGATACAAATCAATAGTAAATGGGTAATACATGCATAGCACTAATATACAGCATAATAACATATGTCATGTATCAATGTTGTCTGTTCTATGCGTGGTAGCAGTGTTCAAATACTTATACAATTTAATTAGCTGTTTTGAATTGTCGCTGGACAGCAGTTGCGTTACTTTAAATGTTGATGTTTTATTATAATAAAAAGGTTATATTTTATATATTTATCTCTTATTGCAGGACACACTAGAACAAAGTGATATTCGCCTTCTACTACGTTCATATTGCACACCCTAAAAATTCTATTATTCCTGTCAATATTGTGGTATCTGCCCGTTTCTATAAAGAGATTATGGGAAGATAATCTATATTTACTCAAAATGTGTTTGTATTTCAGGGCAATAGGTTTCTGAAGATAAGGCTGTAAGCAATAATTATTAACAACGAATTTGTATAACAGACATTTTGGAGAATTGTTGAATACAGCAAACATAGATTGGATAAATTTATCAGTCATTCTCTGTTTGAATAGTGATATAAATGTATTGCAATTTTCTACATTTTAATTATACCATATGTGACCAAAACTATTGGTGAGAAGCAGGTCTCGTATTTGACTAACCCAGTTAACAGAACGTGGTTTTCTTATGCACTCGTGATATGGGGTGGTATAACACTCTTTAAAAATACAGTTATTTGTATTCAAATAACACATTTATCCAATATTTAACAATACGAATGTTCCTACTTATGTACAAAGGTGATCTACCTAATTCAAAATGGACCATCATATTATAGTAGTGCTCCTTTTCACGCCTAAAATACGTTTACAAATTGTAAATGTAGGATCTCGTATCTATATGCTTTGTTAAAACACCAAACTTCACAGCCATAATTTAAAATACTGCTAACATATGTATCAAACAGTGATAGTAATGTTTCTGCATTTGAGAAATAGTCACTAGGTTTACCAAATAGAACAGCAATAGCTTTTTTTAACCATGGTTGTATATGACCTTTTGAGTGGTATTAAAGTTTCCAATATAATGAAGACAGACCTCAAAATAGTTAAAACTGTCAACAATTTCTAAATGGGTTTCACACAAGACAATAATCATGGCGAGAGAGCTTCTCCCTGTATTAAACCGGATCTGTGCCAGAAGGATTCAGATGTATTTCCCTGTATTAAACTGGATCTGTGCCAGAAGGATTCAGATGTATTTCCCTGTATTAAACCGGATCTGTACCAGAAGGATTCAGATGTATTTCTCTGTATTAAACCGGATCTGTGCCAGAAGGATTCAGATGTATTTCTCTGATATTTCACACATGATTTTATTTGACCATACATTGATTTTACAACATATATAAGTTTACTATTTAATCCTAATTTATATTTTTTAGCCACAATGCTTTATGCTCAACAGTATCAAATGCTTTACTAAAGTCAATGAAAGCACAATAGAGTATTTTCTTACTGCCAAGCGTAATAGTTATAAGACTCTGTAGAGCAAAATAGAGTCAGCTATGCTAAAACTGGGCTTAAACCCAAACTGCGCATCAGATATAATATTGTAGGTTGAACTCATATTCAGTAATCTATTGTTTATTAGAACAATTTTGACAATTGGCTCGTGAGAGTGATACCTCTGTAACTAGTTATATCATTTTTATTACCCGTTTTAAACACATGGATAATTGTGCCATTGCACCAATTTTCCGGAAATATGTCAGAGTCTAAAATAACATTAAAAAGTTTACAGAGAATAGGTAGCATTATATCTTTATATTAAGTGAAGAACTCATATAATAGGCCATCATTGCCGGAGCTTTTGTTACGCTTAGCTTTTCTCAACACATAATATAAGATCTCATGTTCGGTAATACAATATAATTCTTCGTATATGCTTGGTTATCTTGATTAATGTAATCGTTAGTCCCTTGTGTATGATCGCCTTGTGTAGAGCACACGAGGTTCACACGTGTTGAAATACTGAAGCCTACAATATCTACACACCAAAACAAAATAGTTCTTAAACAACTTCTCTTGCTTTCTTTCTTTTTAAATTTGTTTTCAAAACTCAAAACGAACAACTGATCATAACGTTTTTTTTTTTAAATGATCTAAAATAAAGTAATGTATTTATAGTCCATCCTATCCTCCAACAGAAAAGTTTTGGTGGGTTTTTTGTTTGTGTTTGTTTTTGTTTTTTGTAACTAATTTGGGTTTGGTTTGACGTAAGAACAAAGTAAAAGTGTTTTATAAATAACAGAACGCAACCTTTTTTGTGTGCAATTAAAACATATCCGGTTCAGAAATAAATAAAATTGTAATACATACCATAGTACGAAAACGACGCTTAGAATGTCCCAGGCGCGTGTGTAGGAGAAGGAGTTTAGGAATCATAACCCCTCAATGCTTAATGGATTTTGTTCAATATATCTCCCCATAAACTTTGCTCACCTCGAATAATCTGGGCCCTGGCCCATAATTCTACCAAAATTCTTTATTCTATTATCACCAAATTCAACACGCACGTTTCCCACGTATATTGTATTTAATTAATGACGTTTCAATATATCATGCAAAACGACGCCACCACCCCACCCCACCCCACCCCACCTCACCCCACCCCAATATATTAAACGTCACTGTACCGCAGCCTATGAACAATACATTTTATAAATTACAAAGAAAGAAAAAAAAGAATCGAAACTCGTAGATTTAACATTACTACTTCTGTTATCTATTTTTCAAAATGTCTATGCCCCAATGTTCAAAACGTTCTGCTGCCTGCAACACTAACCACACAGTGGTCTGGTGAGCCACAATGTTGCACTGTCACAGTGCTTCAATTTCAACTTTCTAACAATACAATTTATATATTCATGTTTACATGTACACATGTAGTTAATTGGTAATCTGACGTCTGCTACTTAGTCAGCGACCTGCCAATCAGACCAATCAGTGTTAAGCACTAATACTATATGTTACGAGCAATCAAAAACACCATGTAGGCAAATACCATTTTCTAACTTAGGTGCTAAGGTTCTAACTAGCAATGTCAACTTAAATAACCCACTAAAACAAGAACTCGATGCTCTCAAGGCCAAACAAAATTCCAGTAGAGAAATAAACCAAGCCAGAAATCATTTTATTAAAACAACCAACCATTTGACAGAAGCACAACTAACCATCGACAACCAATCTCAGGCAATCAGTTCACTAAAAGCACAGCTAGAACAAACCCGTACGAATACAATATACATTGTAACTTCAAGAGTCTGAAAAGCATGTAGTGTTGTTAAAAACTGTCATAATTACTTTGGCAGAAGACTTAAAAGATTCTCCTAACAGTAATGGATATGATGAAGAGTATAACGATATCGTGTGTCATAACTGCAAACGGATATTGATGTATTACATCAACAATCAACCTATTGGGTCTGATCGAAGGGTTTAACCTGCATATTCAGAGTAAGCTGCTGCAGCGCACGCCTGTAATAGGCGCAATTGCCGACCCATTCCAGCTCTTCCGTCCAGGACAGGGACGGGTTTGGGGTGGGTGAGAGGAGGGAATGCCCGCGCTGGCAGGTGCAAGAGATCACCAGCAGCCCGACCAGGGTCGGTAGTAGGTGGGGGGCACTCGTGGTGCTATTGAATTTTGAATGTCTCGTACGATTAAGCCCAAAAGATAAAAGATTGCGAAGTCTTCATGAGGTAATTTGGCACATGCTTTGGAACGGTTCATAGAAAAGGAATGGAGCTATTTGAATAATTTTGACTTAGCTTGCCGAATTGTAGCTCATACTGGAACCGTGCCTGGATCCAGTATGACTGGATGCGAAATGGGGGCTACAAAAAAACGGATATTATCGAAAACATACACACACATTCCCCGAGTCGCTTTCTCCCTGTTTAAAAAAGTCACATCAATATTCATGTTATATGGAGAACTAGGACATAGACCTCTTAAATCAATTATCTAACAAAGAATTATTAGTTTCTGGACTAGAATTGTACCTGGCAAATAAATAAAACTAGCATTTTTATTACATGAATTGATGTTACATGACTCTTTCCTGAATGGACACAACTATACTTGGATCCAACATATTAAACAATTATTTAACAGCCTAGGTATTAGATATATGGATGTCCCAAAGATTCTCAGCAAAAAAACAACAGCAAACAAACAAACAATTTCTTGAACAAATCAAATTAAGACATCATGACCAGTACCTTCAAACGCAGAACAATAATAGTGCAAGTTTGTCTAGAGGAAAAACATGCTTAATGTTTAGGGAAAAACTGTAGAAAAATATCTCACCATAATGCCAGAAAAACTGGATGACCATACTTAAATTTAGAACATCGAATCACTACCTTCCAATTGATTTAGGACGATGGAACAACATCCCTGTAGAAAATCGACCATGCACACTATGTGACTCTAATGATTCTCTTATGCCTTCTTTAAGTAATTATTGACCGTTAATAAAATAGGTGTCCTAAGAAAAGTCTGTAAATTAATTAAAATAATTAATGATAAATTCGGAAGACCGTAGATATATATGTATCAATATATACTACACTACTCGAGCCATTGTATTTTTGTATATATATATATTTATTTATTTATTTAAGGATTGTCTGTTGTTTCTTTTACGTTCATCGGGGTATGAACAAAAAAAATCATCCGCAAACTGTGTGAATCGGCGAAGCCGTTCTCACATAAGTTTGCGAATGATTTTTTTTGTTCATACCCAGATGAACGTAAAAGAAATAACAGACAATACTTATAATTAAATTTGAATGATACATGCTAATAACACTAAAACGTCATACTTTATTTTGAATTATTTTTTATCAATAAATATTAACGCTCATTAAGACAACTTGCCCATATAAAATGACGTCATCACATATGACGTTCCCTGACGACGTAATTTTTATATTCATCGAAAAATGAACAAACTCCCGTTGCTACGTCTGGACCAATCGGATGACGTTATGTTGTAATGAATGTAACAGAAATTTAATTATATATATATATATATATAAACTGACGATCAAAAGAAAGTATACCAATTATTTTTTCAAAGTATTAAAAACAACACAAAACACAAGTTGATGCGATAAATAAACACGAGTATACTCAATAAAACCCATAAAATGATAATATCACAGTTCACTAGGGGTGAAATGTGCGATTTCTTAAAGGGCCACTCATAACGATGGTGAATAAATTTGACCACAAAGAACATGTTTCAATAGCGTGTATGTCCACCATGTGCAAGTATGCAAGCATGGACCCGATGTCGGATATATTTCCGTCAATGACAATAAGGTCTGTCCGCTGTTGGCCACAGATACCGCCCCAAACCATCACAGATCCACCACCAAACGGTTCAGTCTCCTGAACACAGCACGGAGCTGTTCTCTCTCCTGCACGTCGGTATATCCGAGTCCTGCCATTAGCTCTGAATAACTAGAACCTGCTCTCATCAGAAAAGAGTACATGTTGCCAGTTCCGATGTTGCCAACGTTGAAACTGACGTGCCCAACGTAAACGTCGAAGTCGATGTTGCTTCGTTAATGTCATCCCGAATGGTCGATAGGCCCTGATACCATGCTGTCGTAGTCGACGACGTACAGTGTGACGACTGATGACATGTCCAAGGCCAGTCGCTGCAGATGACGTCACAGTGAGGAATATGTTATGTAAGTGTAAGATGCGGAGATGGCGGTCCTCGTTGGCTATTGTGACGTGGGGTCTTCCACTTCATGGTCTATATGCAGTCCTGCCAGTCACCCTGTAACGCTGTATCAATCTGGTAATCGTCAATTGTGTGCAATTCAGGATTCTTGCCACATGGGCATAACTCGCACCCATCTGCACTATTCCAATAGCTCTCTCTCTTTCTTCAGCAGTTAGCCTTGCCATGTTCTCTGGTGTTTTACTGTTGACTGAGGCATGTTCTAAGCAATGGCACCTTTTTTTTTACACCCTTATGTGCACGAGTATCATGTTTCTCGTGCAGTATAAATTTGATGAATGTGCGTCTATTAGTCATTGATTGCATTATAACGAACAATACTGGAACCTATCTAAAAATAATTGGTATACTTTCTTTTGATCGTCACTTTATATATATATATATATATATATATATATATATATATATATATATATATATATTTAGGTTACCAAATCGTATGAAAACGTTACGCTCTGGTATTCAGGTTTGTTGGCTTTTACACAAATGACCCATTGACAGCAAAACAGTATTACGTAGAGACATTGCAAATTTGCATATACTATTAAATTTGCATACCATTATTAACCGGGTTAATACATTAAATTATCACATGGGTTTATGACATGGATATCATGGGTAAGTTATAGAATAAATACTTATACTATGTATTCGTTAATGGTCTCCCGTAAACCTGTCCTATATTGTCATGTAAAAACATTGTTATTTATGTTTTCCCATGTCATAAAGGTCTGTTCTATTGTGTTTAAATAAAGAAATAGGCTATGCATTTGATTATTTTAATGTTGATTATAAAACAATTGATGTCCGATATTATGCATTTTGGTTGCTTTTTTTCGTTTTACTCTTTGGCCATTCGTCATAACTGTTGTATTTATCTAACAACATGATTTAGTTTAGCAAACTGTATGCGTATCCATTATATAATAAATTCATATGGGAGAAGTTCATGTTATTTGTAGCAAAACTATTTTCAAAATCTGAAACAGAAAATCATCTAGGGCTTTAGATCACACTAAATTGGGCACAGCAGACTTTTTATCTGGTCTGAGCACACCAAGCCGTTTTAGAACAGTAATATTAATAAAAGCTGGTACATATTTAGAAAAGCATTTCTAGTTGTTTTAATCTAATTACAATTAACATTCCGTTGATTTTGAGGTTAGCATGTTTGTACATAATTTGGGCTGTCTTATTTTGGGCTGGCTTATTTTGGGTACACCGTCCATCGCCTCTGCTTTAGTGAAACCTTAAGCCCTGCCATGCACGTTATATGTTCCCCTGTTCCGTTGTTTGTTTCAAACATATTTTATTGCATATAATACACAAAAGGATTGGGTACAAGTTATTCAACTTACGAGGCCCTCTCCTAATTACAAATATTATAACATTATAGGCGACTACTATTACTACAAATATTTGAAATAAAGTAAATACGCAAAACATAAAGCAAGACAAATTGTGTTCAGCTGTCGTGTTAATCGTTTCCGTTGTTAAATGGTATGAGTGTAAAGAAAGTTATGTTCTTTGAAGTCAAAACTAAACTAATTTCATATGTTTGTATTTGCTTATGTCCTATATGGTTTTCAAGGCCTGGAAATAATTTTGGTGGTGCCTGTTAAATGACCTACACCCCTAAACCGGATACTCATGGGCCAACTTGAGTCCCAAGTCAAACAAGAACCTGGTTTCCATGGGTATCCAGTTTACAGAGGTTTAGATTGAGATAAAGGCCTTTGTTGGTATGCAGCTAATACTTAACACTTTTGATGGAATCCTTGAATATGTTTTAAGAAAACCAGGCATGGGCCCCACAATGTATGAATATGCATTGTGCGCATGAAACGCCTTCCGGCCATGTCGATCAACAGGGCTGTATGACAATACGTCAGCTTTGTACAGGCACCGCCCAGTTTCAAGATCTTCTTCCCGCCATCTAGTCGACACCTTCCAGGAACTTTGTAACCGTTTTCAACCAACCTTTTCAGGGCCTCTCTGCTTAACACGTAGCATAGTTACACCCACTTCCTTTCTGCTATATCTACTGATATAATATAAACGCCAACATGATACATCCCTCCGCCCCTAGCACAGAAATACAACTGTCTCAAAACCGGCGTGAAACTGAATGAGCATTGTTCCACTTGTGAAAGAGTCGCAAGCCAGTGTTTTGATAGCAGTAACAAATAAAGACGTTTCCTTTGTCTTTATTTTGGGTGACTGGCAATACTCTTTAGTTGGACACCAAAACAATTATGAACAGTATTCAGTAATAAATCATACAGGTAAGTTGGGAGGGTAGTTAAAAAAACGAGGTCATGGGGTACCGTAGGGTATGATCAAGAGTTCACCACTTTTAAAAATAAAATACTCTTTTTTTTTCTCATAAAATAACACTTGTGCTCTATCCGATTAACACTAAATAAACACAGGTGAATGGTTAAATAAACTGGTCAAACCGACCGGTCAAACGAAGCAATTTGCCTTTACTTTTTACATTTCGTTCAGAATTATGACCGTCCGGTTCCGGAAGCTGAATATCTGGATTAATGAATAACTTTCATTTCGTCGTTTCGTTTTGAAAAAAAAAAAACGTCCGTAAGGTGAGGATTCCAGACTACTGGAGTCCGGACTAACGAGGTTCCACTGTATATATATATATATATATATATATATATATATATATATATATATATATTAATAATAATAATAAACTCGAGAATGTAGCTTTAATCAGCGCCTTATTGCAACGGGTACAAAATGAAGACATTGCCCCTTTAAGACGTCAGCAGGTGAGTCTCCAAGCTGTGAGGTCCCAGTCTTTGATGAGGGTGGTGAAGCCGTGGGGTCGGTGGCTCGAGTGACACACACTGCGCTGTTTGGCCGGCCCGTCAGTGTGGCT
Source organism: Gigantopelta aegis (assembly GCF_016097555.1). Classification (NCBI taxonomy): domain Eukaryota; kingdom Metazoa; phylum Mollusca; class Gastropoda; order Neomphalida; family Peltospiridae; genus Gigantopelta; species Gigantopelta aegis. The sequence goes on along the minus strand of NC_054703.1, from coordinate 17,558,566 downwards.
GTCCACGTACTCCACGTGGAATACAGCCTAACACAAACAGTGAAATAGTAAAACACCATCGTAACATTTCGTAGAAAGATACACACACACACACACACACACAAAGACAGATATATATATATATATATATATATATATATATATATATAGAGAGAGAGAGAGAGAGAGAGAGAGAGAGAGAGAGAGAGAGAGAGAGAGAGAGAGAGAGAGAGAGAGTTTTGTATATGTATATGTATGCTTGTATGTATACTCTTCAAAAGAAGAAACGCAAAACCACATTGTCGTAACATTTGGAGAATTGATTTAATTATTGAATGGTGAGTCCGATAATTACCAAATGTTGCAGGATTGTTCACAATTCACTCTAGTCCATTGTGAGTAAGTGATAGGACACACCACCAAGGTCAAGGTCATCTGGAGTCAATACCGGGTGTGGCCTCCGCGTGTGTTGACAACTGCCTGGCACCGCCTGCCCATTGAAGCAACCAGAGTACGGATGACGTCCCGGGGGATGGTGGCCCACTCGGCCTGCAAGGCTGCTGCCAGCTCGGGCAGGGTCTGGGGCTGTGGTTGTCGCTGTCGGAGGCGTCGGTCCAACTCGTCCCATAGATGCTCAATTGGGTTCAAATCCGGTGATATCGATGGCCAAGGAAGGACATTAATGTTGTTGTTCTGTAGGAAAGCCGTTGCGAGACGTGCTGTGTGAGGCCTGGCGTTGTCATGTTGGAACACTGCGTTGGCGTTGGCCATAACTGGAACGATGTGTGGCCGGAGGATCTGGTCAATGTAGCCCTGTGCATTCAGGTTGCCCTGCACGTGGACCAGGTCAGTTCTGCCAGTGTGTGAGATGGCTGCCCACACCATGACACTACCCCCGCCGAATCTGTCCACTTCCTGCACGCAGTTTGCCGCATAACGTTCACCACGACGCCTATACACGCGACATCTTCCATCATGACGTCGGAGCAGAAATCGGGACTCGTCACTGAACCACACCTGTCTCCATCGCAGTTGAGGCCATTGTCGATGAATCTGGCACCACTGCAGTCGGAGTCGACGGTGTTGTGGTGTTAAGATGACACCTCGAACTGGACGTCTGGCACGAATTCCTACCTCACGTAGGCGGTTCCGTACGGTCTGGTCGGATATCCTGCGCAAACCTGGTATTGCTGCGGCTGTGGAGGTGGCAGTAGTCAATCGTTCCCGAAGGTGGCGTACCCGGATGTAGCGGTCCTGCCCGGGGGTAGTGACCCGTGGTCGACCGGATCTAGGGAGGTCACGTGTTGATCCATGTTGCTGGTAACGGTCCCACAGTCTGGAGATGGTGCTTGGGGACACATGGAATGCCCTGGCAACGGCCGTTCTGGATTCGCCTGCGTCTAGTCGGCCGATGGCATTGTTTCTTTGCGGTTCACTGAGACGTGGCATGTCCTGGATTGTCAACTGTCGGCCAGATACAGAGGCCAGGCAAGCGAACACCCTGCACTTTTATACTGTCGGTGTTCATGTTGCACGTGCAGACAACGCACGTGCAGTGGTGACATGGTTTGCACGTGGCTGCGTTTTTGCGAATATTCACATTTTGGAACTTTATTGTACAGTAGCTGCGTTTTATCGAATGTAACCGTGGGAATGTGTTTGGGACATGCAATGACGTTATATTCACAAAGCATGAACCGGTAGGAAACATAAAATCGGAGTTATAACCCATTTGTACCCTTTTGCGTTTCTTTTTTTGAAGAGTATATGTAGGTATGTAGGTATGTATGTATGTATGTATGTGAGTATGTATGTATGTATGTATGTATGCATGTATGTATGTATGCATGTATGTATGTATCTATATCTATATACCTTGTGTTGGTGTAGGAAGGGTTGGTACTCGTCGCACTCGTCGTAGTCTAGACACGACTCGTTGAGCGCCCAGTCGAAGAGAGACACGAGCTCGGGTATCAGACTGAGGGCGTTCTTCAGACCAATCGACAGACCCTTGGCGTGGGCGGCTACAACGGCACAATCACAGCAGTTGTAAACAGGTATGTATGAAAAACAGCGATAATGCACAAGTCGTTATCTCGAACTCTGTTATTATCCCATGGCATACTTTTGAACAACAAATTTGTCTCTATCTTTATCTCGAATCACAGGTATATCGAACTCGATGGTTTGTTCGTTTCAAGATCGAGATAACGACGTTTTACTAATAAATAGTATATGGATATATAGAGTTAAGCAAGAGACGCTCATAACACCAATGAGGTACTACAGCGAGCCACGTGTTATAGTGTATGTTTAGTGACGTACTGTGAGTGAGCCACGTGTTATAGTGTATGTTTAGTGACGTATTGTAAGCGAGCCACGTGTTGTAGTGTATAGTGACGTACTGTGAGCGAGCAACGTGTTGTAGTGTACAGTGAGGTACTGTGAGCGAGTCACGTGTTACCGTGTATAGTGACGTACTGTGAGCGAGCCACGTGTTGTGGTGTATAGTGACGTACTGTGAGCGAACCACATTCTGTAGTGTATAGTGATGTACTGTGAGCGAGCCACGTGTTGTAGTGTATAGTGACGTAATGTGAGTCGCCTGTTGTGGTGTATAGTGACGTATTGTGAGCCAGCCACGTTTTGTAGTGTATAGTGACGTACTGTGAGCGAGCCACGTGTTGTAGTGTATAGTGACGTACTGTGAGTGAGCCACGTGTTGTAGTGTATAGTGACGTACTGTGAACCAGCCACGTTCTGTAGTGTATAGTGACGTACTGTGAGCGAGCCACGTGTTGTGGTGTATAGTGACGTACTGTGAGCGAGCCACGTGTGACGTACTGTGAGCGAGCCATGTGTTGTGGTGTATAGTGACGTACTGTGAGCGAGCTGCGTGTTGTAGTGTATGTTTAGTGACGTACTGTGAGCGAGCCACGTGTTGTAGTGTATAGTGACGTAGTCTGGGCGAGCCACGTGTTGTAGTGTATAGTGACGTACTGTGAGCGAGCCACGTGTTGTAGTGTATAGTGACGTACTGTGAGCGAGCCACGTGTTGTAGTGTATCTGGTCAGCCCTGTGGAGACCCATCCCATTGTTGTTGGCATAGCCGTCGACGTTGTCTGGTTCCACAGCATCGCACCCGCGAGATCTCGCGAGATCTAGCCGCTTCTCCATTATCGACTTCACCTGTGGACTTCTGCGAAAAAAAAGGAGTGTTTGTGAGAAGAACCCCACACACTGTGTAATGGGTAGAAAAGAAAAGAAAGGAATGTTTGTGAGACGACACCCCAGCGCTTTGTTTAATGGTCAGAAGAAAAGAAAGGAATGTTTGTGAGAAGACACCCGAGCAGATTGTTTAATGTGCAGAAAAGAAAAGAAAGAAATGTTTGTGAGAAGACACCCGAGCAGATTGTTTAATGTGCAGAAAAGAAAAGAAAGGAATGTTTGTGAGAAGACACCCGAGCAGATTGTTTAATGTGCAGAAAAGAAAAGAAAGGAATGTTTGTGAGAAGACACCCGAGCAGATTGTTTAATGTGCAGAAAAGAAAAGAAAGGAATGTTTGTGAGAAGACACCCCAGCACACCGTGTAATGGTCAGAAAAGAAAAGAAAAGAAAAGAAAGGAATGTTTGTGAGAAGACACCCCAGCACACCGTGTAATGGTCAGAAAAGAAAAGAAAGGAATGTTTGTGAGAAGACACCCCAGCACACCGTGTAATGGTCAGAAAAGAAAAGAAAGGAATGTTTGGGAGAAGACACCCCCAGCACACCGTGTAATGGCCAGAAAAGAACAAAAGGAATGTTTGTGAGAAGACACCCCAGCACACCGTGTAATGGTCAGAAAAGAACAGAAAAGAAAGGAATGTTTGTGAGAAGACACCCGAGCATATTGTTTAATTGGCAGAAAAGAAAAGAAAGGAATGTTTGCTTAACGACAGCAGTATACGTTTTACATTTAATAGCTAATTAAGCTGGGATGTCTGTCAGTGGAGGCATTTCCCCTCCACCTCACCACCTGCGCTGAGGTCCTGGCTATGTGTTGCTCTACTTGAATAAATAAATAATAACGATTGGAAATAATATTTTCGGCTTTTGTTTTACTCCGACAGTTGACAAGAATGTTTTCCATTATCTATGCATATGGCTATTTCCAGATATGGTCTAGAGAATGGGTTCGCTATCGCCACAAAACCTAATATATATATATATATATATATATTAGTATGTATGTATGTATATATGTATGTATGTATGTATGTATGTATGTATGTATGTATGTATGTATGTATGTATAAACAGCAAGGAATATTCAATATGCATTTCTCCTTACCGTACATAGGAGGTACCGCCCGTAAGACACTAGTTGGGATGAGGTAAGTGAGTTTATAAAGGGTTGTCGATGCTAGTATGCTTCACACCACAAACAAGAGTTATACCCAGCTGGAAGAAGTACACAATGAATTTATCAAGGGTGTAGTGGGTTCGAATACGAACTTACCGGACCCTTATATCTACATTTTGTTCTTAGCCTCAGTGTGGGGTCATCCCTCCCCCCCCCGACCTCCCCCCCCCCCCCCCCCCCCCCCGGAGTATGACCCTGTTTTTGTTTCCTCTAATTACCATTTCGTTCACTCGTTAATTCACATTTGTTCATTCATTCGTCTATTATTTCTTTAATTCGTTGTTTGATAGGGTCTCCACGAGTACTCGAGTATCCGTACACGTGAGATAATGTAGGACATTAACTTCAAAAGTAACTACTAGTTCAGTGGCTGAGGGGGGGGGGGGGGGGGGGGATCCCCGTGTGCATGAAATGTCCTCTAAGTTACTCTTCATATTATTTAAGTACACCATGTGGGTAGACAGAAAAGTGAGGGTAGAATTTCTGTAACCCGACAATAACTGAGAAAATGACGTTCAAAGATACAGCCTCCATGGCCAAATTTGGAAGAAATGTTTTTACGAAAATTGCAATAACTGTGTACCGTAACCAAATGTCGTAGCACAGCACACAACCCTTCAAATTGTTTGTATTAGAGACCTCTGTGTAATGAAATAAGAATTGTGCAAATATGTTATTTAATCAGGCCATCCGAGGTTAAAAGGTCATCATAACTGTACACATTTAGTTCCATTTCAGACAAGTAAATGTTCAATGGATATTCGGTTTTGCCATAGTTCTGTAGAAAATATGGAAAGTGAAACATTAACATTGTTTGTAATAACATGATCAACACACCGAAATCATTAATTATACGCAAATTACACCAAAGTGTGTACGACTATCAACCACCAATGTAAATTAATAACCTCATGCACATATGGATTAAGTAGAACGCAAACAGTTTTTACAACTAGAACCCAAATCGTTTCCCTGCTTACTTTGACATTTACAAAACATGCAACATGGTACCCCCATTCTTCCTACAAATACATCCGCTATTTGCACACTTGGTGTAGTTACACTGTAGTACATACTCTTCTGATATTGGCTGTCGTGCCCTGTCTGGTCGACGTAAGTCATCCTCGTCTACAAACCCGCACAAAGTTGGATCCAGGGCTTGGGCTTGATCAGTAAGCAAGGCGATCATCCCATGTGTTGCAAACAAATGCTCTCGATATGTGTGCCCTTATGGCGTGACTGGTAGGAGGGAGTTGATCCAGACACATTCCTTTGTTGTGGTGGTACATGTGTGTTCTCAGCTGATTCATTGTCTTGCATGTGCCTTTCTTCAAAATCTTGGTGAGACATCGTTCAATTGTTGCCATCAATATATCCTTGCTGGGATAGTTCAAGTCCTTTAAGTGGACAACTGTGTTTGCTTTCAATGCTGTAAACTTTGTCCCAACTTGTGTAATCACAGCCGGTTAAGGTATGGATGGCAGGTAATACCTTACACATGTCGGCTCCAACCCCATGCAGCCAATGTATGTAGAATCACCAGTGCCAGCTTTAACCCACAGTTCACGAAGACTATTACAATGGAATACATCCCGGTAGTATAGCATCAGCATTGTCTTCCCCACTTACAGTTTCAGAATTGCTGAAATCGTGCTTCACCACAGAGCCATATGAGCTGATGCTGACTTCACTGAGTTCCCGATGAAGGCTACGTATCGCAAACACATCGTGGTAAATCAGCACCCACAACGCAAGTAGCTCTTGTATTGCCAGTTATACCCTTTTATGATACTGGAATATATCGAGTGAAATCACCAATACCAGCTTTCACACACAGTTGACGAAGACCTTTTTTTTTAATTTAACGACGCACTCAACACATTTTATTTACGGTTATACAGCGTCAGAAATATGGTTTAGGACCACACATATATTGAGAGAAGAAACCCGCTATCGCCACTTCATGGACTACACTTTTCGATTAGCAGCAAGGGATCTTTCATATGCACCATCCCACAGACAGGATGGTACATACCACGGCCTTTGTTACAGCAGTTGTGGAGCACTGGCTGGAACGAGAAATAGCCCAGTGGGTCCACCGACGAGGATCAATCCTAGACCGACCACGCATCAAGCGAACGCTTTACCACTAGGCTACGTCCAGCCCGCTTGACGAAGACCATACGGTAACAATGGAACACACCCCAGTAGTCTAGCACCAGCAGTCACCTCTCTGTGTGTAGACCTCACTAGCATCTTACAGGTCCCATATATAGTCAGCAAAACAAGTTACACAATCATTATATGCTTTTGCGCTAGTTTGTCATTTTAATCTGGCCGTCCGTCCGTCCGTCCGTCCGTCCGTCCATCCATTCCGTCACAATACTGAACGTATCAACCGCTTTCTAAATACAGAAAAATGGCATGGTTTGGCATTCATGTTCAGCGCTGAAATTAAGATGTATAATGCTATTTTACTTTATTCCTTAGACGCATTAACATCTAGTGTAAGTGTCAGGAACTCGGGTTCGGTTCGAGTTTGACCCTCAAGTACTCGAGTCCAACATTTTGGACTCGTGGAGGCCCTATCAATGTTTGATTGATTTATGAATTCGGTCATTCATTCATTCATTCATTCATTCATCCATCCATCCATCCATTCTCACACATAACACACACACGAACCTAATATCTAGCCATCGCTCTCCTTTCCATTCCGGTAGCGCGTTACCCAGAGTGCTGTGCGGAAAACTGTGCGCATCATGTCGCCAATTCTCGTGAGTTCCCGCCGAGAAGTAGCAGATAATCTTGTGACCGTGGCTGTAATACCAAATATGTAAATAAATAAATCAATCAATCAATCAATCAATCAATCAATCAATCAAAGAATGAGTGAGTGAGTGAGTGCTTGAGTGCGTGAGCGAGTTAAATAAAGCATGCATAAGTGAACTGGCCAACCAGCCGTCTCTGTATTTGTGATTTATTCTGTCCTACAAAACGGTAAAGTTAAAGTTAAAATCAGTTAAAATACACTGCTACTTAATGTTGTATCTAAAATTTTATTTCTTTTATTTTGAACTTGGGGTGGGGGGGGGGGGGGGATCAGCAAGCACCCTTTCGATTCAGTACTTAATAAACTTATTGTAATGGAAGGACACTAGCCAAAGGAATTTTCAATTACCTGAACTTATACATAGTAACATTGCATTTTAGCTCGTCAGCACAACAGCACACACCCACCTTTTTAAAGTGTGAAAATCGCTGTCCTTCGCATTAAACAGGTCAATATCATACACCGAAGCAGCAACGTGCGTATTAATACTCTCCTGCAATTGCCACTGGAATGTCGTGCCCGGTGAAGGGGTCCATGCTTGGAACGACTCCTCGACAAAAAGTAGTCCCACAAAACAAATCAAAGTGAGCGACATGGCACTATGGAATCGTCCGTCGTGGTGAGTAACTCGGTACCAGTATTTAGGACTGAGCGCCAAGCAAACAGACCCAGGACCTTTAAAATGTGACTCCTGGTCCTTAAGGCAGTATTGCGATCACGTCTTCAGCAACCTCAAAATGAGTGTCTCGGGCTTAACGTCAACTTAAACTTAAGCTCAAGTTGAACTTAGTTGGCAACTGGATGATAGCAATATTTTAAACGTCTAGTTCACTGCTACACAGTAAGTAACTACAGTAAGTAACTACAGTGTAATTCACAATAGTAGTTGTCACTACGCATATCGGTGTGCGTCCAATCCTTGACCAACAGATGTCCGTTTCTCATAGAACTCGTCAATTTCATGATGAACATGTGTAGACAGATGGAGGGTTTTGGGGGTGGACCCCCCCCCCCCCCTCTCGATCATGCAGATTGTCTTCTCTTTTGTTTTATGCGTGAAGTATATATTAATAGTTGTTGAACGCTTAATTATTAAGAAGTTTGTTTGTTTGTTTGTTTTATTTAACGACAACAGAGCATATTTGTCTAACATTTGGTGATTTTGACATTTAATCCGGAAGAGAAAACCCGCTACATTTTTGCATTGGTAGCAAGGAATCTTTTATATACACCATCCCACAGAAAGGATAACACATACCACGGCCTTTGATATGTCAGTCATGGTGCATTTCAGAAATAATTCACCCCAAATAATGCTACACTATATATTGGGTGTTGGGGTTGAGGGTTGCACCTCCAGCCACACCCCACACACGCCATCACAGCTAAATAAAATCTCGTAAACTCCAGTATTGAACAAAAACATTGTTTGATCCTAGTGTGTGGGTTGTGGTAGTATCTTTATCGACTGGTTGTTTGTGCAGATGTTTGTCATAACAAAAACTCATATACTTAATGGTATTAAAAGTTAAACAGATTGTTTTGTTTCACGACGCCACCGGAGCATGTTGATTAATTGATCATCGGCTATTAGATGTCAAACACATGGTTATTCTGACTCGTAGTCATCAAGGGAAACCCGCTACATTTTTCCTAATGCAGCAAGGGATCTTTTATATGCACCACAGACAGACCAGCACACACCAAGACCTTTGTCCAGTCTATAACCCACTGTCCCTCTCTAGTATAACGATTTGTCTTTGAAAACACAATTGCATGTTACAATACTAGTGAAGACGATTGACTCGGTAGCTTTCTGGTGATTTAGCGAGCAACAGAAGAATGCTAACGTTAGACTAGTTTTATGAATATGACTTAGTGAGAAACTGGCCTCAGACCACAATTAATTTCGCCATATGTTTCTATATAGCCTTAGTAGCTATAACATTTTTATTAATATCAGCAGGCCCGTGGATTTTTGTATGTACCTTTGCCTGCCTGGGGGACACATACCCTGAAAAGGACAACCCTTGTTGTCCAGCTTTTTCTCCCAGCATATTGGTTTAAACAAACACACCCTCTAAAGCAGGCCGGAGTACACCCATTTTACACAAAACGCACTACTTTTGCATGGGCCGGAATTACCACAAACAAGTCATCAATGTCAACAAGTTACACATGTTTACAAACTACATGCTCTCCCGTGTCAACTTCAGTCAAATAGTTGCCACTTCATAGCTGTCTGCCATGAAATAATCACAGTCAAACAGCAGACTACTTGTGCGGTCAAATTTCCGGATTTTGGACAACCAAATGGGAAGATAACTGTAATCTGAGGCCAACTTGAGTTAGATTGTAGTTTAACAACAGACTGGGCTTACCAAGGTTTTATTAATTTGTGCCCGATTTTTAAAACAGTATCTGAGATTTTGTGTCGTGGGGAGTGGCCTAAAATCTCCATTAGATGGGAACGCATGCTATCTTGTAGTAGCTTTAAATAATCGTTCCAGCCAGTGCATTACGACTGGTATATCAAAGGCCGTGGTATGTACAATCCTGGCTGTGGGATGGTGCATATAAAAGATCCCTTGCTGCTACTCGGAAAGAGATGACCATGGCGACAGCGGGTTTCCTCTCTTAATATCTGTGTGGTCCTTAACCATATGTCTGACGCCATATAACCGTAAATAAAATGTGCTGAGTGCGTCGTTAAATAAAACATGTCTTTCTTCCTTTAAATAAGACCAAAGCATGTTGCAACAGAAGGCACATTAAATATGTCTGTGGCCTTGACCGTGGGTGTTCCCAGCAGGTGGTGATTAGTGACACGATTCGTGTGAGAAAACATTTACTGTGTTGTCTTTATCTCTGGCGTCGCCGGGACAGTGCATTATGACGCACACTGTGTTGTCTTTATCTCTGGCGGCACCGGGGCAGTTCATTATGACGCAGACTGTGGCCTTCTTCACATTAGACTCGTCACCGATCATTTGACACCGTTTCCTAATGCAAAATACAAACACAACTGCTGCTTTAATAAAGTCGTGGTTTTGCTATCAGAGTTGATGTGGAGAGGTAACAGGAATTTATTTCGTGATACTTTGTTCAAGATAACAATAGAGAATGCATTCCGCGGGGTACCGGCCTCGCTGGCGTCGTGGTTAGGCCATCGGTCTACATGCTGGTAGGTACTGGGTTCGGATCCCAGTCGAGGCATGGGATTTGTAATCCAGATGCCGAGACTCCAAACCCTGAGTGAGTGCTCCGCAAGGCTCAATGGGTAGGTGTAAACCACTTGCACCGACCAGTGATCCATAACTGGTTCAACAAAGGCCATGGTTTGTGCTATCCTGCCAGTGGGAAGCGCAAATAAAAGATCCCTTGCTGCTAATTGGAAAGAGTAGCCCATGTAGTGGCGACAGCGGGTTTCTTCTAAAAAATCTGTGTGGTCCTTAACCATAAGTCTGACGCCATATAACCGTAAATAAAATATGTTGAGTGCGTCGTTAAATAAAACATTTCTTTCTTTCTTTTTGCATCCCGCGGACTAACCGTTTATAGCGAACCGATACATTTTTGAGTGACCATGTATTCTAGATTAGCGACGGCGTTTATAGCGAACTGATACATTTCTGAGTGACCCATGTATTCTAGATTAGCGACGGCGTTTATAGCGAACTGATACCTTTCTGAGTGACCATGGATTCTAGATTAACGACGGCGTTTATAGCGAACTGATACATTTCTGAGTGACCATGTATTCTAGATTAGCGACGGCGTTTATAGCGAACTGATACATTTCTGAGTGACCATGTATTCTAGATTAACGACGGCGTTTATAGCGAACTGATACATTTCTGAGTGACCATGTATTCTAGATTAACGACGGCGTTTATAGCGAACTGATACATTTCTGAGTGAACCATGTATTCTAGATTAGCGAAGGCTTTTGTTGCAAACTGATACATTTCTGTGTATTTCCCTGCACTCACCTGGCATCCTCGTCCTCTGCCGCTAATAAACCTGGTCTGACCCACGGCACTAACGACTGCCGGTAGTTGGTATATAGTAAGTATAGCAGGTGGTTTACAAGTGCCTCTTAACAATGCCAGAAGTAACCACTGAACACTCCTTGAAGTAGTCAGACTAAGCCCACAGCTAAAAGATGATGGGGAATAGCAGGTGTGTGGCACGGATAGCCACAAGAGACAAACACATGTCGCGGTTAGAGAGACAATGACTGGGACGTGGAGATGGACAGCAAAATAAGTTGAAAGATAGGAGAAGTTGCCAGATTGGGAAGAAATAAGATGGAATTCAAAGGAGCGAAAAGAAATGGGGCAGTGGGATAAAAAAAAAATAATAATAATAATAATAATAAAAAAAAAAAAAAATAATAATAAAAAATAATAATAATAATTAAAACAAAAGAATGACAAATAATAATAATAATAATAATAATAATAATAATAATTAAAACAAAAGAATAACAAAGAATTTAACAAAGAACTGATTCATATTGTAGTGCATGAATCTATTTTATGTACTTAATATTGTTATCATCATCACTCCTGTCGGTGACGGACAATGGATTATTACTGTACATAGTTCTGCGCTACTTTTATTCCCTGTCAGGCGCGGATCCAGGGTAAGGGTCTGGAGGTGCGCGTTCCAATGGTATTTCGACATTTTCCCGTGACGTCAACAATGAGTTACGTTTTAAGATGCTTATTGACGTCAAAGCGATACTACTACCTACATTCCTCTGAATATAGTTTGACTTGCGATATTTGCGAACAGAATCGCTGTGTGTGTGTGTGTGTGTGTGTGTGTGTGTGTGTGTGTTGGGGTTTGTGTGTGTGTGTGTTGTGTGTGTGTGTGTGTGTGTATGTGTGAGTGTGCCTTTGTGTGTATCTGTGTCTTATGTGTGCGTGTATCTGTATTTGTGCGTGTATCTGTATTTGTGCGTGTATCTGTATGGGTGTTTGTCACTATGTATGTATGTATGTGTGCGTGTGTGTATTTTAGTCTGTGTGTGTGTGTCTGTGTGTGTATTTGTGTGCGTCTGTGTATCTGTGTGCGTCTGTGTATGTGTGTTTGTGTGTATGTGTCTGTGTTTGTGTGCGTGTGTGTTTTAGTCTCTGTGTGTCTGTGTGTGTTTTAGTCTGTGTGTCTGTGTATGTGAGTTTCTGTGTGACTGTGTATGTCTGTGTCTCTGTGTGTGTGTCTGTGTGTGTTTGTTGTTTGTGTGTGTGTGTGTGTGTGTAAGTGTGTGTTTATCTGTCTGTCTTGTGCCTGTGTCTGTCTCTGTGTCTGTATGTGTGTGTGTGTGTGTATCTGTCTGTCTGTCTTGTGTCTGTGTGTGTCTCTGTGTCTGTATGTGTGTGTGTGTGTGTGTGTGTGTATGTGTGAGTGTGCCTTTGTGTGTATGTGTGTGTATCTGTGTCTGTATTTGTACGTGTATCTGTATGTGTGCGTGTATGTGTATGTGTGCGTGTGTCTGTATGGGTGTTTGTCACTATGTATGTATGTGTGCGTGTGTGTGTCTGTGTGTGTGTGTGTGTGTCTGTGTGTGTATCTTTTTGCGTCTGTGTATGTGTGTTTCTGTGTGACTCTGTGTGTGTTTGTGTCTATGTATGTATGTGTCTGTGTTTGTGTGCGTGTATGTTTTAGTCTCTGTGTATGTGAGTTTCTGTGTGACTGTGTATGTGTCTGTGTCTCTGTGTGTGTGTCTGTGTGTGTGTGCGTGCGTACGTGCATGCGTGCGTGTGTGTGTATTGGCGTATGGGAGGATGACGGCGGTATTTGCTGATTTAACATTTTGATTCATATACCGGGGGGGTGGGGGGGGGGGGGGGGGGGGGGGGGGTTAAAATCAATGTGTTTTTTATTCTGTTTTTGTAGATGGTGATTGGCTATAATTAAAGTGTACCGTAATAGCCAGGCAATGATTGGCTGCAGTTGTATCTGATTTGTTTTTTATTACAACAGTGCGACCACATTAATAGCGGTACGAGAGACTTGTTTGTAAACATATTTAAATAATGGCGTTGCCAGCGCGAGTTTAGTACGCTAGAAATGGCGGGTGCCATGGTCACCTAAAGATAACGGTTGATGACGGCTATTACATTATTCGTGTCTGGAAATATTTGGTTCACCTCTCCTGCTACGTCTCTCGGACACAAACATGATGTTTTTCATTGCTCGACTTTCACGGGTCAGTGATTGGTGTCACCAAACCACACAGTGCGACGGTCGGCTGGGCTAAATGTGGCAATAGGTTGAATGTCCTACTTCGTAACCCTTTCACTGCCAGCTCTTTCAAAATACAATGCATTATGTAGAAGTCTTTTGGAACAAAGTGGTTGTATGTTGGAAAGGGTTAACATAAAACAATTTTAAGAATCATTACCAGTACAGTTAGGTCATGTAATGTGTTGATTTTATCTTTACGTTAAGCAAAGTGTCCAAGTTTTAATTTGTGTATAGCATGCTATCATCACCACTACAGTTCAGTGAACTATTTAAGGTTAAATTTATCTTTACGTTAAATAAAGTGTCCAAGTTGTTTTAATTTATGTATGGTACTGTTCGGTATAGTATGGTATGGCATGGTATGGTGTGTTGTGGTGTTGTGTGGTGCGGTGCAGTGCAGTATGATGCGGCGCGGTGCGGTATGATGCGGTGTGGTGTGGTGGTGTGGTAGGGTAGGGTATGATGTCGTGTGGTGTGGTGCTGTGTTATATGTGGTGTGACGTGGTATGGTAAGGTAGGGTAGGGTATGGTATGGTATGTTGCGGTGTGGTGTGGCATTGTGCGGTGCTGTAGGGTATGGTAAGGTAGGGTAGGGTATGTTGCGGTGTGGTGTGACGTTGTGTGGTGCTGTAGGGTATGGTATGGTATGGTATGGTAGGGCAGGGTAGGGTATGTTGCGGTGTGGTGTGTCGTGTGGTGCTGTAGAGTATGGTATTGTATGGTAGGGTAGGGTAAGGTCTGATGCGGTGTGGGAAGGTAGGGTATCGGATTGTTTAGTATGGTATGGTAAGGTGACTTTTTTACTGGCCTTATGAAAATGGGTAACTATGGATATATTTTTAATGACACGTTTCCTTTATATATATATATATATATATATATATATATATATATATATATATATATATATATATATATATATATATATATAACATATATACAACCATGCATGCAAAGATCTATAATAAAGTAAGATTATGCTTCGGGACCGTTCAACAATTACGTAACGTTATAGTTCGGGGAGAGGGAGGTACGTAACGTTTTCAAAAACAATGTCCTAATGCTATCCCAGACTGTCAATTATCACGACGAAGTTGGCCAACTCGACGTTTCCCCAACTCCGGACTTACTATGGTTGTGCTCAGATTAACAACTAATCGGCCGTAGGAGCTGTATACGAAGAAAATAGATTTGGTAGAATGCTCAGACTAGCAAATGGACAGTTGTAGAAGTCGTGAGAGCAGAAAGTTGGCCAACTTTGTCGTAGCAGTTGGTAGATGGGGTCCTAGCATTAGCAGACGATTTTGTATATGATATTTAAAAAACCCAAATACAAAGAGCACATCCAACAAAGCTGATTAACCAGTGACAGGGAACGAAGTGGAATGGAGACAAGTGTTACATAATTTAGAGGGATTTGGCGTCTCAGCGATAACAGACGTTACACTGAAGGAGGGTATTTAAGAATTGCCATATTTCTCGCCTGAAGTAACTGTTAAACGGTCCCTTTTCATAACCTCTAGCTGTACGATGAACGACACATGCATAACCTGAGCGACATGACGACCCGTTCAAAATCGTATCTCTGTACAGGGCTGTTACAAAACAGTTTTAACTATCTCGTAACTCCTCCCAAGAGTCAGTGTCAGATGTTTCGCCAGCAGAATGACTTGAACTAACCAGAAAGGGGCGGGGCGTAGGCCAGTGGTAAAGCGGTTGCTTGATGCGAGGTCGGTGTAGGATCGATCCTCGTCAGTTTCCCATTGGGCTATTTCTCGTTCTAGCAAGTGCACCACGACTGGTATATCAAAGGCTGTGGTATGTCTTTTCCTGTCTGTGCGATGGTGCATATAAAAGATCCCTTGCTACTAATGCAAAAATGTAGCGATTTTTCTCTCCAAGACTATGTCAAAATTACCAAATGTTACATAATGATATCAAATGTTTGACATCCAATAGCCGATAATTAATTAAATCAATGTGCTCTAGTGGTGTCGTTAAACAAAACAAACTAACTTTTCAACATCTCAGAAAGATACATCCTTGATACTTCGCAAGTAGGAGGACTGTCACTCCCAGGGCTGGCTAGACAAATTCATCTAAACCTGCACAAGACACAGCCCGTTGAACATTTAACCAGACAATCGTATCTAAAATCAATGTATTGCCCACTAGAGTTTTAAACAGTTGTGTTGACATGCACTCATGAATCACTGTCCAATCAGTGCTGTTGCCAGGTGGTCGCGAAAGGAGAGCACATTCCGTCTTTCCGATTGTATCAGCGATTGCCAGTTATATTATATTATATTACATTATACTATAAGAAGGAAATGTTTTATTTAACGATGTATTCAACTTTTTATTTACGGTTATATGGGGTCGCACATATGGATAAGGACCACGCAGATATTGAGAGGAAACCCGCTGTCGCCACTTCACGGGATACTCTTTTCGATTAGCAGCAAGGTTTTTATATGCACCATCCCACAGGTAGGATAACCCATACCACGGCCTTTGATATACCACTAGTGGTGCACTGGCTGGAGCGAGAAATAGCCAAATGGTCCCACCGACGGGGATCGATCCCAGACCGACAGCGCATCCATCACCATACTATAAATACATTATGTACATTAAGATACCCATGCAATATTTATCGTCTCTTCACATTGTGGAATAATATGCCTTTTGAGAGGTCATGACCTCTGATCAGCCGATCGACTGTCGCACAGTACAACAGCATAGATCTTCTTCCAAACAGTTTGTTTTCTTAACGACACATTGATGAACTATCCATCGGCTATTGAATGTCAACCATTTGGTAATTCTAACACGTTGTCATCAGAGGAAACCTGCTACACCCCCCCCCCCCCCCCCCCAATGAAGCAAGGGATCCTTTATATGCACTTTTCCACACAGGACAGCACATACCACGGCCTGGGTCCAGTTGTAGTGCACCATTTGAACGAGAAAACACCCAGTCAGTTGAATGGTATCGATCCTGTGACGCAAGCACCTCAAGCGATCACTCAACCGACTGAGATGAATTTAGCACACACATATGTATGATTTATGTTTATATATAAATACATCTGGCTCCGTTTATAGGTTGAACAGATCTGTGTACGTGCCTGAGTTTATTAAATATGTGTTATTCTCTGAATATAACACACATTGAATGGGAGACAGCTATAGTTATTAATTGAAAAATGATATTATGTTTTTACTACATTTTGAAAAAAAAAAAAAAAAGAGAAGAAAAGTACAATAAACACTGTCTGTCCCACAAAGAAATGAATACTGTATTTTGTGACTACTATTATATTATCGGTATTGTGTA
Source organism: Gigantopelta aegis (assembly GCF_016097555.1). Classification (NCBI taxonomy): domain Eukaryota; kingdom Metazoa; phylum Mollusca; class Gastropoda; order Neomphalida; family Peltospiridae; genus Gigantopelta; species Gigantopelta aegis. The sequence continues at coordinate 17,541,755 of NC_054703.1, read as the reverse complement.
ATTCTGCTTTATAGAAACAAAAAGAAATTCAACAGTTATACATTATTTATTCATGATTTATGATTTTATTTTCAGGTTTTTCTACCGTGAACAGTTTTTTCACGACTACGTGTTACAGTTGTGAGATAGAGAAAACACCATACTGGATAGCAATAGCTTAGTAACTGGTTTAACGTGTCCATATACCACTAGGGTTTCGAACACGCCTGTCCCGAGTCCCCCCCCCCCCCCCCCCCCCCCCCTCCGTTTAGATCTTCAGGAACGCCTCTAAAAGCTAGTCTGTTTGGTAGTCGTTAGGGCGTGGTTTTAGGTGCGGGCCCGGCGAGCTTTCCTAGAAATGTTTATGGAGGGTTTGGGGCGAAATATATTTCTTTATGAAAGATCCAACTACATTTTATTTTAATAAAGTATGCCCATTTAACTATTGGAAAATGTATCAGTGGGTTTAATAATTCCAAGTTTATGCTTATGACAATAGCTTCTATCTTTTTCACGTTAAGGATACGGACACTATAATCTTATATAACAAAACATAAATGCACTTCATCCAACCAATAGTATATGTATTTTCCAGGATGTTTAATTCATGAACATACGTGAATATATAGTGTTTATTTCATCTAATATTTAACTGAATGTTAAATAACTATGACTAATAAATATAAACATAATGGAATATAAAATAGAACTGCCAGTTGTGCTAAGATATCTTAAAATAATAACCATTTCCAACTATTAAAACTGAATTATATTTGTATTAGTGTTATTTTAAAGGCAAAATATTTTCTTTCACAGTCAACTTAGACAGGCAAAGAACATGAAATAGTAAAGTGAATATTTGATTACGAACACTACCAAACAAAACTAGAATACTAGATATAAAACCATATTGTAAACACACAGTATGTAAACATAAGAGTAATACGGTGCACCTTTAGTTTAACATGTTCATGAAACAGTCATAACATAAATGGTAACTCTGTTAACACCAAGTAAACAGTAACCTTATTAACACCAATACTAAACGTAAATATGAACACAATAATTTTCAGATGCAAATCTAACTATTCATGGCCGGATGTGACATCTGCTAGTGTCCATAACCGATCAACTGAACATATTTAACAAATGTAAAACACCCCTAGTAGTATGTTATCAGTAGGGTTCAATATTATGTCTCATTGTGAACTTAATTGTTTATGCAAGTTAAAAATGGTCTTAGTACTGAACACAATTCAGACATGTTTTCAGCATGAGGAATGCCCTGCTAGTCATAATTTTATTTTCAGAGGTGAATGCTGGACGAAATTAACCATTACAAATTCAGCTATATTATTTGTTTGTTCTCCTTGTAATATGGTATAGCCTTAAAATACAAGAACATTTAAATACATGGTTTGGTCGGGTTTAAAAAAAAATAAAGTATCTGAATGTATAATGATGCTTTTTGAAAGGTTACGGACACTACAAATCCACAACCAGTGTACATTATTGTCCAATCCTTCACAGTCCTGTTACATTGAACAGTTTGTCCATACAACTGTACATCACAAATGGTTGTAGAATTATTTTTATCAAGTCAAACATTATTAGGTGGTTATACCCAAACAAAAATGCATGCTTTCGACTAGGTTGTCGCAAGGTAGTTACAAGTTTGTTACAAGGTAGCACAAGTAATGCAAGCTATTTGCAAGCTAACATTTAGCTCATGTAAGGTTGTCAGTAATTCTGCAAGCTTGCCGCATGCATATCTTCAACTGTGCAAGCATGTCTACACTTATGGAAGCTTGCGCAAGATTCCACACAAAAAAGGCTTAGTTTGTGTAGTTGAATTTGAACAGAAAAAGCCAAGTCCATATAATTTTCATGGTTATTTCTCAAAAATCCATAACTTCTCACATGATTTATCAAAATCAATGGGAACAGTGGCTAAACAACCAAAGATACATGTAACAGATTTAGATAGTATTTACAATAATAATTAAAACAAAATTAAGATTAATACATACGCATGATAATGTAATATGGTTAAAACAGGGTCATCTTGTGTTTTACTGGATTTTCAATTGGCCACCAAAATAACAAACATATGCATGGTCATGAGAGGATGACTTCGGCCATGTTTGGTTCAAATTTGCCTGGTGGAATCTGAGAAAACATTGAAAATGTCCGAGCCAATCAGAGGCCAGGGTGGCCATCTTGGATTCTGAATCAGCCCCAAAAATAGCAATTCTTTGTCAGGTCCATGAGAGGATCGTTTGAACCAAGTGTGGTTGAAACCTGGATGGTGGACCTTGAAAAGAAGTTTTAAAATGTCTCAGTCAATCGAAGGCCAGGCCGGCCATCTTAGATTTTGAATCAGCCTGAAAAATAACAATACTTGGTCAGGGCTAGGAGAGGATAATATGGAATAGATTTGGTTGAAATCTGCTTGTACGTGGACCTTGAGAAGTCAAAAACAACTCAGTCAATCAAAGGTCAGAGCGGCCATCTTGAATTTTAAAACTTCCCCAAAAATAACAACTCTTGGTAAGTGCCATGAGAGCATTCTTTGAACCAAGTTTGGTTGAAACCTGACCAGTAGAACTTAAGAAGAAGAAAGATATCTGTCAATCAGAGGCCAGGGCGGCCATTTTGAATTTTGAATCGTCCCGAAAAAATAACAAACTTGGCCAGGGCCATGAGAATATAATTAAGAATACATATGGATGAAATTTGAATGGTGGAAATTGAGAAAAAGTTAAAAATGTCTCGATTTTTCAGATGCCAGGATGGCCATCTTGAAATTTTTATCGGCCTTAAATATAGTAACACTTGGTCCTGCTTCGTGGGACAGGAGACAAAAAGAAAGAAAGAAAACAAGAAGAAACATACAAATAACTTTACACCACTGTGTGGATCTCCAGACAGTGAAGGAATACAACCTAAAGCTAGGATTCCATGTGTCCGTAGTGCGCTATGCGTAGTGCGTTATGCGTGATGCGCTAACAACGGTTTCTATTGAATTCAATTGAAGCGATTCCATGTGTACGTGATGCGTGATGCGTTAATTCAGAACTCCTCGATGATCGTTCCAATACGCATCACGCAGACAATACGGACACAGGAAGTCGAGAAATCACGTGTTTCCTAGTTTTTTTGCGGCAATATCAAAATGCCTCGGAACATTGTTCCAGAAGATATTTTAGAAAAATTAATAGAAGTGGTTAAGCAAAAGCCGTCCATATATGACACTTCAAGAAAGGACCACAAGGACTCTGTGAAGAGTGTCAATATATGGAATAGCGTAGCAACTATACTTGACTGGGAGGGAAAGACAGGTAGGAAGATTAGACCTACATACATAAACACATGCACATTATATATAATCAAACCTGATTTTTAAGTGGTCATGTTTAATTTACTGTAGTACTATGTGTAATGATTTTACATTGATGAAATTGTCTCGTTTTATTTCCACGTTATTGCGTCAGCATTTTAGTGACACATTGTGATGTACATTACGTCACTTGTGTACATTTCATCTCGTCGGGAGTGGGACGTAGCTCAGTGGTATAGCGTCCGCTCAAGGTGGGTCGCCAGATGGATCCTTCTTAGTGGACCCATTAAGCTATTTCTTTTTCCAGCCAGTGCTTCACAATAACGTGGTATGTACTACCCTGTATATGGGACAGTGCATATAAAATATCCTTTGCTGCTAGTCAGAACGAGACGCCCAAGTGGCGGTAGCGGGTTTCCTCTATTGATTTTGAATAATGGCAACAAATGATTTCTCTATGTATATGTAAATCACTTGCTACTGCTACTATGGTTGTTTACGAATTTACGTTTTCTGTTTTTACATAGGTGATTTCTGGAAAGTAAAATGGAGAACACTTCGGGACACTTATGTACGGAAGAGAAGAGAAAGGAAATTCAAGAAAAGTGGATCTGGAGCAAGTGACACAAAGAAATGGAAATTTATTGACATAATGCAATTTTTGGATGAATTTACAGAAGAAAAAATGTAATTTTAAAAAGAAAAATATAATAACGATCTATATCAATTAAACGGTACTTTATTTTCATTTATTTTACTTCCTATTTCTGACAACACAGTAGTTTCTTTTTTAAATGTTTTTGTTTTTTTGGGGTTTTTTAAAGCATATTGAATATTGCAGTTCATATAATTATAACATTAACTATGTCTACATCATATCTTCCTTGCCCTAGATATTACATGCACAATGATTGGGTAGAAGTTATACTGATTATTTTCAGCACTGACAGCAATCTATGTGCAGATAGTCTTTCTCTGAACGAGAACGATGATCATGATGACCTATTTGAAAACTCTGTGGATGGTGATGAAGATCCAGACGATGAGATTGGGTTAAAATATACTGCTGCAGAGGAAAGCTCATCAACAAGGTAAATCGTAAAAAAACCTTCTATTCTCTGAACTGTCCTCTTTGAATGATTTAATTTTGCCATGGCAGTTTGTAAAAATTAGCAAAATACTCCATGAAAACCTCCCGTATTTTGCCTGCCTCCACACCTGATCTGTAACCAATTCGGGGCATATTTTCAAGAGCCTCGCATTCTGTACCCTCAACATATTCTTGCTGGATGGCTTGTATCTGTGCCGGGGTGCTCTGGCTTTGTAGCATGTTGTGCAAAACACATGTAGCCTTTACCACAGATTTGACCGTTTCAGGCTGTACCGCTATTTTTGTGTGATATATTCTCCAACGACATGCTAGTATCCCGAAAGCATTTTCTACAATGCGTCTGGCTCTACTTAATCTGTAGTTAAACAGTTTCTGCTCTTCTGTGCAACCCCTTCCAGGAAATGGTCTCAGAAGAGTCCTTTGTAGTGGAAATGCTTCATCTGCTATGATGACATAAGGCATTGGTCCCATGTGCCTGCCACCAGGAAGAGGAGTATCTTGAGGCAGATTTAATTTACCTGCAGCTAAAGCTTTGCCAAGGCTTGAATGTGAAAAATGCCCCCATCGCTGTTTCGTCCATATGACCCAATGTCAATATAAAGAAACTTGAGATTAGCATCAACTAAGGCTAGTAACACCATAGAAAATGTGTTTTTGTAGTTGAAATAGAGTGATCCTGTATTTTTTGGTGCTTTTAGAATAACGTGTTTGCCGTCTATCGCTCCGATGTAATTGGGGAAGTCCCATTTATCCATAGTTTTCTGCAGTAAGCCTCCATTCATTACTGGTTCTTGGTGGCGGCATATACAAGTCCTTCATGTGATACCAAATCAGCTCACATACCTCTGGAACAATGGTACTAACAGTTGTAGCACCCACACGGAAACTGAATGCAAGTGACTTGTACGACTCACCCGTTGCCAGATATCTGAAATGAATGAAAAGATCATTTATTATTATTATTGTTGTTGTTGTTTTTCTTCTTATTATTGTTATTGTTATTATTATTAATGTATTAACTGTGCTTCTTTTTTTTTCTTTTTTTCTTTCTTTTTTTTAAATAGCATAAAGAGCCAGTCAACATCAAACGTCAACAGAACATCTGCTAGTGGTAGCAAACAAATAATAAGATCAAAGCAAGCCAGGTATAGAAAAACTAAAGAACCAGATGGCTTTGAGAAGGCACCGATTGATCTCTGCACAAGTACTAAAAAGAGAAGGGAAAACATTCCAGAAGCTAGAGATGCAGATGAGGCTTTCCTTGAGCCATACATTCTTCGTCTAAAGAAACTGCCAAACGATGTTAAAGGAGTGGTGCAATTTCAGATTGCACAGTTGTTCTTCAATGCAGAGAATAGGCATTTGCCACCCCAAACTATTATGCCTCTTCCTCCAATGCAAGCTTGTGTGCAGCCTCAAACACATTGCATAATATCTCCCTCCAGCACTCTTCAGCAGTGCGTTCCCTTATATCAGTGCTCACCACAAAGTAATCACTATGAAAACGAGCACTTCCCCAGTGTGGAGAGGGAAACATCAGATGTTCTTGGCATGGCTGTGACCGAGTTAAACAACTGAGACAGGAATTAATATGTTTCTTTATTATGGCAACCTTAATGTATAGAGCACTGTAACGTTTGCATTCGGTATTTTAGATGCAATAGGGCCAGGATGGCAAATGCTCACTATTCATGATTTTCAGGAAACAGTTCATACCACAGTCATTGTATAATTTTGATATTTGTATTACATGTTTTTGCAAATAAATAGAACTTAACAAAATATATACATGTGTATGTTTATGTTATTACCTCAAACAAATTGTAAGTCGTTCCGTTGGACTGATGGTTTCTCTTGTTAGGTTTATTTTGACAAGGTGTAGCTCTAAATGCAACAAAACTTGCTGAAATTGTTCCCTGCTTAAACGAAAGTATTGTTGGAATACTTTTGAATCCAACTCAAGTTCTTTAACCAGATGATGGTACGTTCCAAATATTTTTCTCTGTTTCAATACTGCATGGACCCAGCACTTATGTTTCCTTCGTTTGGTTTTCTTTCGGTAGTAATGCGCAATTCCAGCTATGAGCAACATATTTTCATCTTCTTCCACCTCTCTTCTTAAACGCGCTAGTTTTGACCAGCAGGGAGGCATGACTTCACTACAAAAGATAAAGTCTAATATAGATAATGTTCCGTAAAAATAACATTCAACAAAAAATATAAACGCAATACACAGAAACTTATATATGTACGTGTATATGCAGCATAATTATGATAAGCCAGTTTGTTAAATGTCAGCGGATCCAAGTCGATGGTGTTGGGGTGAGTGCCCTTTTCTAAAGAATATAAACAGTTTATTCCTTCAGTGGGGGAGATGGAACATTGATATTTTTTGGAGGTAGATTACGGTATATATCATGATTTGAGTAAACATCGAAATATTAAAAGTTATTAAAAGTTGCACCCACACACTAGAAGCCAGACATCCGTCATATAATATTTTCAAACAGTAACAATAATTTTGTGATAATAACTACACTTAAACCATATTTTGCAAGCCATATTCACAAAATACACACCTATTCTTTTCTCCAGTCTTGCTCCAAAAGGACAAAGTAGTTTCACGCAGATGAATATATACGGATACATGGAAACGGGCAAAACGCATTGCGCATCACGCATCACGCATTGCGCATCACGCATAACGCACTACGGACACATGGAATCCTAGCTTAAGAAGAAGATGATTAGGATCAGAAGGGTTTTTTAGCGTGTCAGTTTAGTCAAGACTACCCCACATACGTGGAACATGTCTATCATACAGGAACACTACGTTTGTAAGTATCTGACTACATGTAGCACCTATTTTTGTTTTTGTTTTAACAGTTCATGTTTTTCACTTTAAAACTGATCGTTTTTTTTTTTTTTAGACTACATAAATTATGAAAATAACTTGATTTAAAGAGATATTAATTGTCTGCAAGCCATCGTTATTTTAACATAAACCATTATTAAAAACAAAGGGATTATTTCAGTAAAAATGTAACTGGGAATGTATATCTTAAAACAGTACCCTAATTTGAGTGTGCAATTTTCATTGAAACAAGAAATCTAGACTACTCTATGCAGTTAACAGTGACCCATATGCACCAACACAAACCAAACATTGATGTGCAGGATATCATAAAGTGCTGAATCTTGTAAAAAAACCCACCCCACATTGTATAGTTAATTTGCCTGAAAAAACAAACAAAAACAATTTAAACATTTATTTTTCTTGTCTTTCTCTTTTCCCACAGTCGCTTTAAGTCGTTCGACACGTATATTGTGGAGTTTAACTTCCTCCAATCTGTCTCGTTACTGTAATACTGTTTTAGCTCCTCTCCGAGATACGCAAATCGGGGCATGTTTATTGGTGGTTTAGGTAACGCTTTTAGTTGAAAGAGTCCCTTCAGCTTCTTGTAGCTGATGGATCGTCCATAAACACTGATTCTGTAAAGGAGGAAGTCCAAGAGGTACATCAGCTTCGGTTCTGTGTAGTGAAAGCTGATGGTAAGCTGGCTGCAACAGTCGTCGCCCTGTAAAGTGGAAACAGTCATTGTCAACAGAAATAAATAACAAGGGAATCTTTGTTTAACATCACCTAGATCGTTGAATCTATCACAATCTTTGTTTAAAATCACCTAGATCGTTGAATCTATCACAATCTTTGTTTAAAATCACCTAGATCGTTGAATCTATCACAGTAAACACTTGGTCAGGATGCTTCATTTGATTGATGGGTTGTTCAACAATACATCACTGCCCTAGCTTTCAGTCAGGATAGTGATAAATCACTACCCTAGCTTTCAGTCAGGATAGTGGTAAATCACTGCCCTCGCTTTTAGTCAGGATAGTGGTAAATCACTGTCCTAGCATTTTGTAAGAATAGTGGTAAATCACTGCCCTAGGGTTTAGTCAGGATAGTGGTAAATCACTGCTCTAGATTTCAGCCAGGATAGTGGTAAATCACTGCCCTAGGTTTTAGTCAGGATAGTGGTAAATCACTGCCCTAGTTTTCATTAAAAATAGTAGTAAATCCCTGCCCTAGCTTTTGGTCAGGGTAGTGGTAAATCAGTAAATCACTCCTCTAGATTTCGGTATGGGAGTCATATCCAATCTTGTGACTATTGATACTGTCACTGGCAACCCACCAAAATTGCTCTAATCACCTTAATTATTTTGGCCGAGCAGTCAAAGTTTAGTTCTGGCTTTATTTGTTCACACAGAGCTTCTGGCTTCCTGTAACTTTGTATTACAAATTCTTTCCGCATGAAACTACCACCCCCACCCCATTTCTACTTTGGACTCACTGAGTATACGTGCCATGAACCTTCAATGGATAAAGTCACAATATTAATTTTACTCATTTTCAGTTTGTCACCGTTTTGAAGTGCTATTTTCGAGCCACCTAATTTAAGTCGCTCATCTTAAAACATAACTGTCTGAAAAACGAAATTAACTATTGTAATGTGGGGGTGGGAGTGGGGGTATGGCGTATTGCATTATGCTAGTCTCAAACTACCAAATGGCAGCAGAACGTTGGCCAGCTTTCTGCTGTTACGACTTGTACGATTGTCCAGTTGCTAGCCTGAGTGTCCCTACAACTCGATTCTTGTTGTATTACTGGCATAGGAAGCGAGGGGGGGGGGGGGGGGGGGGGGGGGGGGGGGGGGGGTTGGGGGTGGGGGTGTGTCACCTTCCTACGCCACTGTGTATATCCCATTAATTATTAATCTGAGCGCACTCGTTTAAGTCGGGAGTTGGGAGAAATTACAACGCAACTAGCATTATATTGTAATACTTACCATTTTTGATGGAATCCTTGAAAATATTTTAAGAAAACCAGGCATGGGTCCCACCAGATATGCATATACATTGACAGCATGGAATGCCTTTCGGCCATGTCGATCAACAGGGCTGTATGACAATACGTCAGCTTTGTACAGGCACCGCCCAGTTTCAAGATCTTCGTCCCCGCCCTCTAGTCGACACCTTCCAGGAACTTTGTAACCGTTTTGAACCAACCTTTTCAGGGCCTCTCTGCTTAGCACGTAGGAGGCGCCACCGCTCATATATCCGTTTGGTGCATACTGGATGAACAGATCTCCCATATATATCGGCTGGCTAGCGTTATAGTGAGAGAGCAAGTATTTTAAGTTTTCCACAATGATATACGTATCGTCATCAGCCTTGAGAAAAAAGTCAAACTGGTTCAGGTATTTGTTATAAAGATGCGTGAAGGCGACCCGAGTCTTTTCCGTCAACGTCTGGCGATCGTCTTCAATCTCAACCGGAAGTATATCTGCGCCTGTCATGTTGGTTGTCATCACATAGAGAGTCTTGTCGCAGCGCCGCCCCCACGTTTGATTGACAGCTCGGAGTTTGTTCTCGAGATGATTCTGCATGGAAGTGATGAAGCATGCAACCTTGACCTTCTTGGAAATAGCTTCGGCAAGTTTATTATCTATATCCACTGATAAAATAAACGAAGACAATAATTTAATATATTTCTAGTATGTTAATCTTATATATCGAGGACTATAAAGAAAAAGAAATTTAAAGTTTAAGTTATTTAACGACACCACCAGAGCACATTGATTAATTAATCATCGGCTATTGGATGTTATTTGATAATTTTGACACGTAGTCATCACAGGAAACCCGGCTACATTGTTCCTAATGCAACAAGGATCTTTTATATGCATTTTCCTACAAACAGGACAGCACATACCACAACCTGTGATCAGTTGTGGTGCACTGTAAGGATGTCGGTGTAACTATGCTAACGAAAAAGAAATAATCTAAAATATGGGCCTATTGTATGGCCATTTACTGTGGAGCCAAACATAAATGGCCCGAGTTGTTGTTTTAACGTCACTAACCCTAATGCACAAGTTATGTATGTAGGCCTACCTTTTCCGTTTCTCACCCCCGTCCGCACCACTATACCAACCCATGACGACTGGACTATACCCTAGTCTGATACTCTCTCTCGTTCAGACGGATCCGGCTTCTCAAGATCTGCCCATTTTCAACACCCCCCCCCCCCCCCCCCCCCCCCCCCCCCCTCCCCCTCCATCCAGAGTCGGGCCACCGATCTTATCGGAGGTCGGACTCGGGATGGGCGTGTTCGAAACCCTAGTGGTATATGGGCACGTTAAACTAGTTATCATTATCACCAAAAAAAACACAACAAAAAACAACAACAAAAAAACAAAACAAAAACCCAAGAACAAACAAACAAACAAACAAGAAAAAAGAAAAAACCCACCGTCAAAACATTTGATTTGCAATTGATAATTCCAGTAAAATATGCACTTTAAAAGCCTAATAACTAGTTTCAGTCCCTCGTGAATGAATGTTGTAAAACCCTCGCCTTAGGCTCGGGTTTACAGCATTAATTCACATGGGAGAGATAATTCATAATTCCTCGTAGCTGGTTAGTTATTCTTTAAATATTTGCTCTATTAATTTTCTGTTTCTTGAAAAATGCTCCATTCCCTGGTTGTTGGGACAGGAACCGACTCAGGGGAATGGCGCGTGGGCGTGTGTTGGCCTATCCGTGTGTTGTGTGATACAACTCCACACTGTATTACCCTTTTGAAGTATTTAGCCAACATGTAAGATCACTGGCATCCTGCGTTTCGTGCACTCACCATCTAGTACTTATACTGGGGCGGATAAGTGACCAATCACTTCTGGAAAGAAGCATAAACTGTGCCCTAGGGGGCACCATGACGTCACTCAACGTTTTTGATGTCAAGTAATTCAATAGAACACATGTGAAAAAACATATATCTTCACGGTGAAAAAAGAAAGAACAAAGTTCATAACATTAATGTATGTAATTTCTCCGGTTACCATGCTCTTGGTATCTGTACCTAGATCTGATGTTGAGGTCAAGGAATCCAGTGATGTGTCATACCTTGCCAGTATAGTAATCGACATAGATAAGAATGAGAGCAGTGTCTGTGCTTCAATATGAATTAACTGCTCACTATTAAAAAACCTGATAACGTAGATCACAACCCGTCATCCACTTCAAGCCATGATTCTTTCCATGGCACAATATTATCAATCACACAGCATAACACAAATGACAATCCTGGTGTTGTTAGGGTCCTTCAGAAGGTTCCTGGAAACAGAGTTCAACCAAAGTCGAAATGTCATCAGCCGGTAGAGGCATCACTGCTTACCAATGTAGGTTAAAGCTATTTGTAAGCAGGTTAAAGCTATCTTAATTTTGTGTAGATTCTTTGCAAGCCCTCCTTTCCCCTATAGCATGGCAATGTCATATTGAAGATTGTTCAGCGAAGCGCAGTCTGCATTTTTATACAGGGACCCATAATATCCCTTGTGTTTCCAAATTTGCAATCAACTGCAACTGGTCAACCTTCTTCGTTAAATTGAACATTTTCCGTGTTACAACCAAATAATTATACTGTATTGCTTATTCCTTAGCTGATCATGTATAGCATGCGCTGGTGTAAACATGTGAAGACAGGTATATTTATTTTCCTTTTATGAGGCGATACAATGATATTACCTTCACTCCAGTTATTCTTCTTCTCCGATCTGAAAGTCATGTTCAGACTTCCAGTCCTGGTCTCACCAGGAACAGGAAGTCTGATGTCCATTGATGGGATGTCGCCGGTCTTCAGTTTCTCTTTGAGGTCCATAGGATATCGCCAGGTTTCTTTTCTCAGAGTATTGTGTGATGGGCAGAACTGAAGGATGTGTTTGGGCACTTGTGCCACATGGACATTCATCAGAGTGGGTAAGTTTGAGTCTAGATAGATGGGAGAGCAGGCAAAAAAATTTCTCACTCTAAATATAATTACTTGTTGTGTCTATCCAGGGTTTCATGGTAATCCTTCTCTTTTTCCACTTACATTTTATGCCTTCCAGATGGTGTTAAAGTTGTTCTTTACGATGGTTTTCACCTCTGAGTATGACGTGGGATTGGATATCTGCTGGAGTCTGCTTCCCGCTTATGAGAGCTTGTCTGATTCATAGTTATCTGGCACACCACAGTGGGATGGTATCCATTAAAGGATCAAGTTTGTTCTTGTGATAAGGTCTTGAAGTTCCCTCCTGGTAGCCAATAGAATCTGTTCACCTACATAGACCTGAAGTCCTTCCTTTCTTCAAGTGAGTGTAATATCGTGTGTTTTTTGGTGTTTTTTTGGGTGGGGGGTAATTGTCTTTACTGCACCTGTTGCCTGAAACCTGTGGTACAGGGGCATGTAAAATACTCTTAAGTCTAATGCACCTGTTATCAGCTGGAGGCTAGCATTTGGATTATTGCCAACCTTGCCGTGTTGGTTTTTGTTGATGTGATCCATGATGTTCAAGCATACATGTATTTTAGACGTGGGTGAATTGCATCTATGTAGACTTGAGTGATGATTTTGCCACACTTTATGCCATTTTTTATTGCCTTGTTGTCCATAGCGTTAACTTGTGGTATCCAAGGTGTATCATGCTGGGGGATATTTCCACTTTGGAGATAGACATTATGAAGGACGATATACCAGTTATACCAGTTTTACCTGGTATATACCAGTACTTGCTATGCATGACCAGCTAAGGAGAAAGCAGTACTAACTTGAGAAAATGACATCCTATATTTCCATGAACTCCAGATCCCAGAGATTAATTTCGGCCATAGTGACACATGTTATACTTCCAGCCCCGATTACTAAAAAACTAAGGCTCTTTTTCAGCCCCTGCTGCAGGACTAATGAAAACGAAAGTGATCTGGTGAACATAAATATATAATGGTCAGCCTACTTTTACAGCTTACATGTATCTGTAGCTATGATCCTGCTATTATTGCTCTACTTGTAGTTTCGAGATGGTGCACACTCACCCGCTGTGGTCAAGCAGGGAATGAATATCAACCAATATATCACAATTTGTGTCAATCCAGGCTAGATAACAGTGCTCACTGTTGATCAGCCAGTGTGCTATCGCGAAAAATATTTAGTAGAAATGGCCAGATGAGTATAGGGAAAGATAATATGTTGTACTGATGGGGGATCTCCACATACAAATACACATGTAGAAAGTAATTAGTGACTGGCTTCACGGAAATGGTTGGACCTGTGCGATGACTACAGCCAATGTTACAACTGAGATGCATGCAGCTGGGCCCCGTTCCACGAAGCGATGTTAGCTCTAAGATCACCGTAATTGCACAGCTAACATACGCACTTAAGGAGATCTCTGCAGAAAGGTTCACACACATCCAGCGGTCAATGGGCCCATCAAGTAACAACAGCGGCTCTGTTCAATCTTCTCCACAGGTCATATGCCGAGTATCAAATCAACACACCAAGTCAGAGTTTTTGCCAGAAGGAAAAATGGGTATGGCGCCATACCCAGATTTTTTTGGCAATTTGTTTTTTTAAAAGTTAACCTTTGAACAAAATTAATTACTCTTATCATTAATGTATAATTTTCTTAACCCTAACCCTAAACTTAACCCATTTTCTTTCTGGGGGAAGCCCACCCAACACACCCTGTTGACTGTGGTTGCATTCAATTCCATAGCGCCATACCCAAAAATTTCTTTCTGGCAGAAACACTGCAGGTGATGAACAGCTACACTATGATGAGCAGTG
>NC_054703.1:17500157-17522657 GCF_016097555.1 Gigantopelta aegis | reverse complement strand
ATATACATTACACAACAAAACAAGACAACAAAAATTAAAAGTAATCGGCTAAAGATAAAACCCCGCCCGCCCCCCCCCCCCCCCGACAAAACTGGGGGCAAGGCGGAGAAACCCCAACCAATCTAATACATTACACAACAACACAACCAAAAAATTAAAAGTAATTGTCTAAAAATAAAAACCCCGCCCGGCCCCCCAAATAAAACGGGGGGCAAGGCGGAGAAACCCCAACCAATTTAAATATAATTTATAATAATAAAAAAAAAAAAAATAATAATAAAAAAAAAAAAAAAAAAAAAATATATATATATATATATATATTTAACTGCACCCCCCCCCCACTAAAATGAGGGGGGGGAGGCAACGGCCATACAAATCAAACAAAGTAATATACAGTTAAAATGTATTATATATTAAAAACTACAATAAACAAGTAGCCAAAAGGATTAGCCTATAGATACCCAGTGTTATCCCAAGTATAACCCTAGAATTGTACAACAAGGTGAGAATTACCCCTAGCTTAATATTATAATGAGAAAATAAGGTTAATTAATAATAAAAAAACATTATTAAATTAAATAAATTATTAAATTCCGGGGAGAGCGACTGGGGGGTAAGAAAGGAAAAATAAATATTAATTTTAATTTTATTTTAATAGTTTTAATTCATCCAGGTACCGGACTAAGCGAGATAGCACTCCCAAAACGCATACCCTAATGGACATTACGTGCATATAATAAGGGGGAGTCCCAGTCGGGGCCGGAGAAGCAACAACCAAGTATTGCCCCCGACCCCCAGGAACTTTCCAATGCGATTCCAGGACCGCCGCTCGGTGCTGTTTACCAGCTTATGAGCCCGGCGCCCAGATGTAATTTAATAGAAACAAAAAATTAGATAAAATATTACAAATAAATGATACATGGTAAATCAAATATTTAGATATTAACCTTTGTCTCCATCACATAGCCATTAATAACCTATCTATAGTTAATTTATACTGTTTATTTGGATTTAATGGATATATTGGAGTCCCTGACTGACTGAGTATATAGGGAAGTAAGTTTATTTATTGGGTTATCTCTAACCAAGTTTTTAGTTTTATATAAATGTTTTAGTCCCTGCTTTATTCTTCTAAGGGTAAGTGGTAGCACTCCAAGTTCAGCTAGGACACTATCATGGGGCGTGCAAACAGAAGGTCTAGTAATAGTACATAGTGCCCTGTTATTACACGCTCTCAAGCCTCTTAAGCTGGGTGTCACTGGCACACCCAAAGGCCTGCGCACCATATTGAAGTCTTGAGACTATGAATGCCTCAAAAATTATGAGCAGAGTTTTCCTATCATTGCCCCATGGGACAGCTGATAATACTTTTAATAAATTTATATAATATTTACAAATGCTAACTACATTGGCTATATGCTCGACAAAAGAGAGACGCTGGTCAAAGGTCACTCCCAAAAAGCGGACCGATTTGACTTGAGTAATTTCTTTATTATCATACATTAAATCTAGTTTTGGCATGGGCTGACCGATTCTGCCCAGAAAAGAAATAGAACAAGTCTTAGATTGGGAAATGGTAACCCCCCAGTCCTCAGACCAATTTTGTAAAACATTTAAATCCGACTGGAGGTCTGTTTTAACCAATTCAAAAGTATTCCCTACCCCACAGAAGGCTGTATCGTCCGCGAACAGACCCGATACTTAATTGAGAATTTTTAGATACATTGTCAGTGAGCGATTTTGCCAAATCATTAATAAAGATGCCGAATAACGTTGGAGCTATCACTGACCCCTGGGGGATGCCATTTTCCAGTTCCAAACAGGGTGAAGAGTAACCTTTAAATATTACCGTAAAACTTCTATTATTTATAAATATATCAATAAAATTAAACATAGATCCTCTTACACCCATTTTATATATTTTTTTGTAACAATCCGTGCCTCCAGACCATGTCGTATGCCTTTTCAATGTCCACGAAGACACCGGCCACCTTGTGTTTCCTCCTAAAGGCGTTTTTTTTACCTCGGTCTGTAAACGAACAAGATGGTCAGTGGTAGAGTGTTTTTTTCTAAACCCACTTTGAAACTCAGTAAATAATTTATTGAGCTCCAGGAAGTGGGTAAGGCGAATATTAACCATATACTCCATAGTCTTGCAGACACTGGATGTCAATGAAATCGGACGGTAATTTTTTGGATCCGTAAGGTCCTTTCCCCTCTTTGGGAGAGCAAACATTTCTGCGTGCTTCCAATTGAGGTGGAGGTACCCTTGTTTCCAAATTAAATTGTTCAAGTATATTGGTGGGAATATGTTTAAAAAATAAATAAATAAA
Source organism: Gigantopelta aegis (assembly GCF_016097555.1). Lineage (NCBI taxonomy): Eukaryota > Metazoa > Mollusca > Gastropoda > Neomphalida > Peltospiridae > Gigantopelta > Gigantopelta aegis. Next base: position 17,520,324 of record NC_054703.1, on the reverse strand, counting down.
TTTATCTGGCCCTGAGGCTGAGCCTTTACGATGCTGAAAAGCTTTGAGAAATTCTTGGAGTGTAAATGGAGTGTCATAATCGTTCCCGCCTTCACGGAACTTGGAATTCAGGGGAATTTTATTATATTGTTCCATAAATATTTTACGTTTTTGAAATTTTTTAGAAAAATTAGCAGTTGCAGAATTTTATTTAAAAATTGCTCCCAGAATATTTACTTTATCCTGATTTGTTGTATATATTTTACTATTTTTTAAAATATTAGAAAAACTGCCCGGTTTCCCCTGAATTCTTTTGATCCTAGACTAGACCTCCCCACCAGTCGTGCCTTCGCCAATAGAGCTGACAATTTTCTCCCATGAGGCCTTTTTTCCCTTAGCTATTGTATGGACAAGTTTATATTTAGCATTCTTAAATTTATTTATATTTTCCTAATTTTTATCTTTTTAAAGTTTATTAATTTTCTTAATTTATTTATTTCTTTTTTAAGTAAATTCAACTCATCGGTCCACCAAGGGACCGAGTTTATTCTACCTTTTTTCCCTCTTACCGGTATAGTTTTTAAAGCAATATCAATTACAGTTTTAATTAATTTATCATTAAAAATATCAATATTAGTATTTATAATCTGCTCAGGATTAATATCGGCACACATACTCTCAAAACGTAGCCAATCAGCTTTACTAAAATTCCAATGTTTTTGTTTATTGGGTTCTTCCCAAAGACAGTTTTTATTAAAAACGGTTTTAATAGGGAGGTGGTCACTACCAAATTCATTGAGCACCTCCCACTCACACTTAGCTGTCATGCCCCTTGAAATAAGGGTGACGTCTAGACATGACCAAGTGTGATAAGCATCTGAGAGAAAAGTCGGGGTGCCATCATTTAAACAGACCAAATCATTACTATCCATTACATTTTCAAGTATTTCGCCTGAAGCATTGGTCACTTTCGAGCCCCAAACAGAATTATGACTATTAAAATCACCCGTAATTATTACATCCAAATTACTGTTACCAATAATTTTTGAATAATCATTAACATTTATTTTAGCATTACTGGCACCCGGATGTACATACAAATTAAATATATTAAAATTATAATTAAGGCCATGTATAGACACGCCCAAAGATTCAATATTGGGATGAGTGGCAACATGTGGAAGTCTAGAGTGGGCGATGCCCTCCTTAATGAATGTAGCTATGCCCCTCCCCCCCCCCCCCCCCCCCCCCCCCCCCCCGAAGTGACCCCACTATTGAAAAAGAGACCAGTATAGCCTGAAATTTTATAATCTAAAAATACTTTTGATTGCCTCTGTTTATTTGTTAAATTAGTGATCCAGGTCTCTTGAATGGTGATCACATCAAAATTATTATTATTATCAGTTAAATATTTTTTTAATTCTGGCCCATGTGTGCGAAAACCTTTGGCGTTCCACTATACCACTGTTAGACCTTTAATAACATTAGCATTATTCTTATTAAATTTACAGTTACGATTGTTATTATTAATATTATTATTACTATTTAACACTACTTTAGATCTTGTACCCATTATAGGGGACGAAACAATACTAAGTTAGAGTTAAATAAAATTATATGCAACCTAGTTAACTGTGTTGTTAATGTCTTGCAACAGGTCAACCAAGTTGCGTTCCCTAAACCATTTAATAGTTCTAGACTGGGCCGACCCTATTTCTATTTTAACAGCTAAGTGCCTGTCAACAATTTGACATGCCACTTTACTGGCTTCCTCAATGTCAGCAATATTGTATTTGGAAGGGGGGGGGGGGGGGGGGGGGTAATTTTAAGTGCTCCATCCAAAATAAGGGCTGAAATTATTCTAACGAACTCGAGCTTACTAACCTGATTATCTACGTCACCACTATAGATTGATCCCCCCTGAGTTCTAATGGGTCTTTCCTGGGTCAGTGGTCTGGGTGGGGGGGGGGGGGGGGGGGGCACGATTTACCAATGGGGAAACAGAGCGAACAGAGGCGGGGGGTGCAGCTGGAACTCCCACGTCTCCACCATGATGGCGATCTCTTATCTTGGAGTCCGCCAACACCCTGATAGCGTTTATGTGCTCCGGGCATTCCTTAGAATGAGTGCAATGAGGACCCCGACAGTTCGCACAGAAGATTTCTCTTGTGCACGGACTGTCCGGGTACCTCTTGGGGCGGCTGGCCCCACACCGGAAGCATATAGGATGTTCCCTAGTGGATCTGCACCTCTTAACAGAGTGACCCCACCTCTGACACTTTGCACATTTAATGGGTTTATCCAAATAATTGTGCATATGAAATCCTATACCATTAATTAAAATAATATCCACTTCCGTAGGGCGGGACAGGAGGATATCAATATAGCCATTATGCCAAACAGTGATATTGGCTATTTGCAAATCACTGTTTGCCTTCCTGGCCCTAATGAGAATATCAATCCCCTTGGCCCCCACTAAATTGGTTTTGGCTATACGCCGCAACCCAAGATTTGGGGGTACTGCAGCCCACTGCCTGCCAGTTGCCCCCACCCCTCCTCCCCTGTTAACTGTTTGAAAGGGGGCCTGATTAGAATTAGAGGCGGGGACAGACTGCATTGGAGCAGCACTCCCCACTTCTCTAGCCGGTGTAACTTGTTTATAAAAGGGGGCGGTACCCTCCTGAATCCGCCCTGGGTTGGATGATAAGGGGGGGGGGGGGAATGATCGAAGTCCATCTCAACCTCTGTGCCAATTAGAGGGAGGCTTCTATTATGTTTAGTAGACGGGAGTTGAACTTTATTTTTTATCTTGGGACGTTTAATGTTGGGCACCAATTCGATGTCCTTCTTTAAAAAAATCTGAGTTTTGAGGTGAGCCCCCCCCGAACCAGACCCTGGCGAACAGGAATTTTTTCTTTTATTCTTTTTTTTGTCCAAAACCTTGGTAAGTAGACACTTCGGCAAAGCTCGTACGAGTCCGGTTACCGAATGAATCGTTGCTGACCAGCCTGTGGAGCCGTTCGCTCTCCCCGACAGACTGACCAGGGCCGGTGCCAGCGCCGCCGGCGAGAGCCCGACAGGACCCATCACCGGCATCCGCCCGCACCCCAGCTCGGGGTTCTGTTTCACACTTCTGCAGTACAACAGCAACCGTGTCGGTGCACCCGGGGAACGGTCTAATATGAAACAGAGGGACAAGGGCAGCAAAAGGGGCGTCCACAAGGGTTTTAATAAATGTTTGGCCATCTGTTAATCTAGTAAAGAAAAAATAGTATCTTTAATGTTTTGATGGGTTGTCTTTTGCATGGCAGCTATGGAATGCTGTAAAAACAGCAGTCCATAGGCCGTGGGATCTAGACTTCCAAAAAGTACCCTCCTCAATCCTACAATGTACTTTTTTGTTACTGCTTTAATTTTTTTAACACGGATTGGGAGGGAGGACCGTTCCTCTAGTGGACCGAACTGGTTGCTGGTGGGGATGTTAGAAACTATCTCACCTGTGCTGGACTCTAGATCGGTTTCCTCAACAACAAGAGAAGTATCCGGTTTTCTCTTTCTATTTTCTTTGCTGGGGGGTGGGGCTTGGGGGGTAGAGATGTTCATAAATCCTGACTGTGTTCTAGTCTTCATGCTGTCGTTGTTACTTACCTGTTGAAGACTATCTCTGGCTCTTTTCAGATGAGGGGGTGGAGTGGGTGGGGGGGAGGGGGATCTGGGGGATTTTAACAAAGACTTACCATCAGACCCCCCCCCCCGACTGACTCAATTCAATTTTAGTTCTTTTAAATTGGAGTGCGGTGTAACGACGGAGGAGTTAAGCCCTCCCCCAACCTTGGAACTGGATTCTGGATCCAAACTGTCTTTCTCCAGTGCAGTGTACAGACCCCCCGAGGTGTCAGACGGCAATTCTGAAATACCACTGACATCCAAGGAGAGGTCCGACTTGGAGATACGGTTGAAAATATACTATAATTATGTGGCCTAATAGGTGCATCCCGGGGGTCGGGTGTATCAATTTTAGATTTCTTTTTTGCTGGAGTCGACGAGCTGTGTGGAAACCATGCAACGTTTGTATGATCCCACTCACCTCCCTCCCCATTTCTAATGGAGCGATCGGCAATGGCGGAATTTACCGACTGTACGCCAGCTGTCATTTTTGACAAACTCTCGTTGAGCCGGTCAAATGCCCGGTCAACGGAGTTCTTTGGCTGAGCCATTTTATACACAATCAATATTGCTATAAGCTAATAAAATAAAGTAATTAGGGGGTCAATATTCGGTGAAAACAACGGTATTGACTATGCTAATGGTTTATTCATAATGGTCATCTATGTCACATTTCTATTACTAACGTTTAACATTTACATTGGGGTTTGTTGTATTACTGATTAGTATCTGTTGAATCAGTTTTGTACATAAACATGGCATTGAATATGACAATGGTTGATTCGTAATCGTAAGTTATGGTTTCTAGTATCATGGAATCCCTATCAATGAATGAATGAATGTTTAACGACTCCCCAGCACGAAAAATACATCGGCTATTGGTTGTCAAAGTATGGTAAATGCAAACAAATAAAGTGATGATCAACATGTTTAATATGTTTTAGCGTGGAGTTCGGCCACTAGACTGGTTTATGCGTGACATGTTAAACCGAATGACCACTTCACGAACGGGTGTTAGTAAAACGCGGACCAGACCGGAACTAAATCAAGATATCTAATATATAGCTGAGGACTTACAGGCTCTAAATTGCCCCAAAGCTGAAGCGGTAATACTATTACTAATAGGTGTGCCCAAAATCAGTATGCCCCAAATTGGCAAGCCCGAATTAAGTACAAACATGCTGACCTCAAAACACTTCACCTCAAAATCAACGGAATGTTAAAGCCGCACACCCTAGTTCCATCCAGCGAAAATAAATTATAATTTGGTTAATCTACAAACCTGTAACACACTTAGATCACGTTTTTATCAAATGGAGTGAAAAAGCAGGAATGCCCATGTCCCAATTGTTTGAAATAATTTTGAAAGTTAGTATTCTGATGTCACCGGTAGATGTCGCTCGAAGCACAACAATGCCTACGTCACGACAAATTTCACAGAGTGCGCACAGACTTAGGGTGCGTTCTTTTCACCTCTCCTGGACATGTTCCAACTGTTCTGTCCTGGTTGTATCCCCTCTCCAGATATCGTAAGACTTGGTTTTAAGGGTTTGTAACGTTTTGTATTGAGACACTTATCTGAACTTTATTGTTACTGAAAATGTTCACGAATTGTGAAGAAAAATCTCACAAATGAACAACAACAAATCGGATGTTGATTGTGCGAACCGTGCACGAGAAAACAAACCGAATCAAAATGATAACGTAGAGGCACTGATTTTCCTTTTTAGATTTTTCCCTTTTCCGTTTCATAATGTTACAAAATCCGGTTTTTTCCGTTTCAGTATTAAACAAATTCTGTTTTTGTTTCACACAGACTTCGGACATTTTCGGTTTTCTTTACGATATTATCGAGAAAATAATTACAAACGATCACACTATAAACCACTTCCCTTATATAATTTATTTTGAACAAATACTACTGCATTCCTTTGTGAGATCGGAAATATGGCAATGCCGCAAATGTTAAAAATTAATAAGCAAACATAACATATTATATCTTTCACTTGAGTAAATATCGGACAATTTTAGCTCACAATGTTCGGTTTTTCCCGTTAAATCGCCTGGAATAAGCGAAGAAAACACGAATGGTAAAACGTCTAGATACTCTACATTAAACATTTGGCGTAACATACAAAGGTACTAGTGTCGTAGCGTAGCACAGGCAGATGTCGGTGTCTATAGTTTCTAGTTCGAAAAATAAATTTTAATTAATCAAATGCGCTATTTAAAGTTAAATAATGTTTTGGAAAAAAATCGGGAATTCCGTTTCAGATAGGTATTTCCGCGATTCCGTCCGCGATTCCGCGATCACGGAAAATCAGTGCCTCTAATAACGGTCACGTGGTATACCAACATCTGTGACGTTACACGGGAAGATTCCCTCTAAAAATAGATTGGACCTCGCTTGCTTAACGGTTTTTTCTCGACAACACGTCTTGTGAAAAAATGCAAAAAATGCATTTCGTGGTTTTACAAACATCAGGATTACCAAATGTGGTATTCTAAATAATAAAATGTAAGTAAAGTGCAATTTTATTTGTGAAAAATGGGGTTTAATAGCGAAAAACAACGCCGTAATGGTTAACAAATAAACGTAACTAGGGTGTGTCCCTTTAATTGTAATTAGATTATAAGAACTTGAAATGCATTTCCGAATATGTACAACTCTTTACCAGCTATTATTAACATTACTGTACTAAAAATAGTTTGATGTGCTCAGAAAAGGCAAAAAGGCTGTTGTGTCCAAATTAGTGAGATCTAAAGCCCTGAATTAGATTTGTCATATTAAAGGTGTAATATTTTAATATTGTAGTTTAAAAAGGATTCCAACATAAGCAAGGTTACTGATTTCTCACGCCTACCTATTCATATATTCATTTCCTTCTCGTTATAATATCTGAGAACATGTAACTGACGTGGATCGAGGATTTTGCATGAGGGTCACAGAATTATAAAAGGGGCGATATTGAGTTTAACGAAGGCAAATGAACCCATCTCCCGAAAGGAGAAGGGATCTAATTCACTAAACTCTCGCAACTTTGCGATATCACAGTGCAACGCAAAACGACTTGCAAAGAGGATGCTTTGTTGTCTAGCAGAGCCTAAGAGAGCTTTGTACTAAATTCTCGCAACTTTGCGATATCACAGTGAAAAGCAAAACGACTTGCAAAGAGGATGCTTTGTTGTCTAGCAGAGCGTAAGAGAGCTTTGTACTAAACTCTCGCAATTTTGCAATCTAGCAGTGCAATGCTAAAAGACTTGCAAAGAGGATGTTTTGTTGTCTAGCAGAGCCTAAGAGAGCTTTGTGAATTAGGTCCCAATTATCAATTATGAAATCTGATTTTGGCTAATGGTAAGTTGGATGCAAACCAAGAAACGAGAAGTAACAAAATATATGTAATATGTAAAGTGGGTGAAATCATTAAGTACAGCAAAATGAGGCGATGTTTTATCCCCATCCCCCCAACATAAATGCTTTTTAAATGTATTTTTAAAATTTTATCATCTCTGTATTAAATTCTCTCCGACGGGGTCCCGGGAGGGTGAAGAGTAACATCCAGTTATAAACACAATGTTTAGGTCTGCAAAAATTCTCATGGGGATGAGCCTGGGCCTGCGATTTTGGTTAATATGTGGTCTCCAAATTTAGGGACGATGTGCAACGTTTAAAAAGGGAACCTCCAGTATTCAAAGGTAGACTAACATGTATGGGGTTCTTTTGTACGGGGTACGGGGTTTTTGTTTGGTACTATATATAGATATTGTGTCCCCACTTCAGATATCATCCCTAAATACTCAACACTGTTGAGGTCGAGGTTTTTTTGTAGTTTTTTTAGCACTTCGAATTTCGGTAAGGGGTGCGCATCCCCAGCACCCTCTCACTGGATCCGTGCCTGCAACCTATTTAATAAATGATAAATGTTCAATATGTTTTGCTAAGCCTAAAAATGGGTGTGCAACCAAAATATCACCCATCCATGGATGGTACGAGCCTACTTCCGTATATATTGTATATATATATATATAGGGTGGCCCCCCAAAAAACGATAACCCTACAGAATATGGAATTGGCCCAAAACTGCGATGACAAAAGCTAAGTAGCCCCTCCCCCAAAAAAAAACCCCAACAACAAAACAACGAACCCCCCTCCCAAAAAAAAAAAAACCCACCCCAAAACAACAACAAATTTTAAAAACAAAACAAACAAAAAAACCCAAAAAAACAACAACAACAATAACAACAAATTACCACGAAAAAACAAACAAAACAAAACAAACAAACAAACAACGATAATCCCACTGAATATGGAATAGTCTACAATGTATGGGCACTGTACTTTTACTATATGAATATTTGCCATATTTAGTGAAAATAGTAGACCCATAGGTCAAATATTGTTAGCAATTTTTGTAAGTTAAAAATGCGATGCCAAAAGCCAAGTGAAATTGTATCCACTTAATATTCACGGATAATGAACTAAATGATAAAATATGAGGACATGCGAAATGATAAGATGGCAGCAATTTGGGGGGAGGGGCACTTATTAAATGCGTTCGAAATAAGCACTTGTCCGTTTGTCCTGACAAGTGAAAATATATTCGGACAAGCGAAATGTACCTTGGTGCTTGTCCTGTGAACAAGTGAAAATGTTAAATGCAGTTTCATTTTAAGCAATCAAAACCCATCATCCTGGTACTTGAATAAAACAAACCATTTATTTGGACAAGTGAAAATGTTGGCGGACAAGTAGATTTCTAGATGTATTTGTCCGGTGGACTAGTGAAACATTCTGCTTATTTCTATCACTGATATTGTTCAGAGTTCGGGGGGCAGTTCTATAAATTTTAGTCTATTCCATTATTCAGTAGGGTTATCCATTTTTGGAGCCACTAAGCTCTTGATGCATTTTGATCTGTTGTTATTTTAATAATATTAGATCTGTGTCATACTATCCCTATAGTAATGGGTGCGAAATGTCAAAGTTACATACCCCTTATTTTTTCTAATAATTCTATATTAAGTCGGGTTATCTTTTGTTTGTTGTTTTTCTAGTTGAGATTTTTTTTTTTTTTTTTTTTTTGGGGGGGGGGGCATTTTTTTTGGGGGGGGGGTAGGGTTGGGGGTTGGGAGGGGGGCACCCAATATATATATGTGTGTGTCAGACCGTCCTAGGCAGTGTATATATATATATATATATATATATATATATATATATATATATATATATATATATATACTGTTTATTGTTCACTCAAATATATAGCATTCTGATTGCTCCGCTCTAAACGATTTCGAAACGCGTTTTGCACTGCAAACTGAACGGATTCGGATTTATTTATTTAACAACACTCGAACACATTACAATATGTAACAAGAGGACAATGCATTTCATTTCAACTTATTTTTGTGCTTATATCCAAATAAGGTTCAAAGACGCTGCCCTGGGCACACACGTCAGCTATCTGTCCAGGACAGTGGGTTAGTTGTTAGTGAAAAAGAAGCGGGTGTAGTCGTCTTACCCATTGAGTCGTTAAAACTTGCTTTGGGTAGGAGCCGGTACCGGGCTGCGAACCCTGTACCTACCAGCCTTTTGTGACATGTCTGATGGCTTAACCACGACACCGACGAGGCCAGTGAACAATGTAAATACATAGTTAACATACATCACAACAACACACAAGAGAGAGAGAGAGAGAGAGAGAGAGAGAGAGAGAGAGAGAGAGAGAGAGAGAGAGAGAGAGAGAGAGAGAGAGAGTACCTTTGAACATGCCCCTATACCACAAACATTTCTAAATATATATTCATCTGTAGGCCTACATGGAAGTTCTGTGGGCGGGTACGTTAACCAGTTAACTTGGGGGGGGGGGGGGGGGGGTTTCTTGGCCTTAGAAATCCGGTCCGCGTACCCTTGGGAATCCAATCAAAATAGGCCACAAACGTTGTTACGAAATTTGGGGCTGATAAAAATGTACCATTCGTTTAAGGTTCAATTAATTAAGATTCCAACAATCGAATACAGGTATCAGGATTTGCAGGGCCGTAGCTATGATTAATCTTTAAACGGACGAGCATGGAAGGCGCAAGAAACTAGGGGTCCGGGAAACTTTGAAATCTAAGAGGCTATGCAATACCATTTTACAGCCATTTCAGTGAAGTTTACATACTTAAAACATCAATATCAATAACCAGTAATTTTGTTTTTGGTGGCCAACTGCCCCCCTTGAATACCCCTACCCCCACCCCCACCCGCGGTAGCTACAGCCCTGTTTTGATAGTCTATTTACCCCCCCACCCCCCAAAAAAAAATAAAAAAAAATAAAAAAAATAAAATAAAATAAAAATAAAAATAAAAAACACAAACACAAAACGGGTCGAAATGGTTGGGTAGACGGCGACATTCGCCGATCGCCGGCTTTTTTTTAGTCTGACACAAAAATAAGTACATTTTCGTCTTCAAGTGACCGTTTAAACATTTGAAACGGTATAGAAACTTTTGGTATTAGCGTTCAGAAACTACTACCGGATGTCGGATAACAGCAGGTACCCGAAAGCATCTTGGGAATGGCATAGCCAGCGAAGCAAGTTAGGCCTATGTATCTATGAATTTTATATAAAATAAGTTGATTATATTTGAGTGTTTGTTGTGTAATAAATAATAATAATTCTCTGTAAAAATAAACAAGTGACGCGAAAAAGATTTACGTCTCTAGCTGCTTGTGGCTATGACGTCAGACGCTGAACATTACAACGCTTTGTTGTTTTAAAATGTTTAATTCAAAACGCTGGCTCATTCCGAATGGAGTTTTGAAAAATAAGAAGTAATATGATGTTACCGGAAGTGTAAATGTTATGTTTATTTATGCAGTTCAATAATTATTGTTGGAAATGGATGTTTGAAAAATGAGGAAACCACCTACCTGAAAAATTGAGCAAACAGTCATGCGCACAACTCATTTCCTACTAATCTGCTAACTCAGCGGAGCAGGGGGCTTTGGAGTCTCTAGTACCCCCCCCCCCCCCCCCCCCCCATAATTCTTAATAAAAAATATTAATGGTAGTAAAACTTAAGGCAGAGATGAATTTTACTTGTAAAATGCAGGAAATTGTATTTCAGGACATCTAGTTTTCACAATTTTACGGAGGAGCATACCCTCGAACCCCCTAGAATCTTTTCTTTGCGCTCTTGATCTGTTAGCCACCCCCCACCCCACACACACACACACACTCACACACACCATGTCTATTTGCTTCTTCTGTGCCTGTTTTACTTTTCTTCTAACCAAACTGAATTTTAAAAAATATATTATTACCCTTTTTAAACACAGGAATAATTGTGCCATTACACCAATTTTCCGGAAATATGCCAGTCTAAAATAGCATTAAAAGTTTACACAGAATAGGTAGCATTATATCTTTACATTCAGTAAAACTCATATAATATTAAATAGACCATCAATGCCGGTGCTTTTGTTACGCTTAGCTTTGCTCAACACATATAAGATCTCATGTTCGGTAATACAATATAATTCTTCGTATATGCTTGGTTATCTTAATTAGTGTAATCGTTAGTCCCTTGTGTATGATCGCCTTGTGTAGAGCACACGAGGTTCACACGTGTTGAAATATTGACGCCTACAATATCTACACACCAAAACAAAATAGTTCTTAAACAACTTCTCTTGCTTTCTTTCTTTTTAAATTTGTTTTTAAAACTCAAAACGAACAATTGTCAGATCATAACGGGGTTTTTTAAAAGACATAAAATAAATGTATTTATAGTCCGCCCCATGCTCCAATATAAATGGTGTTATTTTTTTTTTATTCGTTTTTTTTTTCTTTTTGTTTTTTTTCGTTGTTTTCTTCTGTTTTTGGGGGGTTTTTTGGTAAATAATTTCTTTTTGGTGTGACGTAACAAAAAAGTAAAAGTGTTTTGGAAATAACAAAACATAACCATGTTTGTGTGCAATTAAAACATATTTTGTTCAGAAATAAATACAGTTGTAATTCAAACCATAGTAAGAAAAGGACGCTTTCGTTATTTATGGTCGCAATTTCCCAGGCGTGTGTGTAGATGGGGTTTTGGGGTCATATCCCCTCAATGCTCAATGGATTTTTTTTTTTTTAAATATATCACCCCCCCCCCCCCCCCAATAAACGTTGCTCACCTCAGTCTAGACCACCTTTTTAAAAATTCTGCACACGTCTGGCCAAATCCTAAGTTAGTTTCGAATAATCTGGGACCTGCAGGGGTGTACCCAGCCATTTTTTATTGGATTCCAAATTTACTTCAATACATTCATAAACAGAGACAGTCTAGTCTATGTGCCATTATTCTACAATTTGGTTATCTCTCTCCTTTTCTCTCGGGCACACGGTTTTTCGTTGGGGTATTTTAAGATTTTTTTGCGGGGGGGGGGGGGGATTATGTGGACGCCACTGCGTACTTGCGTACAGGCAGGTACGCGCCTGACCTGGTTCATAATTCAGTTAAAAATCTTTATTCTATCATCACCAAATTCAACACACACGCTTTTTAACGCATATTGTATTTAATTAATGATGTTTCAATACATCATACAAAACAACAAAGACCACCCAACCCCACTCCACCCTAATATACCAAACGTCACTGTTCTGCAGCCTTTGAACAATACATTTTATAAATTACAAAGAAAAAAGTCGAAACTCGTAGATTTAACATTACTAGTTGTGTTATCTATTTTTCAAAATGTCTATGGGGAAGTATGCCTCCTCCCCCAATGTTCAAAACGTTCTGCTGCCTATGCAACACAAACCACACAGCGGTCTGGTGAGCCACAATGTTGCATTGTCACAGTGCTTCAATTTCAAATTTATAACAACACACTTTATATATTTATGTTCACATGTACATTTATATTAGAATTAGAGAATTGGTAATCTGCCGTCTGCCATGGTCTGCCAATCAGACCAATGAGTATCAAGCACTCACACAAGATGTTACCAGCATTCAAAGACACCATCTAGTCAAATACCATTACATAACGATGTTCTGAGACAAAGTACAAACTCTACTGGAAGATCGTAGTGGCATTATTATAACAATGAGTTTTGTGTCATAATAATAGGTTATTGTTGGTTTAAACAATATTTATTTCACAAAGGAAATGAATTGGTAAGGTTATTCTTACATGTTGGAGTTAAAAATAGCAGCCTGCAAACCAACTTATCTCGCCTTCATGTAAAATTCTTTAATCTCATTGGTTGTTTGCCGTTGGACAAATCCCTTATACCCCTGTGGGCGGAGCCAAATTCTCTTATACCCCGTCTGTAATTTTCAACAGTTTCCAGCCACCCCAGTTAATGCTAAAGTAATAATTAGATTATAAATCACATTGATAATCAATAGTGTATACATAATTAATTTTATTTTTACTATAAAATACACTATTTCAATACTTTTAAAAGCTGCAATGTTGAACTCGGCCACGTAATTACGGTCGTGGTGTTATTGTATTAATGCGCAAACAGTTGTGTGGGTTTTTTGGGGGGTTTTTAATATTTTATTTTTTTACTATATACATTTATGATAAAAAACAGTTTTTAATTTTTTTTTATTAATATCTGTTTCAGACAATTTCGTATTACAAACATTTGAAGTTAAAAACTCGTTTATCGATGGAACTATTTTTCGTCACTGGCAAGTGGTTTCGTTCGCGTCCGCGTGGTACGGCTCCGTAAATAAATTGTTAACAATTATTGTCTGGCGTTATTTTGATTATTTGGCTATATGGTTTAACATGTCGGCAAGATAAATTCGTTGTAGAAGAATGTCTCGGGGTATATGGCTTTTTATGTACCCGCTGTGTGCTTTTTTACCCCCTCGCCTTCGGCTCGGGGGTAAGAGAACACACAGAGGGTACATAAAAAGCCATATACCCCTCGTGATGCTTCTACAACTTATATTGTGACTTCTGTTATTCATTTAACATTACAGAAAGGAAAACTTACACTGTGTTAATAACATAACATAGCAAATCACAATGTGTTGTTAATAGCCTTTAATCCGTTTTACACGATACAGGTGGTGACGCCACGTCCTTGCAGGCGGAGTCCAACAAAAAAGACACAAATGGCTGCCCCATTTAGCAGCAATAATAATGTGTGTTAGGTTTTTAATAATTATTATTATTAATTCTAAAAGTACTCGCTTTTAATTTCTTAAACTGTCAGGATGTGTTGGTGGTCCGGGTATAAACATAAGGCTCATATTTGACCTAATTATCCCTTTAATTATAGTTAATTTGATTGAAACAAAACAACAAAAACAATTTATACATTTATTTCTCTTGTCTTTCTTTTCTCCCACAGTCGCTTTAAGTCGTCCGACACGTATATTGTGGTGTTTAACTTCCTCCAATCAGTCTCGTTATTGTAATACTGTTTTATCTGTTCTCCCGGATATGCCCTCCGGCGTAGGTCTGTGGGTGGTAGAGTGAGCTCCCTTAGTTGAAATAGTCCCTTCAGCTTCTTGTAGCTCATGGATCGTCCAAAAACACTGATTTTGTAAAGGAGAAAGTCCAAAAGGTACATCAGCTTCGGTCCTGTGTAGTGAAAGCTGATGGTAAGCTGGCTGCAACAGTCGTCGCCCTGTAAGGTGGAAACAGTCACAATCTGATTAAAATTATCTCTACTGGTCTACCAGTAGATCTAACAGCATTGCGTGGACTCCCATGTCCAGATGACATTTCATCTATAAATAATAATTTAATTATCGACCAATAACAATTCGCCTTTTATAGCGTTATTTGGGAGCATACGAATTTTAAAAATAACGGGCGAGACTAGTTATGCAATAGGCGAACTTGTTGGTCTATATCAACATTAAAAAACGGGGGGGGGGGGGGGGCAGTAATAAACTCTGGATTGTATACTAGTATAAATAGATTTTATGGCTGTACCATCACGGTTTGTTTCGTCTTGAAACGAAAGTTTAACATTAATTTTTTATATTGAAATTAGTTTCCGGCATACTTCGTACTTCACCCGAATCACTTCGTATACCCTCGGCATAATTCCGAATGTTTTCAAATTCTTTTCAAATCACTGGCATGATTTTACAAGTAAGGTTTTGATTGGTCGATTGAAAGATCAACGGGGTGCTGTTAGATCCACAACCAATAGTAATTAACCAGTGGAGCTAATTAGATTGAAACAATCATTATCAACAACAATAAATAAAAAGGAAATCTTTCTTTAAAATCACCTAGATCGTTGAATCCATCACAATCTTTGTTTAACATCACCTAGATCGTTGAATCCATCACAATCTTTGTTTAACATCACCTAGATCATTGAATCTACCACAATCTTTGTTTAACATCACTAGATCGTTGAATCTGTCACAATATTTGTTTAACATCACCTAGATCGTTGAATCTATCACAATCCTTGTTTAACATCACCTAAATCGTTGAATTTATCACAATATTTGTTTAACATCACTAGATCGTTGAATTTATCACAATCTTTAACATCACTAGATCGTTGAATCTATGACAATCTTTGTTTAACATCACCTAGATCGTTGAATCTATCACAATCTTTGTTTAACATCACCTAGATCGTTGAATATCACAATATTTGTTTAACATACCTAAATCGTTGAATTTATCACAATATTTGTTTAACATCACTAGATCGTTGAATCCATCACAATCTTTGTTTAACATCACCTAGATCATTGAATCTACCACAATCTTTGTTTAACATCACTAGATCGTTGAATCTGTCACAATATTTGTTTAACATCACCTAGATCGTTGAATCTATCACAATCCTTGTTTAACATCACCTAAATCGTTGAATTTATCACAATATTTGTTTAACATCACTAGATCGTTGAATTTATCACAATCTTTAACATCACTAGATCGTTGAATCTATGACAATCTTTGTTTAACATCACCTAGATCGTTGAATCTATCACAATCTTTGTTTAACATCACCTAGATCGTTGAATATCACAATATTTGTTTAACATACCTAAATCGTTGAATTTATCACAATATTTGTTTAACATCACTAGATCGTTGAATTTATCACAATCTTTAACATCACTAGATCGTTGAATCTATGACAATCTTTGTTTAACATCACCAGATCGTTGAATCTATCATAATCTTTGTTTAACATCACCTAGATCGTTGAATATATCAGAGTTTGTGTCTAACATCACCTATATCGCTGAATCTATCACAATATGTGTCTAACATCACATATATCGTTGAATCTATCACAATTTTTGTCTAATATCACCTATATCGCTGAATCTATCACAATCTTTGTTTAACATCACCTAGATCGTTGGATCTATTACAATCTTTGTTTAACATCACCTAGATCGCTGAATCTACCACAATCTTTGTTTAAAATCACCTAGATCGTTGAATCTATCACAATATTTTTTTAACATCACCTAAATCGTTGAATCTATCACAATCTTTGTTTAACTTCACCTAAATCGTTGAATTTATCACAATATTTGTTTAACATCACCTAGATCGCTGAATCTGTCACAATCTTTGTTTAACATCACCTATATCGTTGAATCTATCACAATATTTGTTTAACATCACCAAGATCGCTGTATCTATCACAATCTTTGTTTAACATCACCTAGTTCGTTGGGTCTATCATAGTAAACACCCAGTTAGGATGCTTGATTTCCTTGATGGAGTTTACAAAGATAAATCTTTGACCTAGCTTTTAGTCAGGATAGTGGTAAATCACTTCTCTATCAGATATAAAGTTCTCGAAAATGTCAAAGAATATAAATATTTGGGTTTAACTTTCAACAAGCAAAACAAATTCAATACAAGAAATATCACAACAAGCTACAAACGCAATGTATTTCGTTCTGTCTAAAGTTAACGATGACAATAGGTCAATTGAGTGTATGTTAAAACCGTTTGGCACTATGATCGGGTCTGGTCTAAGGGATTAATTTGCATATTCAGAGTAAGCTGTTGTAGCGCACGCCTGTCATGGGCGCAAGTGCCGACCCATGCCGGCTCTTCCGTCCAGGACAGGGAAGGGTTTGGGGGAGGGACCGCCAGCGCTGGCAAGTCCAGGAGAGAACCAGCAGCCTGACTGGGGTCGGTAGCCGGTGGGGGCACTCGTGGTGCTATTGAATTGTGAATGTCTCGTGGTGCTATTGAATTGTGAATGTCTCGTGGTGCTATTGAATTGTGAATGTCTCGTGGTGCTATTGAATTGTGAATGTCTCGTGGTGCTATTGAATTGTGAATGTCTCGTACGATTAAGTCCAAAAGATAAAAGATTGCGAAGTCTTCATGAGGTAATTTGGCACATGCTTCGAACGGTTCATAGAAAGGGAATGGAGCTATTTGAGTAATTGTGACTTAGATTGCCGAATTGTAGCTCATACTGGAACCGTGCTTGGATCCAGTATGATTTGATGCGAAATGGGGGATACGAAAACACGGACATTATCGAGAACATACACACACATTCCCGAAGTCGCTTTCTCCCTGTTTAAAAAGGCACACCGTTATTCATGTTATATGGAGGACTAGGACATAGACAACTTAAATTAATTATCCAACAAAGAATTACATGTATTAGTTTCTGGACTGGAATTGTATCTGGCAAATAAACAAAACTAGTATTTTTATTGGATGAATTTGTGTTACATGACTCTTTCCTAAATGGACACAGCTAAACTTGGATCAAACATATTAAACAAATATTTAACAGCCTAGGTATTACGGATATATGGACATTCCAAAGATTCTTAGCAAAAAAAAATGTTTTTGAAGGAAAAACATACTTAATGTTTAAAGAAACACTAGACAAATACCTCACCATAATGCCAGAAAAATTGGATCACCATACTTAAATTTAGAACATCGAATCACAACCTCCCACTTGAAACAGGATGATGGAACAACACCCCTGTAGAAAATCGATTATGCACACTATGTGACTCTAATGATATTGTCGATGAATATCATTATTTATTCTCTTGTGCCTTCTTTAAAGAACCCCGCAAATGTTTCCTAAAACGACATTTTTATATAAATTCCGGTACCCTGAAATTTAAAGAATTATTGGGTAATAAAATAGGTGTCCTATGAAAAGTCGGTAAATTAAAATAATTAATGATCTATTCAGAAGACCGTAGATATATCTGTATCAATATATACTACACCACTCGATCCATTGTATTCTTGTATATATATATATATATATATATATATATATATATATATATATATATATATATATATATATATATATGTATGTATGTATGTATGTATGTATGTATGTGTGTGTGTGTGTGTGTGTGTGTGTGTGTGTGTGTGTGTGTGTGTGTGTGTGTGTGTGTGTGTGTATGTATGTATCTAGTGGTTTGGGTGTGGGTGTGGGGATGGGGGCAGTACATTATACTCTAATACTTACCACTTTTGGTGGAATCCTTGAATATGTATTAAGAAAACCAGGCATGGGCCCCACAATGTATGAATATGCATTGTGCGCATGGAACGCCTTCCGGCCATGTCGATCAACAGGGCTGTATGACAATACGTCAGCTTTGTACAGGCACCGCCCAGTTTCAATATCTTCGGCCCCGCCCTCTAGTCGACACCTTCCAGGAACTTTGTAACCGTTTTCAACCAATCTTTTCAGGGCCTCTCTGCTCAACACGTAGGAGGCGCCACCGCTCATATATCCGTTTGGTGCAAAATGGATGAACAGATCTCCCATATATATCGGCTGGCTAGCGTTATAGTGAGAGAGCAAGTATTTTAAGTTTTCCATAATGATATACGTATCGTCATCAGCCTTGAGAAAAAAGTCAAACTGGTTCAGGTATTTGTTATAAAGATGCGTGAATGCGAACCGAGTCTTTTCCGTCAACGTCTGGCGATCGTCTTCTATCTCAACCGGAAGTATATCTGCGCCTGTCATGTTGGTTGTCATCACGTAGAGGATTTTGTCGCAGCGCCGTCCCCACGTTTGATTGACAGCTCGGAGTTTGTGGTCAAGTTGATTTTGCATAGTAGTGATGAAGCATGCAACCTTGATATTCTTGGAAATAGCTTCGGCAAGTTTAGTATCTAAAGCCACTGACAAAAGAAACGAACATAATAATTTAATAAAATGTGTTGAGTGCGTCGTTAAAAAATAATAAAAATAGGAATCCCCTTAAAAATAATATGTTGAATCTAGTTTTGTTGAAATGAACATACTAATTTAATATGCTGCTGTGACCCCAAAATATTTATCATTCATAATATTATATTGCATTAAAACAAATGAACCTTATGCAAAGCTCAACAAATTTAGCCTAAATTAGGAATCCAGGGGCGGGACGTAGCCCAGTGGCAAAGCGTTCTATTGATGCGCGGTTGGTCTGGGATCGATTCCCATCAGTGGTCCCATTGGGCTATTTCTCGCTCCAGCCAGTGCACCACGACTGGTATATCAAAGACCGTGGTATGTGTTATCCTGTCTGTGGGATGGTGCATATAAAAGATCCCTTGCTGCTAATCGAAAAGTGGCGACAGCGGGTTTCCTCTCTCAATATGCGTATGGTCCTCAACCATACGTCTGACGCCATATAACCGTAAATAAAATGTGTTAAATAAAAAAAATAGGAATCCCTTTAAAAGTATGTTGAATCTAGTTTTGTTATCATGTATGTTTCACAACAAATCATAGACTCTACGATCTAGGCGAAAAGCATCGCATAATATATAAACCTCGAGACTGAGGCTTTACGATGCTTCCATTTAGAGCATAAAATAATATTTTTCTTGTGAAATGTAACGATTTTACCTTGAATTAAAGTGACAGACTGTAGTTTTTAAACACTACGACGTATGTTTCACTATTAAAGTCGTTTTTGGTCATTTAAATTAGAAGTTTTACATTTTATTATTTAGAATAATCGTTTTCGTACACCTGAAATGGTTCTGGTCATCCAGGTTTTTGTAATACTCCATTTATCATAATTCTAAAAAGGCACATTCGTCTGAGAAGTACTGGTTATGGAAACAAGGTGTAGTTATTTTTAGATGCCATCTCCCGTTTTAAACATCAGAGGATTTAGATTCACTCTGTTATACCTTTATCCAAATGTGTTATAGGTTTGGTGATTAACTAAACTTAGTGTCAATTTTCACGGGTAGAAAGTAGGACCTGCTCCTTTAAATATCCCTATTTTCTGCAAAAATAAAAATACATCCCAATAATTTTATTTACTAATATTTGTTTTATGAAACTGGTCGATACAGAGCTCTTTGAATGTGAACTTATGACTTGCAGTCTCTGTGAGACTAATATTATTAAAGACGAATTTCACTTTAGTTTACAGTTTCCATTCTACTGTCATCTGCGTGCTATATATACTAAGCAGCATCTGGCACGGTGGAGCAGGTGTGGAGGAGGGCTGAATCAAAAATATTATCGGTAGTAAAACTTAAGGCAGAGATGAATTTTACTTGTAGAATGT
>NC_054703.1:17462657-17495157 GCF_016097555.1 Gigantopelta aegis | reverse complement strand
GAACACGAAAATTCGTTAGCCATTTTGTATGCCTTTGGGCTATCGCTTGAAGCAAAACGCGCTGCTCGTGTCATCCGACATAATAGTTATCACCTGTTAGATCACTTACACAGTTAGATAGTGAGAAGATATCGTCATAGCAACGTGTTCACAAAATAAATAAGACAAAAATAATGGTGCGAGGTTTAAAATTTAAACTTTACATTTCATAAATCAGATTGAATAGTCTTCTATTTCGGTTTTCTCTTTGTTCGTTTGTTGATGGTGTTGTTCTGGGGGGTTTTGTGGGGGAGTTTTTGGTTTTTTGTTTTGTTTTGTTTTGGGGTTTTTTTTGTGTGTGTGGTTTTTTTTTGGGGGGGGGTTGGGGTTGTTTTTTGGTTTTTTAATTTGCTGTTGTTTATTATTATTTTTTATATATTTTTAAGGATATTCTTAAATATTTATAGTATACCAAAACACCGATCTATTTTTCATTTATGTTTTCATACATCTGTTCATTCTTCCGTTCGTTCGTTCATTCGTCCATTCGATCATTTTGTTCTTTTTGTTCTTTTCTTTTTTGTTAAAGTTCTTTAGGAATGTCTGATAGGGAGGAGTCAAAGCACAGATAAACAATAAGGGAAAGAAAGAAAGAAATGTTTTATTTAACGACGCACTCAACACATTTTTTTACGGTTATATGGCGTCAGACATGGTTAAGGACCACACAGATATTGAGAGAGGAAACCCGCTGTCGCCACTTCATGGGCTACTCTTTTCGATTAGCAGCAAGGAATCTTTTATATGCACCATCCCACAGACAGGGTAGTACATACCACGGCCTTTGATGTACCAGTCGTGGTGCACTGGCTAAACAATAAGGGATGGTATACAAGAGTGCCCTCAACTAAACACAGTCCGTATGTTTAACTTAGGTGCCCCTATACCACTAAGGCTTCAGACATGTCCATCCTGGGTCCGGTCTCTTTAATAGCCAGTGATCTGGCCCGGGACAGAACACAAAATAGGGACACTTTTGAATAAGTACTCTAATGGGAAGGGGGGGGGGGGGGGGGGGGGGGGGGGGGGGAGAGAGAGAGGACTTTATCTAAAATAGTTTTTGAAGCGCAACCTGAAATTATTTAATAATTATAAGTATGTTTAAACAGCAATCAGTTCCATAATAGTATATTTGTTTTTGTATTTAAAGGGACGTTTGCTGCATTGTAAGATGTTTCCGACTAATACAATACTTCTACGATTAAGCTGACATATTAAATATAGTTTCTTGCTTAGAATATCAGTGTCTGTATATTCAATGTGTTTCTGGTCGTCTTAATATTTGTAAGAAGCCCAAACTGAATTTTGTCTTCCAATAATTTCGTACGTACGAAAAAACATATTTTAGGAAATCAAATAAATTTAACCTAGTACAAATAATAGAACGATCAGAAACACGTTTAATATACAACTAATAATATTTTATGCAGAAAAATATACACTCGTTGAAAAGTCTCTGTTAGTCGATAATATCTAAAAAATTGCAGTAAACTCAGGAATGTCCCTTTAATGTGTATTACTTTTTCAAAGATTACAGATTCATGACGTTTCCATGGATTATTTTTAATCATGGGTTATTGGATGCTATCTTCTCCGGTCTTACGACTATTTATTTTTATGTTTAGTTATTTTGGAAGTAATTCTGTGCAATGTTTGTTCTTTGATGTGTGGTGTAATAATTAAAATACTATACTCGTTCCTTTGTGAGACAGTTTACATTACAGCAAGTGTGTTCTCAATCGTACACCACTCGTTCCCTTGTGAGACAGTTTACATTACAGCAAGTGTGTTCTCAATCGTACGCCACTCGTTTTCGCTCGTGAGACAGTTTACATTACAGCAAGTGTGTGCTCAATCGTACGCCACTCGTTCCCTTGTGAGACAGTTTACATTACAGCAAGTGTGTTCTCAATCGTACACCACTCGTTCCCTTGTGAGACAGTTTACATTACAGCAAGTGTGTTCTCAATCGTACGCCACTCGTTCCCTTGTGAGACAGTTTACATTACAGCAAGTGTGTTCTCAATCGTACGCCACTCGTTCCCTTGTGAGACAGTTTACATTACAGCAAGTGTGTTCTCAATCGTACGCCACTCGTTCCCTTGTGAGACAGTTTACATTACAGCAAGTGTGTTCTCAATCGTACGCCACTCGTTCCCTTGTGAGACAGTTTACATTACAGCAAGTGTGTTCTCAATCGTACGCCACTCGTTCCCTTGTGAGACAGTTTACATTACAGCAAGTGTGTTCTCAATCGTACGCCATTCGTTTTCGCTCGTGGTGTTCAATTAAAAACACACTCGTAATATAAACGGTCTCACGCGAGAATTCGTTTAGTATTATTTAGGAATCCCTAAACAGGAGGTAATACTGGTACACATGAAATGATGAAAACAATTACTCAACGAGTATAGGGTATATATAAATAATACTAAACAATTACTCAACGAGTATAGGGTATATATAAATAATACTAAACAATTACTCAACGAGTATAGGGTATATATAAATAATACTAAACGAATTCTCGCTTATAGACATGTACAGGTACATTAAGTTTTATGGATTGCGCGTTATTTGTGGAAGACTTTCTTTCTTCAACTTATTTTCGTGCTTATATCCAATTAAGCTTCAAGCACTCTGTCCTGGGCACTTACCTCAGCTATCTGGGTTGTCTGTCTAAGACAGTGGGTTAGTTGTTAGTGAGAGAGAAGATGGTGTAGTGGTCTTACACCTAACTAGTCTGGTCGTTGGAGGCGAAAAAGTGGTGGAACCCGGACAAAATGGTATTGAAATGACTTTGGTATCATTATAAGCGCTGTGTTTTGTGGAACATCATTGCCAAAATCCGCCAAAATCCGCTAAAATCCGCTTTGGGGAATTTTTGTTAGAAGTGTTTATATTTAAGATATTTTAGGAAATATAAACAAAAATAGCCCAAGTGACGTCATTTAACCAGTGCGCGTCGATTGTAAATACTATGGTATCTAAGTACGTCAAAGAACATCGGCGTTTCATAAAATGCCACGGTACACCGAAACCGTAATAAATATAGTTTATAAAGCTGCAAATTAATCATAAATGTTCATGTATTATACCGTTTAAAGACAGCGTTTTAAACATAGTGTTCTCAGTTTGACATATTTTCCACAAATATAGCCTTGTTTTAATAATTAAAACAATAATATCTGTATATTTAATGTATTTCTGATTATTTTAATTAAATGTGAACCTTCATGTTTTCTCTCCCATTTGACAAACTGAAACAACGTTCGAAATGGCAACTAAATGTATCGACATACGTGACTAGATAACGACGGGTGTTGTTCAAACAAATGTATTGACATACGTGACTAGATAACGACGGGTGTTGTTCAAACAAATGTATTGACATACGTGACTAGATAACGACGGGTGTTGTTCAAACAAATGTATCGACATACGTGACTAGATAACGACGGGTGTTGTTCAAACAAATGTATCGACATACGTGACTAGATAACGACGGGTGTTGTTCAAACAAATGTATCGACATACGTGACTAGATAACGACAGGTGTTGTTCAAACAAATGCTCGTGAGGGTTTTTGTTTTGTTTGCGTTTTGCGTGTACATGTACTTGGTGTTATCGATGTACAGCAGTCGGTGCTATTAGTATAGGTATATGTTAGATGGACTATATTAATATATCGTGAACGGTTTTGACATGTCCACAGTCAGCATTAGTGTGCATGTTGAAGTCGGAGTGACAAAACAAAGACAAAATGGCGGACGCAGGAAGCGATCCCTCTGAAGACACAATTCCTCCACTTTCACAGGTGCTGAGTAATGCGCACGTGGTAATGATAAATGAACCAGACCACGCGAATCTTAACGCCATGCATGTCGCCCAAACACGATTGCTACCTAACACACCACAGACACAAACTACTCGGTCGCCAATGTACAAGCCGTCGGGCTTCCCACAAGTAGTCACGTTCCCGCCGCCTTGGATTTAAAGCTTGTATGATGAGATAGACTGTTACGACAACCGAAATACACAAACATACCGAATATCTGGAATCGATGGAAAATAAACTATTGGTACAAGTGAAAGTTCATTATTGGGTTTGCGTTCAGGTTTTGACACTGCTAATCAAAGAATTGATAACATGGAACATAGTTGTCAATTTATCAGTGATTCCTTTGACAAACTGAACACTGAAAATAAATATCTAAAACAGGGCATGAAAGACAATGACCAATCGCTCAAATCAGCCTAAAGTGATATCTATCATTTATGAAAAACTATTTATAATAGTAAAGATGAAAACTGTGAATAATTACTAATAATACACCTTACAGTATGGAACCTACACTGCTACATAATAATGATATATACACACCCAACAATAAATATGATACTAGTCTACATGTTGACACTTTTGATGTACCTATAACCAGCAATGCAAATAAGATAAGAATGTGATTATTGATGAATATATTGACATGCCAAGCAATGAGACTTCTGTAACCATTGCTGAAGTAATGTACTACACAGCACATGATAAAACTGTGAATGTCCAAGATATGTATGACCAAACAACAATAGATGAAACATGTGCTAATAATGTATCATACAATGCAAGTAATAAGTATGATAGTATAATATTATATATTTAAAATGACGCATCAGAAAATGGAACTAACTCACATGTTGATGCAGTGATTGATGTATATAAAAATGAGAGTAAAGGTCAGACACATATTGACATATCTGATGTATATAACAATGTGACAGATGATTTTGCACATGTTTACATAAATGATGTGGATAGAAATACATTACATACTAATAACATGCCTACACCTCAAAATTCATCTTATGTTAAAACAACCAATATGAATTTACCATATTGTAGTACTGATAAAGCAAACTCACTTAATATTATCAATGTTAGTATGAACCCACCCGGTATTAGTAGTACATCTTGTTCAGTCATAGCCAATGTGAAGTTACGTAGTGCTAACCAAGCAAGTTTTAACTCACCTTGTATTGACACACCTAACACCCCAACAGCAGCTACTTTAGATAAGAACATATATACAAGTAACACTATATATTACGAACTATTCTCATGCAATCAAAATATACTAGTACATGTATAACAAATTATATAATGAACTTCAATTATTCTACTATACCTAATATTATTGACCTATCGTATATATGTATTTTTGTTCTGTTCATATATTGTATTTCTGTATACATGTATTTATATAATTTAACTATTCATATACTATATTAGTTACTATTTAATGTTCTCCTGTAAACACTGTCCTGTCTTGTCACATGTTATATTATGTAATTATTCATGTTTCCCCATATGCCGTTGCCAAACGGACTGGGTGTAATAAGGTTCTGTTCTGTTCTTTTGTTCTGTTCTATTCTGTGGATTTAGGTAGGGGTCCAAGCGTCCACATCTGATTTCTGGTCGAGAAGTCCTAATTAGTTTGGCTTTGTATTACCAAGGTGTAATGCATGTATCTGAATCCATTAACTATTCACCGGCCTCGGTGGTGTCGTGGTTAGGCCATCGGTCTACAGGCTGGTATGTACTGGGTTCGGATCCCAGTCGAGGCATGAGATTTTAAATCCAGATACCGACTCCAAACCCTGAGTGAGTGCTCCGCAAGGCTCAATGGGTAGGTGTAAACCACTTGCACCGACCAGTGATCCATAACTGGTTCAACAAAGGCCATGGTTTGTGCTATCCTGCCTGTGGGAAGCGCAAATAAAAGATCCCTTGCTGCTAATCGGAAAGAGTAGCCCATGTAGTGGCGACAGCGGATTTCCTCTCAAAATCTGTGTGGTCCTTAACCTTTGTCTGACGCCATATAACCGTAAATAAAATGTGTTGAGTGCGTCGTTAAATAAAACATTTCTTTCCATTAACTATTCTAACGACTACAAAACCCAGTCCCTTAAAAACGAATATTATCTATAAACAGATTGACATGCACAGATAAACCGACGAAATAACATAATTTGTATAATTTTAAAACTTAGTAGGCCTGTTATAAGATTACAATCTGTTCATAGTAGGAACACAGCACATTTGATGAATAAAACACGGATGTTGCTACATAGTATTTCTAAACATAATATAGGCTACACAGTACTATTGATTGAGCTAGAACATGGCAAGTTTTAAGTTCATTGCATTGGCGACACAGTACGAACACGCTAAAACATAATATTATGCACATACATTTGCCGCCGTGTTCAGAAAGAAAGGAAAGATAGAAGAAAAAAAATTATTTCAAGAATCTGTTCAGCTACGATGATACCCATGGGATGTTAGAACTTAACATCTATTAAAATAAGTATAGTCCTAAATTAGCAAATTGGCTCTCGTGACTAAAGTGGTTAAAGGATATTTTGATATATTGTTTATTTAAAAAAAAAAAAATTTGAGTCGATATAGTTTCTGCAGATTGTAGACAGCACGAGGGATTTGAATGTGAATGTGTCAAAGGATATATATTGTGTCAAGTATTGGTATGTATGGACACATCCAACGTATTGGTATGTATGGACACATCCAACGTATTGGTATGTATGGACACATCCAACGTATTGGTATGTATGGACACATCCAACGTATTGGTATGTATGGACACACCCAACGTATTGGAATGTATGGACACATCCAACGTACAATGTTGGCTGTAAGTTCAGTTGAAAAATAATAAGACTTCAAATGTATAGATTGGGGGGCACAACTTAAACAAGAACACCTGTAATATTCCAAAGTACACCAACCAAGCACGGATTTGAATTTCTTAATAGGTGTGGGGTAACACTGATGTAATGTAGTTATGCTTGGTAGCGTTAAAGAAGTCTTCTCATCTTATATAAAATTAATTTCTTACCCTCTGCCCAAATCCGGCACCTGTTAACATTCTCCCTTGGAAACACCTAGCTGACAAATCTATCATGCATGTATATGCACCCACTAAAACCAAATTAATTCACTATATGTTCATCATTTGATCTTTGTAACACTTTGGAGGTCAGGGGCCCTATTTTCGAAGCCATCTTAGCGCTACGAAATCGTAAAACCGTCGTAGGTTGTGACGTCACTACAGCGCACGCCATAGTGACGTCATAGCTTACGATGATTTCACGATTTCGTAGGCTAAGATGGCTTTGAAAATAGGGCCCAGGGACAGGAAACAGCCCTCAATCCGCGCCTGGAAAAGTAAAATATTATTGTTTATATACATTGATCCATATATTAACGAATTATAATACTAAACGCCCGGTTTTTAAGACTTAAGATTCAAATCCGCATAAACTAAGGGTGGATTTAGTTAGGTCCGGTCTAGAGATATGTTATTTGGGGAGGGGGGAAGCAGGCAATCCGTTCCCCCTAAATATATTCATGTCTCACTTTCTTCGAGTTTAAAAAAAATAATGTATCTGGTTTGCGTTTTTGAGCGTTGGTCCATGTGTCATTATTCTAATATTTCCTCGATCCGCCTCTGCGGCCAGGTCATGCCTGTCCACCCCATTGACGACGAATTGAACTTAAACAACATTATCTCTCTCTCATATTCAGTACCATTATTCCAATTAACACATGTTCTGGGGACCCGGTCACCCCTTTAATAAACCATGTATACGCTCATGAAAATAAGTAGGTAGGGAAGCATAAAAAAGGAAACTACATTTCTACACGAACAGTAATTACTATGATGATTTAAACTAGTGTACGGAGTTCCGCTTATATAGCCTTTGTATTAATTTTCAAGGTGGTAGTCGCCTAAGACTGAGCAACGTCCATATACTAGTATACACAATTGCACTGGGATAGTACTATATATATATATGGCAAAAAAATCAATCGCTTGTAAAAATAAATTCCCCAAAGCGGATTTTAGCGGATTTGGGATATTTTGTTCTGCCAGAAAATACTCTTCGAATGAAATCAAAATAATTTCTATACCATGTTTTTCCGGATCAAACCCTTCAACAACCAGACTAAACCAATGATTCGTTAAAATTCGTTCTGGATGGCAGCCGGTACCGGGCTGCGAACTCTGTACCTACCAGCCTTATGTCCGATGGCTTTACCACGACACCACGGTGCTGAAGATTAGTTTTACGTAGACTTTATCACGATGTATATATATAACACACTAATAATCATGTCGAAGTTATAAAATAATATTGGGGTTAATACAACTTCATTTTGCGTATTTTATTATTGTTTTCAAATATATATATATATATATATATATATATAGAGAGAGAGAGAGAGAGAGAGAGAGAGAGAGAGAGAGAGAGAGAGAGAGAGAGAGAGAGAGAGAGAGAGAGAGAGAGAGAGAGAGAGAGAGAGAGAATTCAGCACGCCGGGTAGGTAAATATAGAATTAAAACTCGTGAAATGTTGAAATGAATATTAATGTAATTCCACTAACTTCAAATGTACAAAATAACGTGTTCATACTGATCGATTTAAAAATGGCCTGACGTGGCATTTCTTTTCTTGTCATTCCCAGGTTCAATGATTCTGCCCTGGGCCGTAAACTACACACGATGGTGAAGATACGAGTCGTACACAACAACGGTAATGTGTATCGGTCACGGTCCGTGAACAGACGGTCGTGACGCGTGGCATGGCATCTCACTTCTCAAGGCTGTTATCTTTCAGCTGTTGCCGTGTACGTCTCGCATTTATGCGTGTACGTGTACGTGTACTTTTACACACACACACACACACACGTGCGTGCATGTGTGTGTGCGCACGCCAACGATAAACCGGTATAGAGGTATACCAGTACTTGGCAATCTTACATGAACTCATACAAATTGCGGTACAGTTTTGCATATCGGTACAGTGTTGCAGACCTGCCTTGCCTAACGTTTTCGGCTTTGGTGACCATGTCCTAGTGTAATAATCTAGCATAAAATAGTGTAAAACAAAGACCGTAGTATGTGTTATCCTATCTGTGGGATGCTACATATTTAACCGGCCTCGGTGGCGTCGTGGTTAGGCCATCGGTCTACAGACTGGTAGGTACTGGGTTCGGATCCCAGTCGAGGCATGGGATTTTTAATCCAGATACCGACTCCAAACCCTGAGTGAGTGCTCCGCAAGGCTCAATGGGTAGCTGTAAACCACTTGCACCGACCAGTGATCCATAACTGGTTCAACAAAGGCCATGGTTTGTGCTATCCTGCCTGTGGGAAGCGCAAATAAAAGATACCTTGCTGCTAATCGGAAAGAGTAGCCCATGTAGTGGCGACAGCGGGTTTCCTCTCAAAATCTGTGTGGTCTTTAACCATATGTCTGACGCCATATAACCGTAAATAAAATGTGTTGAGTGCGTCGTTAAATAAAACATTTCTTTCTTTCTTGGTACATATTAAAGATCCTTTGCTGCTAATGTAGCAGGTTTCCTCTCTAAGACCATACGTTACAAAATTACCAAATATATCGGTTAGTGGGAGAAAGGTTTGTATGGTGGTGTTACACCTATTCAATAAGCCGTTAACGGGACATTCCCGAGGTTGCTGTATTATAAGATGTTTCCGACTAATGAAATATTTACTTACATATTAAATATATTTTCTTGTTTAGAATATCAGTGTCTGTATATTCAATGTGTTTCTGGTCGTCTTAATATTTTAGGAAATAAAATCAAATTTAACCTAGTACAAATATTAGAACGATCAGAAACACGTTTAACATACAGCCACTAATGTTTTATGCAGAACATATATTTGATATGTAATTACAATCGTTAAAAAGTCTCTGCTAGTCGATAACATCTTACAAATTTCAGCAAACTCAGAAATGTCCCTTTAAAACATACTGGGAAGAATACTGGTAATGAGA
This sequence comes from Gigantopelta aegis, assembly GCF_016097555.1. Classification (NCBI taxonomy): domain Eukaryota; kingdom Metazoa; phylum Mollusca; class Gastropoda; order Neomphalida; family Peltospiridae; genus Gigantopelta; species Gigantopelta aegis. The sequence goes on along the minus strand of NC_054703.1, from coordinate 17,485,233 downwards.
TGCGAACTCTGTACCTACTGGGCTTCAAGGTAGGAAAAAGAAAACCGTACTGGTATGTTGTGTATTTTGCTTCTGTCGGTTTATCCATACCTCCGTGAGTATCTTAGCCTGTCTCTTGGATTGTCTATCTGTTACAGAATATTAACTTGAATATTAAAAGAAAGAAATGTTTTATTTAACGACGCACTCAACACATTTATTTACGGTTATGTGGCGTCAGACATATGATTAAGGACCACACAGATTTTGAGAGGAAACCCGCTGCCACCACTTAATGGGCTACTCTTTTCGATTAGCAGCAAGGGATCTTTTATATGCATCATCCCACAGACAGGGTAGTACATACCACGGCCTTTGTTACATCAGTTGTGGAGCACTGGCTGGAACGAGAAATAACACAATGGGTTCACCGACGTGGATCGATCCTAGACCGACCGCGCATCAAGCGAACGCTTTACCACTGGGCTACGTCTCGCCCCAACTCGAATATTACGTCTAGCAACAGAATCTTCTGCTAAACAGTTTAAGTTTGTCAACATCCTTTAGCTATTCAGTGTAAACAATTTATCACCGATGTCCCGGATCGAATAGTTTGCTTCAGTGATCACGAAAAGTTCGGAAAAGTTAATTTAAACACCTATTAGGTCACGGCTATAGTGAACCGTGCGAAAACCAGAATACCGAAAAACGTAAATTAAATAATTAGAAATCAATATTAATTAACAGGTGTTTTCTATTATCGTGTACCTATCAGTCGTTACTTGTTGGTTTATATGTTGTTGGAGTGATGGGAGAATTAACCAAAGCGTATTTAATTGGACGGACTGTCCAGACAAGTTGTAGGTTAATTGCGAAAACCACGTGCGGTCTTATCAGGTGGCGTAGTCGGATTTCCAACCATTTATAAAGACACCGATATTGCATTTTTAGCCAAACAGTGGTTTGGTCTCATCACCTTGGTAAGCAATTTTTGTTTAATTTTCTTTCTTTCTTCTCTTCTTCCTTTGCATTCTGTTATTCTGCATATATATATATATATATATATATATATATATATATATATATATATATATATATATATATATATATATATGCTGAGGTGTGCGCACAAGATAGCGTGCTTGAAGCATAATTGGATTCAAGCACAAAAATAATATGTCTTGTTGAAAGGAACGAAGGAAATAAAAATGTTATTTATCGACGCACTCAACACATTTTATTTACGGTTATATGGCGTCAGACATATGGTTAAGGACCACACAGATATTGAGAGTGGAAACCCGCTGTCGCCACTTCATGGGCTACTCTTTTCGATTGGCAGCATGGGATCCTTTTATATGCACCAACCCACGGACAGGGTAGTACATATCACAGCCTTTGATATACCAGTCGTTGTGCACTGGCTGGAACGAGAAATAGCCCAATGGGCCCACCGACGGAGATCGATCCCACACCGACCGTGCATCGAGCGAACGCTGTACCACTGGGCTACGTCCCGCCCTCGTTGAACGGAGACTCTTACAAAATCCAAGATGTTCTCTTTAAAAGTATATAGTCCTAGATATTGCAATTATTTGTATGATTTTTATAAATTCATAGAACATTGCTTTCACGACATTGCTTAAACGATAATTTAAAATTTAATCATTAATGCTCATTTTCAGCCTTATTTCCAATTAAGGTTTAAGTACGCTGCCCTGGGCACTCACCTCTGTTCTCTACAGTGTCTAGCCATGATAGTGGATTAGTAGTTAGTTGTTATTGGTTACTGAGAGAAAAAGTCGGCGTAGAGGCCCTATACTGAGTCATTAAACTAGCTCTGGGAGGATTCCGGTTCCGAGAGGCGAACCCAGTACCTATCAGCCTTACGTTCGAGACTGGTGATCAGTGTATTGTTATGTTCGTCCCGGTGTTCGTAGTCACTTGAGGTATGTATCTCCGCAACTGGCGTCAGTCACTTTAAAGTAACAGTAACGCGAAGCAGTGAATAACATGTTGTAAATGGTTCCTGCTATTCTCAATTGTGAGCAGTCACGTGTTTCAATTCAGGGTAGGAATGTACGTTTGTTTGTTTGTTTTATTTAACGACGCCACTAGAGCACATTGATTTTTTTTATCTTGTCATCGGCTATTGGACGTCAAACACATGGTCATTCTGACACTGTTTTTTAGAGGAAACCCGCTGTCGCCACATAGGCTACTCTTTTACGACATGCAGCAAAGGATCTTTTATTTGCGCTTCCCACAGGCGAGATAGCACAAACCATGGCCTTTGTTGAACCAGTTATGGATCACTGGTCGGTGCAAGTGGTTTACACCTACCCACTGAGCCTTGCAGAGCAGTCACTAAGGGTTTGGAGTCGGTATCTGGATTAAAACTTCCATGCCTCGACTGGGATCCGAACCCAGTACCTAACAGCCTGTAGACCGATTGCCTAAGCACGACGCCACCGAAGCCGGTCAGGAATGTACGAGTCTTATGGGTGTCATTATGTAATAACACAATTATTGGCCATATTTCGGCCAATGCGCCATATTGTGGACCCAAACAATTGATATCGACATCCATTGGTTTACCAAGAAATGGAATATATTAAACTAGATATATGTTTCATTAATATTACAACACAAATGTTTTTGGTTCCACAAAACATTCTCGGGTGGAAAAATTAAAACAATAATTAACGTTTCTTGAAGATACTTTGGTAATCTGACAGTTGAATGTATTTATCAAAAATGCTAAACTAGATATTTCCTTGCATCTCGCGCCAGGCCTAAAAACGTGTGTGGTATAATACTAATATAAACATTTATTGTATACATAGCAGTGCAATACATAGATCCATAAAAGTGATATTCGGTAAAAAGTTATATTTTCACTGTATTTTAGTTAGAGTGAAAATATAGAAATCATATTTATATGTTTGTGAACAAATTCATGATTCAATTATCTCCCTTGTAAATTATTAGCTTTGATTATTGAGGCCAGTGTCGTTTCTTCGTGTTTAAGTTTAATGATTTCCCAATCCATCTGATCGTATTTGACTATTTCTATAATTTCAGGCTCATTTTGGATATTTTGTATTTATTTAATAAATTGTTTTGAATTCTTGTGTATAGTATTTATTCAAGAACATGATATATGGGCATAATGCAAATATATCCAGCAGACCTAAATTTGCATTAATTACCTTGATTAAGCTATGTTAATTAATGACCCCGTCATGTAGGTGACACAGTATCATGTAGTTGACAAATTACACATCGTGTAGGTGACATCATGTCATGGAGTTTAAATGTATAAATGTGATGCAAGACTGGAACACATTTTGATGATGCCCAATAATTAAGTTTCCTATTATGTGTTATTACTGTGCATTCTCATTTTAAGTGATCTGATGAGCTAAAGATAACATTGTAGGTGTCGACACCATGGTTGAGCAGTACCAAGTTTTAATTTTAGAAGTATTGTGCAGTGTTCTTCGCCTCATCCTTAAATAAATTATCACCTTTATGGTAGTTGTGTTAGTTATATAGATGTAAACTATTAAAATATATCAACACAATAACAGATTGAAGTAGTATATTAACTAACTAAATACAATCACAGACGTCACGTCATGTTAGGCAAACAGATGGCTACACAACTGAGGTAAATGAAATGCATAAAACATTTAACTAAATGGCACATTGGCACAACTTTTTGACGCATACAATAATGTAAATATAATTAACAAAGTTGCATCACTTATATTTATATATATGTCAGTCACGCTGACAGGAATTATTGCACTACGACTTGTAGTGGATGCTACATTTTAAAATGTATTTAACAATTAATATATCGGGATACTACCCCAGTTTCCTATAGAAAACGAAAAACATCTACTATGCAATGTAATAAAAAACTTTTAAAACTTACAGGAATCAGTCAACCACTGACATATTAACTATAACATAATAGCACCTGATGAATAGTACCATGCTGGCTACTTAGCACCATTTTAATACCTGGTTGGCAACTTAATAGTGTCAAACACTGACCTATTAATCTAACACAAAATAACACCATGTCAACCTCGGGCGAGTGCTCAACCGACTGAGCTAGATCCCGCCCTGAAATTGGTAACACTTCCTGCGTTTGTTTCTGGGCATAGTAACACATATTGGTGCACCAAGAACATAACAGATACTGCTTTGCTGCTCCCAGGATAGGTCTTCTATATTAGGCCAGCAGTAGCACGGTGCGCTCCCCTTTGTGGTCATGAAGCTAATGGAAATTTCATTGGAGAGATCATCTGCAAACTCTTTAATCTGAAACACACACACACATATTATATATATGCTAACTGTTACTACAATTAGTATTCTTGGCAGTAAGTATATGATGTAGTTATGTATATATGAGATGCCAACTACATATTATAGTACCGTAATGTGAAACTTGTAGCCCTAGTCCTTTTACCTTGCAGTAGGTTCTTTGTTCCGGATATAAAATATGTAGAAGATACAGTGGGTGTGTTAATTATGAACAGCAGTATATTTGCTTTAATGGTGTCATAGACTTTATAGTTATCTGGGTGTCATTAACACAGTTTTGTACTTGGTTGACTTTTACCTGTCCGATGTAGTGTTTTCCTGCTGATCCCAGATTGACGACCACATAATCCCCAACATCTACTTTGGTACTGGGAGATGCTTCACCATTAACTGACTCTGCACTGGGAGGTGGGTTAGGAGCTGCTTCATGCTGAAGTACTGTGGTTTCATCAGGACCACTTGTCTCTGCGATGGGAGGTGGATTAGGTGCTGTGGCTTCACTACCTGACTCATCACGGTTACGTGCCAATACTTCTGGCTGGACATCAGCTTGCATCAAAACGTCTGCCTCAGGGATGGGATGCATTGGTGAAGCTTGCTGAGCAGGAGGAGCTCTTAGCGATGGCATCTTCACACTGTGAGCACCTAAACAGTTACAGTGTACTGGTGTAGAGCAGAAGCAGGATAAGTCACGCACAGAGATTATTCCTGGTTCGACTGTTTGGACTTGGTGTAGCTTCATGGTTCTAGCTATTGGTTTGATATCATGATACTGTTTTATATAGGCATCATTTGCATCTATGTCCTCCTCTTTGATGAGAAAGAGTTGGACTTTTGTTCGGCTGGCAATAACGTCATGAAATGACTCCGCGTCCTTGACAATGGATCCTGTGTTCACAGCTTCATCTGCTATGCGTTTAATGACACCTCCAATGGCAACTGCTGCCCCCTTCCCGTGTCCCGCTTCATAGTAGTTCCATGTACAACCAGTAAGTCCAAACTTCTGAATATGGCTCACGAACAGGAAGTGTTGTTTATTCCTGTACTGCGTAGTAGGTCCATTACTCCAAAAATGCATGACATTTAATTCCGGATATGCTGCTTTTACATGATCAATTGCAGGTTTCATGTGAGCCCATATGGCTGCTGGGTTATGTCTATTACAATCCGATATGCTGCAGAATGAGATTATTTTTTCTGCTATATAAGCAACTCCTGTGTGCAAAGTTATCTGATTATTTGAAGCACCAAAGTGGATCGATTGAATGGCACGATTATGACCACATGTATAATTTTCTGAAAAGTCAACAATGATGGTACATGCATCTTCTTTCTCCTTGATTGAACGATATGCACTGAATTTGTGTTTTAATGTTTAAATAACACCAAGAGTTGCGTGCACGTTATTATTTTATCTATAGACACCATAAACAAACTGATATAGATCTAATATATATAGTTGATAGCTGTTATTGGTTGTATCAATTTATTTTCTAGCAAGCACCACATTTTGTCATTAACGTCACATTCAGTCACCTACGTGACAACTGAATGTCAGGTAGTTGACCGTCATGTAGTTGACAAATTGTAGTTACCACAGCTGTACTGGTGTGGTAAAGCAGGTACTGTCGCTCATTATATGGCGAAGTAAACCTTACATTATCACGCATCTATCGATGTATTAGCTTCACTTCAGTCACCCAAACTTTCTGAGTAATAGCTGTCACGTAGATGACAATTAATTAAAACACGTATTGAAATCTATATGGTTATTAATGATCTCTAGATTACCTTTATAATGGGCAGACTTAAAAAAACATCCATGCTGTAGTACACTCAAATGGCAAAACAAGCATGCGCCTGCAACTGAATATTGCATCTTGTTACGCTTTATATTGGGTACAATTCACTGTTTGTCATGTAGGTGACAAACCCTTAGGGACACACTACGTGACGTCATTATATGTGTTTTTACAATAAAATATTTAAACATTTATATTTTAAGTAATAATACTACTTAAATGTGTGCTAATTAATATAAGAGCAAATACAGATTTGCTGGATTGGCGCAATTTATTTTACTTAGAAGTGCGTCATCCCAGTGTTGGGACATTGAAATCTGCGAAACACTACATCATATTCAGTACCGATGTGCATTAAATTATCATAGTTATTATATATATATTGGATATACATCGAAAGTAGAGATGGTACAATTGCACAAATTATAAAAACTGATTAAATTTAACCACATAGTATACCAAAATAAAGACACTTTATCCTGGGACAGGATTTGGCCTAAAATTATGGAAATACTCATTTAAACAATAAAAACAAGTACGTTGAACAATTGTACCCATAACAATCGATATGAAGTGCAATTAAGATAAAATATCTAAAACGGACTGAATGCGAAGCTACATAATGATGACACAATGTCCTGTCGTGTAATTTAAGTTAAAATTTAATGGCGTTCGATTCGTTTCAAACTTTTGTTTTTGTAGGTATTTTGAGAGGATCGCTTTGTCAGATATGTTTCACAGCAGTATGATTAAATAATTATTAATTTAATAACTAAATAAATATAATTTTTATTCGTATTTCACCTGGGGGGGGGGGGGGGGGACTGCTTGTTAGTTACGGGAAGCTGTTAGAGTACCGCGTCGCTTACACCGGATCACGGGCAACTGTGACTTTGGTGTATGGCGACGCGGTCACTCAGAAGAGGAAGGGAAGAGGGACAAGAAGGAGGAAACGTGCGCCAGGGTCGGCACAGGGGGGAACAAAGCTGGCGGCTCAACCGCCAGCGGCGGTCCCGTCTGCGTCGCCGCCCCCACCCCCACGACCCGACAAGCCAGCTGTTTCAACGCAGACGCCAGTGTTGGACACCGCCATGTGCGAGACTCCACGGCCGGCGTCTTCCGTTCCAACCCCTCCGCTTGTGTCCGCGTCGAGACCCCCACCCCCGGGGGACTCCGCAGCGACCAAGCCAGATGTTGGTGTTGCGAAACGGAAGGCCGTCACTCCTCCGAGTGACCAGCCAGCCAAGGCCCGGCCTTCCGCCTCCGCCCGAGGCAGGGACTTCTCCGCCTGGAGTCTCGCAGTGTCGAAGATAAAGGGCCAGTACTCGAAGTACTTAGTCGGGGACACACCACACACGGCCTCACTGCCGGGAGGCGTCATCGAAGGATCCTTCAAGCGCTTCCCAGACGGCACTGAGGTCGGGATCCACGACATGGAGCTAGGGGACGGGGCGTTTGGACTTGTGGTGACGTCGCGCCGGGATGGACTCTACAGACAAGGAGTTCTCTTTAGAGAAATGGACAACAACACCGTCCATAGAGTCCTGAAGATCATCGCCGGCGCCCATTACGTCCAGCTAGCCAAGACCTTGCTAGCCCACCGGTGGAGGAAACTGGTACCGCAGTTCAACGCGAAGCACTTCATCTCGTCCCCGTAGTTGCCAACCGTTCCAAGGGCTTAGTCGGACTTTAAAAATTTTGGCCGGCATTCAAAATTTTATTCCATTTTATTTTTTAATTTAATTTAATTTATTTATTTATTTATTTATTTGTAAACAGTCCGACGCATTTTATTTTGGCAGCCCGTCTAAAATGCTCATATCACCTTAAAACCCTTTCGGTCGAACACTCTAATTTTATTATTTGGACTTAATTTTTTGTCCAAACATTTTGGCTTTAGGTCTTTGACCTAACAACTAAATTCGTATTCCAAATTCCGCCCACCTTAAATCCCCCCCCCCCCCCCCCCCCCCCCCCCCCCCCCCCCGGCCTGGATCATATAGATTGGACTTTAAACTTTTAGACCTCCGTTCAAAATTTTATATCGAAATTACTTCTTTTTAAAAAAAATATTATTAAATAGTCCGATCCTCTCTTCTTTCTCTTATTTATTTTTGGACGGTCCTTCTAAAATGCTCCAAATTATATAAATATTCGGCCGAGCAGTCAATTCTTTTTATTTTTGGCTTGTAAATTGTTTTCTTGGTTTTTTTTAAATTCTATTAACTTTTTTACTAATTTTTATTTTCAAAATTCTGCCCATTTTTAACTCTATCCCCCCCCCCCCTCCCGAGTCAGGCCACCGATCTTATCGGAGGTCGGATTCTGGATGGGCGTGTTCGAAACCCTAGTGGTATATGGGCACGTTAAACTAGTTATTATCTATCTATCTATCTATCAAACTGAAGAAGGCCGTGAAAATCCAAATTGGCCGTTATCCTAGATTGATTTGATGTAAATGTAAACAATGTAAACTTGGTGTCTAGTCATGTGGCTTAAAGGGACATTCCTGAGTTTGCTGCAATTTTTAAGATGTTATTGACTAACATAGACATTTTAACGAATGTAATTACATATCAAGTATATATTTCTGCATAAAAAGGTTTTTCGCCGTATATTAAACGTGTTCCTGATCGTTCTAATATTTGTACTAGGTTAAATTTCATTTTATTTTCTAAAAAAAAAGAATGTTCGTACGTACGAAATTATTTGAAGACAAAATCCAGTTTGGGCTTCTTACAAATATTAAGACGACCAGAAACTCATTGAATATACAGACACTGATATTCTAAACAAGAAAATGTATTTAATATGTAAGTTTAATCGTAGAAATATTTTATTAGTCGGAAACATCTTACAGTGCAGCAAACTCAGGAATGTCCCTCTAAGGGTCTAGGAAGTCATTTATGAACATATTAATATTATTAGAAGGAAAAAATAGATTTTAATGTGTACAATGTGTTGCTACATATTGAAATATTGCGTGTAATCACTGTTATGAAGTATTAAGGCAAAGTTAAACTCTAGATGTCAGCAACATTTTATGAAGCGTTTGATTTTGTAAGTTGCTAACCTGGCAGTCGAATGTGTTTACTAATAATGTTCGACTAGATATTTCACGGCAGAATCACCCTCACGCCATTTCTAAATGTGTGAAAGAAATATACTTACTACTGTGCCAGGAATACAGCAACGAAAGTGGACAGTGAACGACAATAAACCCACAAGCCATAACTTCATTACAGGAGCTTGCTCATAGATGGGTCAGTATTGCAGAAAGTTTATGTTCTGAACCACCATATTATCCGTTCTAGTAAACGAATGATTGACTAACTAAGGGAACATGCCTTTGTACATAAAACATGAGGAATTAATTCGGAAAAAGAAACGTAAAATAGCAGCAATCGAACAGCACAGCAGATGTTATATATAAAAAAACCCCGCAAAATCCATAAATAAAATTCCACGACACACTAGAAAAAGTAGTTATGTTTTGTGTACAGCAAATAGTCAATACATGACAATAAACATATAACAAAGGCAGCCGTAGCCAGTGTTGTGAAATATATTGCTGTTGGTAAACTGTTGTCAAACTAACTGGACCCAGAAAACCCATAACAATTATATTTCAAATTATCCATTAGCCGATAAATCAATGTAATCCAATGGTGTCATTAAACCAAACAAACTTTAACTTGCAATATATTTATGAAGCAGTATATAATAGTACTGAAGTATATATATATATATATATATATATATATATATATATATATATATATATATATATATATATATATACTACAATACAGTATTCTTCCTGGTGTGGCTGGTATCTACCTCTTGGGGAGCCAGTATAAATATATATACCGTTACACCTTTTGTTACTACTGGTAACGTGTAACTGATGATCGCTCATAGCGTGAAACTTTAAGTAGTAACAAAAGGTGTAACGGTATATATATTTATATATATATATATATATACATATATACATATATACATACATACATACATACACACATGTGTGTGTGTATGTGTGTGTGTGTCTGTGTATGTGTGTGTGTGTGTGTGTGTCTATGTGTGTGTATGTATGTGTGTGTGTGTATGTGTATATGTGTGTGTATGTGTGTGTGTGTATGTGTGTGTGTGTATGTGTGTGTGTATGTGTATGTGTGTGTATGTGTGCGTGTATGTGTGTGTATGTATGTGTGTATGTGTGTGTATGTCTATGTGTGTATGTATATGTGTGTGTTTGTGGGTGTTTGTGTGTATGTCTGTATGTGTGTCTGTGGGTGTGTATGTGTGTGTGTATGTCTGTGTATGTGTGTATGTGTGTGTGTGTGTGTGTGTGTGTGTGTGTTTAAATCTTAATCTGAATATCTTGTAACGATCCCCTAGAAGTCCTCTAAGTCAACTATATCTTTAATTTCGTGTACAGTAATAGAAAAATGATTTGCGCCTTGGCTGTCGTCGTGTTGGCTGGTGTGTTGAACGTCGTGTCGGGGTACGCCACCATCCCACAGGGCGCGACGTTCCAGTGGCAGCTCACACAGACCGTGGACACCAGCGTCAGCGCCGACGTCTTCGACATCGACCTCTTCATCACCAGCGCCGCCACCATGTCCACGCTGAAGAGGTGAACACTACAACACAATATATGACATGTCACTGAGCGGGGGGGGGGGGGGGGGGGGGGGGGGGGGGGAGGGAGTGTCTGAAGAGGTGAACACTACACCACGATATACAGCATGTTACAGGGTGGGGTGCTTTCTCTCTGTCTGATTTCTGTGTGTTTGTTTCTTTGCGTGTTTGTACCCTTCTTTTAAATTTTTTTTTCTTCTCTTTTTCTTTTGTTTTGCTCTATTTCTTTTTCACTTTCTTGTTTCTTTCTATTTTTTCTTATTTTTAAAATTGTATTTTCGTTTTTGCTTTTTCCTTTTCTATCTTTTTTCTCTTTCTGTTTCTGATGGTCTTTCTTTTCTTTTTTCTTTTTTTTGGGGGGGGGGGGGGGGGGAGGGGGTTCATATTTGTTTGTACCCTTATTTTATTTATTTTTCCCCTTGTTTTTCAATATTTATTTTCTTTCTTTTCTTTTTTCTTTCGGTTTTCTTTTCTTCAGTACTTTTTGTTTCGTTTTCTTTGTCTTTATTCTTTCTTTTTATTTGTTTTTCTGTTCATTTGTTCTTTGTCTTTATCTTTCTTTCTCTGTTTCTGTTTTTTTTTTTCTGCATTTTCCTTTCTTTCTTTTTTCTTACTGTTGCTTCGAATTAACTGAATATGAAGACGCGAATTTGTATTATTTAAAATCAAACACTAATATTATGACTTCAGCTCGGGCAAGATTGTCATCTGCTACTTTTCGGCGGGGAGTTACGAAAACTGGCGACCCGATGTCGGATCCCTTCCTTCGTCAGTTCTCGGAAACACTCTACACGGCTGGCCCGATGAGAAATGGTGGAACGTCACTGATGACGATGTGCGTGACGTGATATCCGCGAGACTTGATATGGCGGTAAGTTCCCGCGCAATGACTCTGCATTAGCTCTCTGTTAAACACTGCTGTTTGAAAAAAAAAACGGTTTTTGTCCAGCTGATTTACATTATAAGTTGTAGAAGCATCACGAGGGGTATATGGCTTTTTATGTACCCTCTGTGTGTTCTTTTACAGGGGGTAAAAGAACACACAGAGGGTACATAAAAAGCCATATACCCCGAGAGATGCTTCTACAACGAATTTATCTTGCCGACATGTTAAACCATATAGCCAAATAATCAAAATAACGCCAGACAATAATTTTTAACAATTTATTAACGGAGCCGTACCACGCGGACGCGAACGAAACCACTTGCCAGTGACGAAAAATAGTTCCATCGATAAACGAGTTTTTAACTTCAAATGTTTGTAATATGAAATTGTCTGAAACAGACTTTTTATTAATAAAATAAAAGAAAAACACAACTTTTTTTTTATCAGGATTGTATGTAGTAAAAAAAATAAAAAAATAAAAAACAAAAACAAAAACCCAACAAGAATATCCACACTAGTTGAACAGCTGATCACTGTTTGGGGAGGTATCATTTTTTAAAGATGATATTCACATTTTGGATTGTACAGTTTTTAAAAATTGATGATTGCTGACGATTAATGCTGCACGATTGTGAAGTGGTGAACTCTGAGAACAACAAATCCAGATCTACACCTTCAAGATGATCAACCTCCTGCTGAATGGACCGGGTGGTCTTTGTAGTCTCCGATGTCTCCCTGGCGCTGGTGTATGATGAATCTAGGTCGGTCGAAGTGACGTCAGTGGCAGTTTTGGATGTAGAGGAACACGTGGATAGTGCTTTACTAATTTGCCGATTTTTCTGCAAACCAGACGTAATTGCTTGTCCCATCTGAAGCTTTTCTTCATCTGATATTCGTTGGTATGCTACCAGAGAACTTGTGCTTTTGTGACCAGTAACACTTTTGATTTGCGCTGCAGCGAAATTTGACCGTGTGAGAATAGTGGCGCCTGTGACTCGTAGACAGTGGTTTGTGTACACTTGCGAAAGACGACATTGCTTGCTCAAAGTTGTCATGAAACTACCCAGTGCGTTCTTTCCAATCGGTTTATTGGCATACCATACTTGGTCGTCGTCATAGATACTGTCTTTGGGATATTGCCAAAGACGATCACATTCCGGATTCAGCTTGGAAATATACTTGACAAAAGATGCCACTGGACACAGAGGGGACCCCGGTTCTTCCGGCATGAAGGCACGATACGATTCTTTGTCGTCACGGTGGTTTTTAGTAAGTTCTCCTTTGTTTTTTTCAACATAGCGGAGTCCAGTGTTATGGTCCGTTAGTACTTCAAAAGTGTCTTTTGTCATTTTTTCCATGTTCTCGACTCCACGACGGAAGAAGTATACGCGTATGTCGAACTGAACTTTATTTGCAAGACCGGTGGGTTTGTTTACATCCATAAGCATTGAAGAATAAAAAATTTCGCGATCGTATTCAGAAATAACTTGTTTGTGGTCCGTTTCCCCTTTTACCGGCTGCTTTTAACTCCAGCATTGCAGTTTTAAAAGACTCATTTGCATCGCAAAAGGCTGCATCTTTGATGATGTCGATCTTTCGACAATGTGGTGGTGCCTTCAGATATCTGTTAAGACCATACCTAATTGATTCAAGTGTAGATGTCTTGTAAAAATCGCCATCCTTGGTTCTTAGGTCTAGATAAAAATGGCACAAAACTTCATTCAAGCGTACAGGGTCAAATGTTTCAAAATTAATATCCTGTTCTTTTTCTTTTAAATAATCTCGAAATGTGTTTGCCACCGATTTGTTAGCCTTCTTTGTACAAGAGGGTATTACATTTGCATGCTTTTCCTCAATTTCATCGGCAGAGTGCGTTGCAAATCGTTTGACAGCCATGTTCTGTTTACATTGGTAGCAGACGACTGTTGCTAATCGCGCATTAATACAATAACACCACGACCGTAATTAGGTGGCCGAGTTCAACATTGCAGCTTTTAAAAGTATTGAAATAGTGTATTTTATAGTAAAAATAAAATTAATTATGTATACTTGGTTGATTATCAATGTTATTTATAATCTAATTATTGCTTTAGCATTAACTGGGGCGGCTGGAAACTGTTGGAAATTACAGACGGGGTATAAGAGAATTTGGCTCCGCCCACAGGGGGATAAGGGATTTGTCCAACGGCAAACAACCAATGGGATTAAAGAATTTTACATGAAGGCGAGATAATAGGATATATCACGTTGTGCGGCAAGACAGTATCTTTACATATAGCCCTCACTGTGCAGATTACGCTGGCGGCTTTAAGTCAAACTATATCGCGTTTTGCGCATGAACTCTTATGATATTATATATTTATTACCCCAGCAGGCACACATAACGGGGAAAATAAAAATCATAAATTCTCACTGAGAAATTATCATGCATTGGTTTAACATACACTACTATTGGACAATTTGACGTCAACAAACCAATCACCTTGTCGGTACTAAATATGACGTCATCACGATTTGGAAAAACACACAATGACGTCACGTAGTTTAAAGTCTTTGCGTTTACGTCTTTCTGGTTTCAGTGTTAAACTTGTAATACAATGGTAGTTTAATTCAATTCATTATAGATTTTTTTTTTTTTTTTAAGAATATATAGAAGTTTGGGTTTTGAAAATTATCTGTGAACCGTGAATAAAATATAAAGTTAAGTAAAGTAGCCTGCGTCGTTTCTATATACATGGGCGTGTATCGAAAATAAAGGTTTAATAATAAATAAAAAAAAACCTCAAATAGCTGAGGTAATAAATAGAATAACAAACTCGGTACCAGTTATTATAAAATTTATGTCCCTCGTGAAATAAATAGAGATTATTAAACGAGCTTGTGTGTCGTACTGATTTTACGAAACGAGTGTCAGGATTTTTGTATTGGCCGAGCGAGAGTGAGGGTCATACATGAATCCTGACACGAGTTTGGTAAAATCAGTACGACTCACACACAAGTGTAATACTTTCTTTCTTTATGAATAACAAGACTCAACACAAAATGTTTCAGCATATTTCAAATGCACGGCCTGAGCTGGGCCTTGTTATTGCACGTGTGCTTCGTATGATTATTATTAACTCGGTTATGTTGAACAATGTGGATAATAATTTTCACTCGGGACATAAATTTGATAATAACTGGTAATTCGTTTATTATCCTCCCCCCCCCCCCTCTCTCTCTCTCTCTCTCTCTCTCTCTCTCTCTCTCTCTCTCTCTCTCTCTCTCTCTCTCTCTCTCTCTCTCTCTCTCTCTCTCTCTCTCTCTCTCTCTCTCTCTCTCTCTCTGTGTGTGTGTATAACAATACGTTTTCATTAATATTATGTATCGTGATTGATTTGTGGGGCCGGGATGTAACCCATTGCATGATGCGTGGTCAGTCTAGGATCGATCCCCGTCGGTGGGTCCATTGGGCTATTTCTCGTTCCAGCCAATGCTCCACAAATGGTATATGAAAGGCCTTGACATATACTATCCTGTCTGTGGGATGGTGCATATAAAAGATCCCTTGCTACTAATGGAAAAATGTACCAGGTTTGCTCTCTAAGACAATGTCAAAATTACCAAATGACGAGGACACAGTCTTTCATGCATTTTTCGACTGCCCGAAAACGAAACAATTTATTAACGATGTGGAATATCTTTAAAAAAAACATTTGGATCTGATTTAAGATTAAATGCTTTTGAGAATTGTATTTGGTATGTCACATAAAGTTGGCAATAATTCGCCGAATTTGGAAATTTGTCTCCGGAGTAAAGTAATTAAAACAATTTGGGTCTCTCGTAAAATGTTAAAACAAAATTAAGCCATGTAACGAAATGACACTTTTTTAATGTTATGTCAAAAATCGTCTAGTATAGAAACGGAATATTCTGCTGCAGTTGAGCAGCCACACAGAAGAACAATATTCCTGAAATATTGGCGCTACGAAGACATCCTTGCAACTTGCACGGATGCCTTCGAATTACAAATATTGTTGTAAAATAAACATGTTTAAATTAACTGGGTTTATATATAAAAAAAATAAGTGTGTAGAGTGTAGGCAAGTTATGACACAAACTGTGGTGTGTTTGCAGGTAACTAACGGGTGTGACTGGGGGAGGGGGGGGGCATAATATAAAAAATAAGTGTAGAGTGTAGGCTAGTTATGACACAAACTGTGGTGTGTTTGCAGGTAACTAACGGGTGTGACTGGGGGAGGGGGGGCATAATATAAAAAATAAGTGTGTAGAGTGTAGGCTAGTTATGACACAAACTGTGGTGTGTTTGCAGGTAATTAACGGGTGTGACTGGGGGAGGGGGGGGCATAATATAAAAAATAAGTGTGTAGAGTGTAGGCTAGTTATGACACAAACTGTGGTGTGTTCGCAGGTAACTAACGGGTGTGAATGGGGGAGGGGGGGGCATAATATAAAAAGATAAATGTGTAGAGCGTAGTTATGACACAAACTGTGGTGTGTTCGCAGGTAACTAACGGGTGTGACTGGGGGAGGGGGGGGCATAATATAAAAAGATAAATGTGTAGGCTAGTTATGACACAAACTGTGGTGTGTTCGCAGGTAACTAACGGGTGTGACTGGGGGAGGGGGGGCATAATATAAAAAGATAAATGTGTAGAGCGTAGTTATGACACAAACTGTGGTGTGTTTGCAGGTAACTAAAGGGTGTGACTGGGGGAGGGGGGGGCATAATATAAAAAGATAAATGTGTAGAGCGTAGTTATGACACAAACTGTGGTGTGTTTGCAGGTAACTAAAGGGTGTGACTGGGGGAGGGGGGGGGGCATAATATAAAAAGATAAATGTGTAGAGCGTAGTTATGACACAAACTGTGGTGTGTTTGCAGGTAACTAAAGGGTGTGACTGGGGGAGGGGGGGGGCATAATATAAAAAGATAAATGTGTAGAGCGTAGTTATGACACAAACTGTGGTGTGTTTGCAGGTAACTAAAGGGTGTGACTGGGGAGGGGGGGGGCATAATATAAAAAGATAAATGTGTAGAGCGTAGTTATGACACAAACTGTGGTGTGTTCGCAGGTTACCAAAGGATGTGACGGGGTGGAACCTGACAACGTTGATGCCTATGACAACAACGGCGGGGGCCTCGGCTTGACGATGTCGGATCTGGAGGATTTCTTATTCTGGATTGCTGAAGGTATTTATTTATTTAGTCATTCATTCAGTTTAGGTTTTTAAATATTTCCTTTGCCCGTCTGTCTCTCTGTCTGTCCGTCCTTGTTTTTAGTTTTGTTTAAAATCAATTTATACCAGCTTTTGTAGTCGGATTTTATAATTATAACAATCTTATTATTATTATTGTTATTATTATTATTTGTTATTATTATTATTATTATTATTATTATTATTATTATTATTATTATTGTTGTTATTGTTATTATTATGATTATTATTATTATTATTTAATATTATTAGTCCTCTAACCGGAGGGGCCTATAGGTTTCATCTCTGTTCTTCTGTCTGTCTGTCTGTCCATCCGTCTGTCCCACATATAGTTTTCCGGATGTTTTTTTTTTTTTCACAATGTCTTAAGCTACTGAGCTGGAATTTTGTGTCTAGCTTTATCATGTACTGTTACAAGTGTGCGAATAATTTTTACATGCTCATATACCACTCGAGTTTCGAGCATGTCCGTCCCGGGACCTGTCCCTGGATAGCCAGGGGCTTGTCCCGGGACAGAACAAAATTAAGCGGACAATTTTGAAATTTACATCCAAAAATTAAATAGTGGGCCTTTAAAATTTTGATGCACATCTCTAATATAATTAATAAAGAAAATTCTACTCATTAAATTTGTTCGCTAGATTAGATCGGGTAGTCAAAAAGAAATTAGATAAGATAGAGAGGGGTTGGGGGAGGGGGCGGGTAGAGTTGAAAATGGGCAGAATTTTGAAAATAGCAATTAGTAAAAAAAAGTTAATAGAATTTAAAAAAAGAAAAAAAGAAAAAAAGTTACAAGCCAAAAATATTTATATAATTTGGAGCATTTTAGGACAGTCCAAAAATAAATAAGAGAAAGAAGAGAGGATCGGACTATTTAATAATATTAAAAAACAGAAAGTAATTTCGACATAAACTTTTGAACGAAGGTCTAAAAGTTTAAAGTCCGATCTATATGTCCACGTGAGTGGCCTCGTTAAGGCCGTTAGGGTGCACAGCTTGTAGGGACGAGATGGGTTGCATCCCGTCAAGAAAACCCCTAGATTGACAGTCAATAGATGTTGAAGGTGTAGTGCTGTGCTGAAATACAGATCTTGAGAAGCCGGATCTGTCTGAACGAGAGAGAGAATCAGACTAGGGTATAGTCCTAGTCGTCATGGGTTGGTATAGTGGTGCGCTACTGTTACAGATCAAGTTTGACTTTCATGGCGATTTACCCATTTGTGTTACTTTAGTAGTACTCTCTTAATGCTTGTTACTATTTGTTTCAGAGGCACATAACAGAAATATGTCTGTTGGTCTGAAGAACGCCCTGAGTCTAATCCCGGCGGTCGAGTCGGACTTCGACTGGGCGCTCAACGAGGAATGCTTTGATTATGACGAATGCAGCGAGTACTTCCCATTCATTAATAGCGGAAAGGTACGAATATTGGCTTAACTTCTTTCGGGTATCTTCGTATCTTTCGGGTATCTTCGTATTCGTCCGTCAATCAAGCTTCTCATATCCGTGATGATGATGATGATGATGATAACTAGTTTAACGTGCCCTTATACCACTAGGGTTTCGAACACGCCCATCCCGAGTCCGACCTCCGATAAGATCGGTCGCCTGACTCGGGATGTGTGTGTGTGGGGTGGGGGGGGGGGGGGGTGTAAGTGTTGAAAATGGGCAGAATTTTGAAAATAGCAATTAGTAAAAATTACGAGCCAAAAATAAAAAGAATTGACTGCTCGGCCGAATATTTATATAATTTGGAGCATTTTAGAAGGACAGTCCAAAAATAAATAAGAGAAAGAAGAGAGGATCGGACTATTTAATAATATTTAAAAAAAGAAGTAATTTCGACATAAAATTTTGAACGAAGGTCTAAATGTTTAAAGTCCGATCTATAATATGTCCGGTGGCTTGACGACTGGCAATACCGGGGATACCGGCCAATTCTGTCTGGGCCACGTAGTGGTCGGCGATGGAGGGCATTTACCGCGGTGTTGAGTGTCCCTCTCGGTGGTCGACGGTTCCGGCGTAGCTGGTTTCCTCGACTCAGGCTGGGCTGGGGGTGGTGTCGCAGAAGGGACCGCCGCTATTTTTACGATCCCCAACCAAACCTCCCACAAAGTTCCCTTGGCATTCCACATCATGTCACTGCTTAAAAATACCATATGCAACCATATCAACCAAACTATGACCCATAATATCAGTACTACAACCCCTCCCTGAAATTAACTGAAGAAAGTGGAGCCTTTCATGGCTCATTTTCGATAAAACTAGATGTTTTTACAAGACACACAGTTGTAGTACTTAGTTTTACATACATCTTTCTAGTGGTACTAGATGAAATAAAATTGCATACATTTATTGCCCAGATGAAACTTCTTTTTTTTACAACATACATTGTTACGTGTATTACCAATAGCAGCAATTGTAGAGTATTGTAACTGCTCTATTAAACGTCCACCTCGAACTTTGACGCAACCTGGTGTTATTTGGTTTAGTGCCACCTGAAACATGTACCGGGTTCTGTTAAAATTAGCATGGTCATTTTTTGTGCGGAATTAGTGTAGTCAAAGACGCGTTTCTCGCTATGTCTGACACGAGCAGCTTTACTCACAATTTTCTTCTCATTTACTTTAAGGTTGGCGTGTGCTAGTATTAAGTAATGTTCATATTCATAGTGTATGTCGATTGAAACGCTGTCTGTAGCGCTTTTAGCCATATGTGTTATTATTGTCGTCTGTGTGGTTTGATTTGGTGGTATATACCCTTGAGTGCTGTCTCTGACGCGTGTCTCTGCATGTATTTCTTCCAGGCTGTTTTCCACACGGAATACGTCGATGCTGTGGCAGATGGCGCTGCCAAGATAACTGCCGTATGCGGAAACGTTCCTTCCGATTTTTCGACAATCGTAAAGTTGTGGGATCTGGACGCATGGAGGCTAACCTGTCCTTAATCAGCTGATAGTGGTTTTCATTTGATTCAATTAGCTGTCAGAACAGTTCACGTTTTGTTTTGAACAGCTTCCAAGAATCCAATATAAGATTCTGTTATTGTTATATTCGTACTAAAGATTTTGAAATCTGTCAATAATCTGAAATTTGTAATAAATTCTTTCACAAACCGTATGATTTTTATTATTATTACCCCTCCCAAATTCAATGAGCATAGCCGATAATGTCCTCATTTGTCTAGGTTTGTCAAAACATGATCTTTTGTAACTAGACGATTAGAAACACACACACCAACACACGCATACAAAACGCACGCACACACAACACGCGCGCGCACACATACAGAGAGAGAGAGAGAGAGACAGAGAGACAGAGAGACACAGACAGACAGACAGACAGAGACAGAAAATTACAAAGAGAGAAGGAAGGAAATGTTTTATTTAACGACACACCCAACACATTTTATTTACAGTTATATGGCGTCAGACATATGGTTAAGGACCACACAGATATTGAGGGAGGAACCCCGCTGTCGCCACTTCATGGGCTACTCTTTTTCGATTAGCAGCAACGGATCTTTTATATGTACCATCCCACAGACAGGATAGTACATACCATGGCCTTTGTTACACCAATTGTGGAGCACTGGCTGGAACGACGGGGATCGATCCTGGACCGACCGCTCATCATGCGAACGCTTTACCACTGGGTTACGTCCCGCCCCTACAGAGAAGAGTGACACAGACAGACAACTTCCGGATATGCTTTTTTAGAACTCGGAGCATCCATCCATAGTGAAAAGAGGACCTACTTTCGAGATTTCTTATCTTCTCAAGTTGTCTTGAAATGACATACACACAATTTCCACAGAGTGGACAATACATATATTATGGCCTCTAAACTTACGTTCGTGAAACGTTGTAAGGGGAGTTGAATACAAACCAATGCGTTCACAGAGTGATAACATAGTTTGGTATGCATTTACCAGACAGGGCAGAACATACCATGGCATTTGGTCTATCAGTTGTAAGTTACAGATTGAAAAGAAAACGGGTATAATGAAACCGCGCATGTAAGTGAATAAAGGACTTAGTCTAGCTCATTCAGAGAGAGGGAGAGATGGAAGAGTAATAGAGAGAGAAATACAGATGGAGAGAGAGAGAGAGAGAGAGAGAGACAGAGAGAGAGACACAGAGAGACAGAGAGACAGAGTGACAGAGAAAGAGTGCGAGAGAAAGAGATGGAAAAAGAAATAGAGAGACGAAGAGACAGAGAGACACACACACAGAGAGAGAGAGAGAGAGAGAGAGAGCGAGAGAGAGAGCGAGCGAGACAGAGAAAGAAATGGAGAAAGATGAAGAGAGAGAAATAGAAATGGAGAGAGAGAAAGACAGATGGAAAGAGAGACAGAGAGAGTGAGAGAGAGACACACACAGAGAGACAGACAGAGAGAGAGAGAGAGCAAGCGAGAGAAAGAGATGGAGAAAGAGAGATGGGAGATGGAGAGAGAAAAACAGAGAGAAAAACCAGAGAGAGAGAGAGAGAGAGAGAGGGAGGGGAGGAAGGAAGGACGGAGAGAAAGAGAGAGAAAGAGAGATATGTTGAGAAACAGAGAAATGGAGAGAGAGAAAGACAGATGGAAAGAGAGAGACAGACAGAGAGAGAGTGAGAGAGACAGAGATAGAGCGAGCGAGAGAAAGAGATGGAGAAAGAGAGAGATGGAGAGAGAGAGATGTAGAGAGAGAGAGAGAGAGAGAAGGGGGGAGGAAGGACGGATGGGGAGAAGGAGGGAAAGAGACACACACACAGAGGGAATATTATTATATTATTAGCGGGTATATGAGGAAACCCGCTAGATTTTTCCAGCAGCAGCAAGGGATCTTTTATGTGCACTTTCTCACAAATAGGAAAGCGCATACCACGGCCTTTGACCAGTTGTGGGGCACTGGTTGGAATGAGAAAAACCCAATCAGTTGAATGGATCCACTGAGGTGGTTCAATCCTGCGACGCAAGCACCCCAAGATGGCGCTCAACCGACTGAGCTTACATATGTTACTAACATGCACCGAAATTAAGTCAGCTATATTTGATCATCATTCTTCTGTTTTGTTAAGTATAATAAGTTTCCACTTTCAACGTAAAAATCGTCTTCAGGATCGCCTACAATTCGCTTCTTTTTTTTCCTTTCTCTTTTACTCCCCAAGTTTACATTACACGTAGGGTATAATACGTTTTTAAGCACTCACATAATTAGATTTTGGGAGTGTTTTTTATGTTTATATAAGCCAGTGCACTTTATAAAAGTTGGTATAAATCTTAGTGGCGACAATAATCTTCTATTGGCGAACAGTGTTTATGTCATTAAATATATAATAATATAAATGTTACAGCAATGCATATATGGGGTTAATTCACTAGGTTGGTGCACTCTTTATGAAGTGGCTACAGTGGGTTTCCTCTCTATATATCTGTGTGGTCCTTAACCATATGCCCGTCGCCATATAACCGTAAATAAAATGTGTTGAGAGCGTCGTTAAGTAAACCATTTCCTTGCTTCCTTCTAACAATGACCCAATGTTTCACATCCTTTAGCCGATTATTTATACATTTTATTGTGTAGCATATCAGTGTCTATATAATCAGGTGTTAAATAACGTCATAATGTTTGCAGTAACCGAAACAGGATTTTACTTTCCAGTCGAAGCATGGGATTATTTTTACAGATACCGACTCCAAACCCTGAGTGAGTGCTCCGCAAGG
>NC_054703.1:17445157-17457657 GCF_016097555.1 Gigantopelta aegis | reverse complement strand
CTCATTTCACGCGATTCAGATGACATTCTTGAAGACTGTGTTTGTACAGAGGACGTGTTCCTGTTATCCTTTTGATGACAAGTCAGCTTTTGTCTGAGTATCAGGCGATATTCAGACGAACTGGCCATCAGAATGTAAAAGTTCTGTCCGAAGTTGACGAGATAAATTAAGTTAAATAATGGCCACAGTTTATTCGCCAGCTCCATGGTCATGCCATCATTTTCGTGCAAAACATCGAGCACATATTCGGTAACTTCCGTAACAGCTCGTGGAATCAGTGTCACGAAAGCGAATATGGAAACGAGCAACAGTGGGAGCGTGCTTTTGTCTTGTCTTTCTTTCATAGCTTCGGAGCCGCTGCTCCGTTTAAACTGCTGGCGAAAAGACGCACTTCGACGAATCCGAATCACTGTGACTATGTTTAGAATCAGAACTGCAGCACAAGGTAGAATCGAGTTCAAAACCAATTGATGGATCATTGTGATGACTCCTATCTGGTCAAGAGACTCCACTCCACATATGTCATCTTCGATACCCGAGTAAATCAGATAGACAACGTTAAGAGCTGCAGATATCAGTGTCAATGCCAAACACAGTTTGAAAGCCTTTGACTTGGTACACAGCCTGTGGCGAGCCAGAGGGAAAACTACACACACAAATCGGTCGAGGGTCAAGGCCACGACCAGCCATGGAGACAGTGTGTAGGTTGATGCTACAAAAAAAGTCCACAGCTTACAGAGAGTCACGTGAGAGGTTAAAAACCGTTGCAGATAATGGTACAAATGGTCCAAAGTATCCTCAGTGGCAACCATCATAAGTAACAAGCTGTCTGACACCGCCATCCATCTCATGTAAACCGAATATGCAAATGACCTGACTTTTGCGTCGGACATCAGAGTGAAGGACATTACGTTCCCCACGACTCCCCATAACGCGATGATCAAGATAAACGTCGTATAAATCTTCCCTTTAATTTGAAAGTGAAACCATTCATTTACGTTTTCTCCTTCAGCTTCATCTTCTTCTTTAATTTCCTCCTTCAAGGTGTCGTTGTTAAACAGGCTTTCAGTCGTGCTAAGAACTAGCCCTAACCAAGTGGAATTCATTGTTTTGTTTTATGGTTTGATTTTGGCGTTGGTGGATATTCGATCAGCTGCAATACACAAAATATACACAGACATGAGGGTCACACACATTAGCAAGACTCTCGGCCTGTATTACACAGTTGCCCCCAAACAACAATCCTGGAGGTAAAGTGTTGACAACATACGCTTCATTGGATATAATAATAGAATCTGATCACCCCCGAGGTTGTTGTTTGAAGGTATCTTTGTTTATAGTCATGCAAACAAGGCCATAAAAGAGGCTTCGTTTGACAGTAGGTAGTCACGGAAAGGTAACATTTGTCTCATGGCTAAAAATTATCATTGGGGTGTTTTGATTATGAAACCACTTGATGTGAGCGTCAAAATGCTTTCAAGATCGTGTATGTTCCACAATCAACCATTCATAACTCAGTTACTATACCAGCTACAAATGTATTTTTGGTGTCAAACCCAATATTTTGGGGATCATAGAATATTTTGAAAATGATTTGGTGAATATTTACACAGATTCTTTAAAGAAAATAGACAAATAATGGGTTATTCCTTTGTAAAAATGATGAAAAATGGACATCCCATTTGCGCGTGCCTGTCCCATTTCCATTCCATTTACACTAATTCTACACTAATTACACTATCAAGGAACTCTACTTACCTCTAAAATAGATTATATATTTGGGTTTAAACCTACGCTCATACTCACAGAGTCTCACAAATGTATCACAAGTAACTGAAGTGATATTCCTTCATCTGTTCCCATTATCAGAATCTCAAAAATTCCAATTTCAAAATCAATTCCCTCGGTGGGCATATCGTGCTACTTCTCGTTCCAGCTAGTGCTCCACAACTGGTGTAACAAAAGTCGTGGTATGTACTATCATGTCTGTGTGTTGGTGCATATAAAAGATCCATTGCTGGAACTTGGTGCCTCATTAGTGGAACAATGGCGCTGTATCCGTAATGCAGTCTTTACACGCATCATGCAATTAATGAAGCGGCGTGCCCTTGCAGTTGTGGGTACACATGGAGGGCATACGCGCTACTGAAACTGTGATTTCATCAGGCGATCCTGCTTGTGATTTATCATTTTGACTGTTTGTGGTTTTGACGAATGCTGTGGGCGCATCGAATAGATTTTTGACTCAACATTTATTCCTATTCTTTCTTTGGATGTCATACAATAACAAAATACCTTATTTAACACGTTCTTCTGTCATATTAGCTAATTAGCCAATATGAAACGGTTGTGAAGTTTTTTAATTTGACTCAGTATATATATATACAGAGCACATGGTTATTGTTCAACAAAGAACATTCTAGTTTTGCATTGGGCTGTGCAGTTAAATTTCAATGTGATAATTGGAGGGCTAGTTGAATTTGAGAAGGGACATAAGATTTGTCTTCAACTGGCCCTGCTGGCAACCATGGTTTTCGTGTTAATTTTTAGCCCTTATATGGGTTGCGTTAAACTGACGTCAGGTCATTGGGCTTAACGTGCACATTCAGAGCAAGCTGTTGTAGCGCACGTTTGTCATGGGTGCAGGTGTTGGCTCATCCGTCTAGGACAGGAAGTATGTGTATTAAGATGTCGATGTACACCCTTAAATATGTTACCCTAGAAGACATACACACACCTCCACCCCCGGCTCCGACAGCCTTGAATTAAGACATCACATCCGGTATTAGTTTTACACCTGAAGAAACGGACGTACCGGTCTGTTGATTTTTGGAGAATGTCCTGTAATAATATCCATCCCAGTAAGCCAGAACGAATTATACATTGTGTTCCTATAGAAAATAAACCACCATTGTCAAACTGGCTACAAAACAAATTGCAATAACTGTCTATCGATGTATCATGTTTTGTCTACGAAACAGTGGAATGATACTTAACTCATATAATGACTGGTTACTTACTTAATTGGTCTATTCGTGTAGTGGACTCCATCTGTCATCTCTGTTTGACAGGACCTGGTGTGTATTTGGCCGGTTAACTGACAATTCTATTGTCCAATACAAATATTGAAAGATCACGGAGAAACTGTACACTTTGTAACAAAACTGTTGGGCTGTCGTTGAACATTCAATCATTCATTCATTGTGACAAAAATGAAATAGAAGACTAGTATAATGTTATTTTCCATTGCCCACGATATAATGATTTTACAATGGAATCTATTTTAAAATATCACCATATGCGTCTGCTTGCTACATATCTGAATGATTTAGAAGATCTATTACGCGAGAAACAATGT
This sequence comes from Gigantopelta aegis, assembly GCF_016097555.1. Classification (NCBI taxonomy): domain Eukaryota; kingdom Metazoa; phylum Mollusca; class Gastropoda; order Neomphalida; family Peltospiridae; genus Gigantopelta; species Gigantopelta aegis. Next base: position 17,454,299 of record NC_054703.1, on the reverse strand, counting down.
AACAGTATACAAGTGAAACCTGAAAACAACCCTGATCTACTGTTGATAATTACTGTGTTACTGTATTCGGAGGACAGTGTTATTTTAGATATAGTAGACAGCTATAAATACCTTGGCGTTTTATTCACCAAAAACGGGTCGTTCTATCAGTAAAAAAAAAACCCCACTAGTATCTCAAGCTAAGAAAAAGTTAAACTTTTCTAAATATTAGAATTAGAAATTTAAATATACCTATAGATTGTCAGTTTAAACTATTTGAGAGCAGAATTGTTTCAATACTTCTGTATGGATGAGAAATCTGGGGATTTGGCAACAACCAAACTATTGAGCAAATACAGCTAAATTTTCTGAGAGATATCTTGAGAGCTAGGAAAAGTACTCCGTTACCCATGATTTATGGCGAATTCGGCATTTACCCTCTATTGGTTAAGTCATAACATAATTAATAAACAAGTGTCTATAAATATAGTATCTCATAGTTTAAAAAAAGAAAGAAAAGAACAACAACAACAATATTTGCAAATCTGGTGTGATAACTTGAATACTCTTCAAAATGCATTTTTATAGAGTATTCAAAAGAACATTCTCGTTTGAAAAGCATCTTGTTAATTTTCCTCTAATTATTTTAAGTCGCTCGTTTACATCTATATTAAACAAACAATGCATATATCTGTCAGTATACTTAATAATGCCGTGTATGCATTAGATAATATAATATATACAAAAGAACATTTAATTTGTTTCTATTTATTTATTTATTTGCTACCAAATCACTCTCCATCTCCACCATAATCGTGTACATATCCTGGTATATTTATTATTTTGTTGTACATTGTATTATGCTGATAAGTTGTAATACCTAAAGCAATAAAGAAGTCGATAGTGACGCCGCCGTCTGGACATAAAACTAATTACTTACCGGAGTTATTAACATCACAGGGTATAGTGATGATTTTTCTTTTCTTTTCACCAGTCTGATGTGTGGTGACATTGCCTAATAATAAATATTAGTCTTTGTTTAATGGTATGGAGAAAATGTAGGCACATTTGTCCACTGTGTTATTCCTCGTCTCAGACTGTGCACCACGACTGGTATATCAAAAGTCGTGGCGTGTGCTATCATGTCTCTGGGAAGGTTCATATAACAGTCCGCTTGCTACTAATGGGGAAAAGTGCGGGTTTCCTCTCTATGACTGTATGTCTCTGGGAAGGTTCATATAACAGTCCGCTTGCTACTAATGGGGAAAAGTGCAGGTTTCCTCTCTATGACTGTATGTCTCTGGGAAGGTTCATATAACAGTCAGCTTGCTACTAATGGGGAAAAGTGCGGGTTTCCTCTCTATGACTGTATGTCTGAATTACTCAACTGTTTGAGGGCGGCGGGATATAGCCCAGTGGTAAAGTGTTTGCCTGATGTGCGGTCTGTCTACTAGATTCTAGGATCGATCCCCATCGGTGGGCTCATTAGTCTATTTCCTGTTCCAGCCAGTGCACAACCACTGGGGTATGTAAAGGCAGTGGTATGTGCTATCCTGTTTGTGGGATGGTGCATATAAAAGATCCCTTGTTATTAATGGAAAAATATAGTGGGTTTCCTCTCTAACTTTCTAAGATAATGTATCGACATTACTAAATGTTTGACATACAATAGCCTATTATTAATACGTGCTCTAGTGGTGTCGTTAAGCAAAATAAACTAGAACTTTAAAGCTTTTTTTCTTTTTGGACAAACATGTACAATTTGTGTTCAAGTGGGAATGCGTGTGGGTACACGTGGTGGTTGCTATGGTCCCCAGAATCTAGTTGTTCCAATACTACAGTTGTGTGTTATGGTATTGTCGGTTGTGTGCTGGCCCGAGTCACAGGATCGAACCACCTCGGTGGATCCATTCAACTGATTGGCTTTTTTCTCTTTCCTACCAGTGCACCACATGTGGTCAAATGCCGTGGTATGTGCTTTCCTGTCTGTGGGAAAATGCATATAACAGATCCCTTGCTGCTCACAGAAAAATTTGACATCCAACAGCCAATGTTTAATTAATCAATGTGCGCCAGTGGTGTCGTTAAACAAAACAAACTTCTTTTGTTGTTGTTGTTGTTGTTGTTAGGGTATTAATTAATATTGCAACTAAATCAAGCTAAGGAATTAAGACAGATACCTAAGCAGGGCTCGAAATGGGCTGAAATGTCTGCCGGATATTCAGTCTGGTAAGCCACAAATTATACCGGCCCGAATCAAAACCTGCCAAACCAAATCTGATTGACTCAAACCAATGTGTGAATATAACAACGTTTACTAATTGCCGGTCCGACGTGGATTTTATATTGTGTGTGTGTGTGCCAACATAAGCGTACGAGACAGGGCAAAACTTCAAATTCTGGCAAAAATTATAGAGATATTCAGGCAAATTATAGAGATATTCGGGCAAAATTATAGAGATATTCGGGCAAATTATAGAGATATTCGGGCAAATTTTGCTAAACTGAGACCTTTTTACCATGTATTTGCATCATTGTAACCGCAAAATTAGTTGTAATCCACGTACAAATGTGTCGTGGTTAGGTCAGGTCAGGTCATAGGGCTTTACGTACACATTCAGAGTAAGCTGTTGTAGCGCATGCCTGTCCTGGGCACAAGAGCCGTCCAGGACAGGTGTCGTGGTTCGTTTGTAACCGTATATATAGCTGATTGGTGGTAATGCTAATATAAATAACTGTTGTTATCCAGATTCAGGGCGGGACGTAGCTCAGTGTAACCGTATATATAGCTGTTTGGTGGTAATGCTAATATAAATAACTACGTATATATAGCTGTTTGGTGGTAATGCTAATATAAATAACTCCGTATATATAGCTGTTTGGTGGTGATGCTAATATAAATAACTCCGTATATATAGCTGTTTGGTGGTAATGCTAATATAAATAACTCTTGTTATCCAGATTCAGGGCGGGACGTAGCTCAGTGTAACCGTATATATAGCTGTTTGGTGGTAATGCTAATATAAATAACTCCGTATATATAGCTGTTTGGTGGTAATGCTAATATAAATAACTCTTGTTATCCAGATTCAGGGCGGGACGTAGCTCAGTGTATCCGTATATATAACTGTTTGATGGTAATGCTAATATAAATAACTCTGTATATATAGCTGTTTGGTGGTAATGCTAATATAAATAACTCTTGTTATCCAGATTCAGGGCGGGACGTAGCTCAGTGTAACCGTATATATAGCAGTTTGGTGGTAATGCTAATATAAATAACTCCGTATATATAGCTGTTTGGTGGTAATGCTAATATAAATAACTCCGTATATATAGCAGTTTGGTGGTAATGCTAATATAAATAACTCTTGTTATCCAGATTCAGGGCGGGACGTAGCTCAGTGTAACCGTATATATAGCAGTTTGGTGGTAATGCTAATATAAATAACTCCGTATATATAGCTGTTTGGTGGTAATGCTAATATAAATAACTCCGTATATATAGCAGTTTGGTGGTAATGCTAATATAAATAACTCTTGTTATCCAGATTCAGGGCGGGACGTAGCTCAGTGTAACCGTATATATAGCTGTTTGGTGGTAATGCTAATATAAATAACTCCGTATATATAGCTGTTTGGTGGTAATGCTAATATAATAACTCTGTATATATAGCTGTTTGGTGGTAATGCTAATATAAATAACTCCGTATATATATAATGCTAATATAAATAACTCCGTATATATAGCTGTTTGGTGGTAATGCTAATATAAATAACTCTTGTTATCCAGATTCAGGGCGGGACGTAGCTCAGTGTAACCGTATATATAGCAGTTTGGTGGTAATGCTAATATAAATAACTCCGTATATATAGCAGTTTGGTGGTAATGCTAATATAAATAACTCTGTATATATAGCTGTTTGGTGGTAATGCTAATATAAATAACTCCGTATATATAGCTGTTTGGTGGTAATGCTAATATAAATAACTCTTGTTATCCAGATTCAGGGCGGGACGTAGCTCAGTGTAACCGTATATATAGCAGTTTGGTGGTAATGCTAATATAAATAACTCCGTATATATAGCTGTTTGGTGGTAATGCTAATATAAATAACTCCGTATATATAGCAGTTTGGTGGTAATGCTAATATAAATAACTCTGTATATATAGCTGTTTGGTGGTAATGCTAATATAAATAACTCCGTATATATAGCTGTTTGGTGGTAATGCTAATATAAATAACTCCGTATATATAGCTGTTTGGTGGTAATGCTAATATAAATAACTCTTGTTATCCAGATTCAGGGCGGGACGTAGCTCAGTGTAACCGTATATATAGCAGTTTGGTGGTAATGCTAATATAAATAACTCCGTATATATAGCAGTTTGGTGGTAATGCTAATATAAATAACTCTGTATATATAGCTGTTTGGTGGTAATGCTAATATAAATAACTCTGTATATATAGCTGTTTGGTGGTAATGCTAATATAAACTCCGTATATATAGCTGTTTGGTGGTAATGCTAATATAAATAACTCCGTATATATAGCTGTTTGGTGGTAATGCTAATATAAATAACTCTTGTTATCCAGATTCAGGGCGGGACGTAGCTCAGTGTAACCGTATATATAGCAGTTTGGTGGTAATGCTAATATAAATAACTCCGTATATATAGCAGTTTGGTGGTAATGCTAATATAAATAACTCTTGTTATCCAGATTCAGGGCGGGACGTAGCTCAGTGTAACCGTATATATAGCTGTTTGGTGGTAATGCTAATATAAATAACTCCGTATATATAGCTGTTTGGTGGTAATGCTAATATAAATAACTCCGTATATATAGCTGTTTGGTGGTAATGCTAATATAAATAACTCCGTATATATAGCTGTTTGGTGGTAATGCTAATATAAATAACTCCGTATATATAGCTGTTTGGTGGTAATGCTAATATAAATAACTCCGTATATATAGCTGTTTGGTGGTAATGCTAATATAAATAACTCCGTATATATAGCTGTTTGGTGGTAATGCTAATATAAATAACTCCGTATATATAGCTGTTTGGTGGTAATGCTAATATAAATAACTCCGTATATATAGCTGTTTGGTGGTAATGCTAATATAAATAACTCTTGTTATCCAGATTCAGGGCGCGACGTAGCTCAGTGGTAAAGTACTCGCTTGATGCGCGGTCGGTTTGGGATGATGGATCCTCGTCGGTGGGCCCAGTGGGCTATTTGTCGTTTCAGCCAGTGCGCCATGAGTAGTATATCAAAGGCCGTGGTATGGAATATCCTGTCTCTGGGATGGTGCATATAAAAGATCCCTTGATTGTAATTTGGAATAATGTAACGGGTTTCCTCATAATTACCAAATGTTTGACATCCAATAGCCGATGATTAATTAATCACTGTGCTCTAGTGGTCTCGTTAAACAACGACAAAAAAATAAATAAATTAATAATAATAATAATCCAGATTCGGGCATTTTCGTTTAATTCGAACAAACCCCCCCCCCCCCCCCCCCCCCCCGTTACAAAAATGTGTGTATGCATTGATGTATGAATATCTATATATTGTATGTATGTCGAGGTTGACTGTTACATATATAGATATTAACGCACTGGCGCAGGGGATAATTAAATCCTTTCTAGCCTCACGAATTGTCCCGTGCCGTTGCTAGGACTCGAACCTATGGCACCGAATCGCCCGCAACTTTGCAGACTTGCCACGATACCTTTTGAGCTATTGAGGCCTCAATAAAAAGGATGCTCTTTAACTCAGCTATATGCATGGGGTCTACAAGCTACGCGGTTGATCCCGCTTACGTGCATGGAACAGTGGGCAGACCTGGCACTGGCTAGTGTGTATTGCTGTATTGCTGTATGAATATCTATATATTGTATGTATGCCGAGGTTGATGTGAATGAATGAATGTTTAACGACACCCCAGCACGAAAAATACATCGGCTATTGGGTGTCAAACTATCGTATTGCAAACAAATAAAGTGATGATCAACATCAATATAAGAATTCAAGATTCAAACAAAAACTGTACAAAAAACCCCAAATTTCACAGATAGATACTGACTTTCACTCAAAATTTCAATTTTGTGCTGTATTGGCCATTCTCAAAGAGAATGTTACACCCCTGCACCACGGTGAGATTAAAGCACGCGCATGTTGACTGTGACATACATAGATATCAACGCACTGGCGCAGGGGATAATTAAATCCTTTATGTATGTATGTATGTATGTATGTATGATTTTATACAATTTAATACAGTTAAACACAAACACAAAAAATTGACTGGCGGACCATGGACCCCGTGACCTCCCCCTCCTCGCTACGGACGACAGGCAAAACATTCTTCCGGCCTGTGGCTAAGCTGACCAAAAAAAAGAAGGTCGGGACGGCAATATTTCGATCTCTGGTTACTAACATAAATAATCAGTACGTTTATAGGCCTCCGAAAATTGCGAGAGCGATAGTTTCGTTCGCGCGTCGCTCGCATAAGTATAGTTTTGCGTAACACATTTTTCGTTTCCGCATTGAATTTATGATATCATTTTTATATGACCATGACGACTTACGTAAAAACGAAAGGGTTACCTTAATTTGTTTTTGCGTAATCCATAACTTGTTTACGCCAATTTTCAATTCTAAGAGGCCTGCGTTTCTAACACGTTTCGATAGAAAACACGAAAAAGAATCAAAGGACAAACTTACCTCTGCAAACAATCAAGACGGTGTCGTTTCTAAAGTTTTAAAAATGTTTTTATACCACCCAAGTCAGTTTACAAGTGTTTATAGACACGGCCACACTGACCAATGACAACACACGTTTGCTATTGGCTGGTTCGTCCTGTCAGAGGTGTGTGCAGGAGGCCAAGTGTTCGTGGACGCTTGCGATCGATTCACTATACGGCACACATCCACACCCTAATCGAATAACTTTTGGCGCTCGCGAGTTCTAAGCCTCCTGAACATACATTTGATTTACATTTTATAAATTAATTTGTTTTGGGTTGGGGGCATAACTGAGTTTGGTCGCTAGATTAGATTGGGCGGTCAAAAAGAAATTAGATAGATAGATAATTAGTTTAACGGGGGATGGTGAATGGACAGCATTTTGAAAATAGCAATTAGTAAAAGAACTTAGTAGGATTAAAACATTTTTAGAAAAAATAAATAATAATAATAATTTACAAGCCAAAAATAAAATGAATTGACTGCTCGACCGAATATTTATATAATTTGGAGCATTTTTGAAGGCAATCCAAAAATAAATAAGAGAAAGAAGAGAAGAAAAAAAAATGTTTTATTTAACGACGCACTCAACACATTTTATTTACGGTTATATGGCGTCAGACATATGGTTAAGGACCACACAGATTTTGAGAGGAAACCCGCTGTCGCCGCATAGGCTACTCTTTTACGACAGGCAACAAGGGATCTTTTATTTGCGCTTCCCACAGGCAGGATAGCACAAACCATGGCCTTTGTTGAACCAGTTATGGATCACTGGTCGGTGCAAGTGGTTTACACCTACCCATTGAGCCTTGCGGAGCACTCACTCAGGGTTTGGAGTTGGTATCTGGATTAAAAACCCCATGCCTCGACTGGGATCCGAACCCAGTACCTACCAGCCTGTAGACCGATAGCCTGCCACGACGCCACCGAGGCCGGTAGAAAGAAGAGAGGATCGGATTTTTTAATATATATAAAGGTAATTTCGACATAAAATTTTAAACGAAGGTCTAAAAGTTTAAAGTCCAATCTATATGTCCACGCGACTGGCCTCGTTAAGGCCGTTAGGGGAGATGTTGGCGACTACGGCAAGCCGATGTCCGGAGCTGCAGTCAGCGATGGGATGAGTTGCTTCTTAGAGAGAAGATCTCTGATGACCACGCGGTAACCGGCGCCGCAGATCGTCTTGACGATCCTGTGGATTGTTGAACTGTCTCCATCTCGTAGAGGAGGATCGCTTGTCGGTGGGTCTGCTGGCGCCGGTGCGTCACGATGAGTCCCGTCGCTGAGCTCTGGAGCCGAAGGTTGTGGAGCTCGAAGTGCCAGTCCTGGTTGCAAAACCGGCCTCTCAGCTTCACCGTATCGGTCGTGTCGTCCTGGACGTAGTCCCGGTACTGAGCCTTAAGTTTACCCAAGGCCAGTTGCCAGGTATCTACGTCCTCCTCCTGGGGTGTCGTCTGTCGGACAGGCTGGCTTGCAGGAGATGTTGTTTTCCTCTTGACGGCCGCCGTCGCCTCAACAACAACAGCAGGGTGCTTCTCAGCGGGAGCGGTCTGTATAGTCGACTGCTTCACCGGAGGCGCTGGAGTGGAAGTGTATCGAGGCGGCGGCGACTGGGCCATAGCAGTGTCCAACAGGTCGCTCGTCACCTCCGCGGTCGATTCAGCCGGTAGCGTCTTCTTCCTCTTCGGTGGTGAAGCGGGGGGGCGGCGACGCAGACGCGGTTGAGCCGCCAGCTTTGGTCTCCCCTGAGCCGCCCCTGCCGCGCATTCCTTCCTCCGTCCTCCTCTTCCTCTCCTCTTCTTACTGGAGTCCGCGTCCCTGTACACCAAAGTCACGGTCGCGCGCGACCCGGTGTACGCATCACGGAACTCCAACAACATTCCAGAGCTTGCCATAAGTCCCCCCAGGTGGGGGGGGGGGAGGGGTCACGTTCAGAGCGCACGTCGACACGTCTAGCTTCATAGCTGTCTCTCAGTGGAATGTTTGTGATACTTCCATCTTAATGTGCCAAAACTGCATGATTTTTTGTGCATTTTTTGACAATGTTGACACCCATACAAACCACACCCAAGCGGGAGTTGGCGGATATCACACATATATTTATGGAAACTTTGCTTATAAAACCTTACAAAACCCTCATTTAAATAACGGTTTAGCTATTCAATGATTTTTCTTTCTTTTTTACAAAATCAGCTTGTTTAAAAATTACCCACATTGATCGCGCCCCACTTATGTCACACGGAAAACCTGGTGTATGAATACCAAGTGTCATTACAGCTAAACCATTTGCACTGCTGGTGAAAAAGCAATTGCCATTTTCAAAAATAGCTCCTTGACTATCACTAAGCTCAAGAATTTACTTTCTATTCCAAATACTTAGCCCTCAAACATGGATCTGTG
>NC_054703.1:17415468-17439957 GCF_016097555.1 Gigantopelta aegis | reverse complement strand
AACCACATGCATATGGACAAGACTGGTTTTTAAAGTATATCAATTGAAGCTATAACCACATGCATATGGACAAGGCTGGTTTTTAAAGTATATCAATTGAAGCTATAACCACATGCATATGGACAAGGCTGGTTTTTAAAATCAATTGAAGCTATAACCACATGCATATGGACAAGGCTGGTTTTTAAAGTGTATCCATTGAAGCTATAACCACATGCATATGGACAAGACTGGTTTTTAAAGTATATCAATTGAAGCTATAACCACATGCATATGGACAAGGCTGGTTTTTAAAGTATATCCATTGAAGCTATAACCACATGCATATGGACAAGGCTTCTTGGGTTTCTTTGTTTTTGGGGTCTTTTTTGTTTTGAGTTGGTATGGATTTAAAACTTAATACATGTAATATGTCTTTTTATATGAATTTTATACTTTATTCATTATAGAGATAACTCCTTGTTTCACGCAAACGGACCATAAACGGTACTATACTTACTCGTGTGTGTGTTTTGGAGATTCCTGTCTATTGGAGATGCCTGTCTAGATTCCTGTCTGTTGGGGATTCCTGTCTGTCTGTTGGAGATTCATGTCTGTCTGTTGGGGATTCCTGTCTGTGTTGGAGATCCCTGTATGTCTGTTGGAGATTCCTGTATGTCTGTTGGAGATATTCCTGTCTGTCTGTTGGAGATTCCTGTCTGTTGGAGATTCCTGTCTGTTGGAGATATTCCTGTCTGTCTGTTGGAGATTCCTGTCTGTTGGAGATATTCCTGTCTGTCTGTTCGATATTCCTCTCTGTTGGAGATTCCTGTCTGTCTGTTGGATATTCCTGTATGTCTGTTGGAGATTTCAGTCTGTGTTGGAGATTCCTGTTTGTCTGTTGGAGATTCCTATCTGTTGGAGATTCCTGTCTGTCTGTTGGAGATTCTTGTCTGGATTTCCATCATCATCCATGTCATTTATAGCAGCCAAAAATCCAATCAGATTGTGCATTAAGTGGTATTGCCACGCGTTTTTTGTTGACGTTAGCTCGGTTTCTGATTGTTTACGTATATTTTTCAATCTTGGAATTAGCAGCTTAGCTTTGAACATAGACATGGAATTACGACTTAAGAAGTGGTGTTATAATTACAAACAGTAGAAACAATACAGTTCGAAAGGTGAGGTGATCACTGATCGGTGTTCTTAATTACAAACAGCTACAAACAATACAGTTCGAAAGGTAAGGTGATCACTGATCGGTGTCCTTAATTACAAACAGCTACAAACAATACAGTTCGAAAGGTGAGGTGATCACTGATCGGTGTCCTTAATTACAAACAGCTACAAACAATACAGTTCGAATGGTGAGGTGATCACTGATCGGTGTCCTTAATTACAAACAATACAGTTCGAAAGGTGAGGTAATCACTGATCGGTGTCCTTAATTACAAACAGCTACAAACAATATACTTCGAAAGGTGAGGTGATCACTGATCGGTGTCCTTAATTACAAACAGCTACAAACAATACAGTTCGAAAGGTGAGGTGATCACTGATCGGTGTCCTTAATTACAAACAGCTACAAACAATACAGTTCGAAAGGTGAGGTGATCACTGATCGGTGTCCTTAATTACAAACAGCTACCAACAATACAGTTCGAAAGGTGAGGTGATCACTGATCGGTGTCCTTAATTACAAACAGCTACAAACAATACAGTTCGAAAGGTGAGGTGATCACTGATCGGTGTCCTTAATTACAAACAATACAGTTCGAAAGGTGAGGTGATCACTGATCGGTGTCCTTAATTACAAACAAACAATACAGTTCGAAAGGTGAGGTGATCACTGATCGGAGTCCTTAATTACAAACAGCTACCAACAATACAGTTCGAAAGGTGAGGTGATCACTGATCGGAGTCCTTAATTACAAACAGCTACAAACAATATACAGTTCGAAAGGTGAGGTGATCACTGATCGGAGTCCTTAATTACAAACAGCTACCAACAATACAGTTCGAAAGGTGAGGTGATCACTGATCGGAGTCCTTAATTACAAACAGCTACAAACAATACAGTTCGAAAGGTGAGGTGATCACTGATCGGAGTCCTTAATTACAAACAGCTACAAACAATACAGATCGAAAGGTGAGGTGATCACTGATCGGAGTCCTTAATTACAAACAGCTACAAACAATACAGTTCGAAAGGTGAGGTGATCACTGATCGGTGTCCGTTCCCTGACCAACCTTCCATACAGATTAGTAATGGAGCCAAGGCTGAAATCGTTGGTAAAGGTAAACACTGCTGCTATACTTTTTAATTTTTAACCATTTTTTAACGTTTATCATCTCAGAAGTTATGAAATGGTGGTCTGCTCTGCTAAATCAATTGCGAATTTACCAGCCTCGGTGGCGTCGTGGTTAGGCCATCGGTCTACAGGCTGGTTGATATTGGGAGGCATGGGATTTTTAATCCAGATACCGACTCCAAACCCTGAGTGAGTGCTCAGCAAGGCTCAATGGGTAGGTGTAACCTACTTGCACCGACCAGTGATCCATAACTGGTTGAACAAAGGCCATGGTTTGTGCTATCCTGCCTGTGGGAAGCGCAAATAAAATATCCCTTGCTGCCTGACGTAAAAGAGTAGCCTATGGTTTCCTCTAAAAAAAAAAAGGTGTCACAATGACCATATGTTTGACGTCCAATAGCCGATAATAAGATAAAAAAATCAATGTGCTCTAGTGGCGTCGTTAAATAAAACAAACTTTACTTTTTTTTACAATTGCGAATTTTATATGGAGCACATATTTTATGGGAATTTTCTAACAAAATTTATTATAAAATGTTTAAAAGTTGTTTATGAATGTTGTATCACAAATGATGCACAATAACAAAATATAATGTTTTAGAGTAGATAAACCATGATATGTATATATATATATATATATATATATATATATATATATATATATATATATATATATACTCTTCAAAACAAGTAGGAGAACTCAAATAAGAATTTTCAATTGCCAAAATTGTAAGGTATATTAGCTGTGGGGAATGGTTATATGATAATAGTGAATTAATTGGGCAAACATTACAACCGGTAGTTCAGTATTACAGTAGGGTTTTTGACCATTAAAGATCTTGAAGGACGACTGGGGTCAGACATGAAATTTGAAAGTTGACGTAAATTAAAACAATAAAAAGGACTAAAAACAAAACAATAAAAAAATGTACAGTGTTTAATGGGCCTTCCTGGAAAATGTCCAAACTATGGAATGTGTTTCGGTGTGTTGATAAACAGACCTGAACGTTCTTTACTAGGATGTCTGTGGTCAAAACGTATGTTCGGTCTTATAGTTGATATTAACATTAATATTGCAGGTTCTCCTACTTTTTTGAAGAGAGAGAGAGAGAGAGAGAGAGAGAGAGAGAGAGAGAGAGAGAGAGAGAGAGAGAGAGAGAGAGAGAGAGAGAGAGAGAGAGGGGTGGTTATTACCAAGTGTTTTTCGGTATCGTCATTATCATATATTAGGAATAAAAACTGTATTATGCGAGCCGCATTTTTATTCCTAGTATATGATATACCGATACCGAAACACACGATGGTAATACTCTCTTTATCATATAATCTTCAGCTTAATACAACGTGTTTTTGTAAACTGTACACGCAACTTTAATTCCAGTCAGCCATTACTAGATATTCAAATGACGTAAGAATATGTCGCGGTATCTTTTTGAATGGAAATAACATCAAACTCGAATGACGTCATTTTTGATGTCCTTACATCAAAATAAATTAGTGCACAATGTTTTTTGTTTTCTGAACGCTGGACTGCAGCTTTCAGTGTAAAACTGCTATTGAAATGTTTTTATGAATGCATACGTTATTATTATGGAATGTCAATAAACCTAGTGCCGTGACCTCGATTATATATATGTCTTAACATAGGTAAAACGCAAGCTATATCTATTACGTTTCTAGCGACGTCGGCGACGGTGTCAACCTTTACAGTTAGCTCGAACGTTAAATGTACGTTTAGCTCCATTTCTCAAAAACTATTAGTCCTGCTTCAATGAAACTTGGTTTATAGATGTGCTGTGCCCCGGGCGCAAAATTCTGGACTGGTGGAAGGGACTCGGGGAGTGCTACCGGTCCCCGGGTTAGGGGGCACAATACTTGCCTTGCCCCGGTCGCTCGCCAATCACGCTACGCCACTGTAGCTGTGCCTATGTATGTTTATCACAATGCATGTTTAACACATGATTTCAAAATTTGGTTTTTAATTAAAGTACTACTAATTAACGTTTAGTTCAATGTTACGTTTTCGAATTTGTATCAGAGTTTTCGAATTTATGCCCATTATTAATTTTAAAATTAACATTTAATTGATTTCTTTTAACATATGCATGTGCGACACAGAATAAATTAGCGAGATATTTTGACAAAAACGCCGACATTGTTAACTTTAGAAAAATACGATTCGGCAGTCTTTTTCTCAAACGCACTGACGTAATGATGTATTTTTTCGCAGTACCTTTGCAGAAAAAGTACAGACGATTCAGAAGATCTATGAATATCATAGGTACAATAAATATTTTTGAAGTTCTGACCCGAAAAAAAGGTGAGAAAAACGTTGTTTTTTTTTATGTCGCTAACACTTTTTTTTTAATTTAACAACGAGTTACTCTTACGTGTGACACGGTATGTCAACATCGACTGGGCTAAATTGAAGCGTGGTATATCTGCTTTGCTTTGGCTATTCACATTTGTCTTCAACAATATTAGTGAATTTAAAAACAAATAGTGTTTTCTGCATGTCCCTAGAAACATTTTTAAAAATCCGTTAGTAGGTTTGTGTAGAATATGCAACATGCAGGACTTAATTTATTAATCGCACACAATACGTAGTTAAATGAAATATTATTAATTTTTACCAAGTATATTAAAAAAGGTTAATATAATCTCAGCAAATTTCAAACCCAGGAACTATATTATTCCACCAATGTCCATTATTAACATGAATAAAGTTGTCAGACTTTTATCATATCAGTGTCGTTTTATATATTTAAAACTATGATGAACCTCTTTCTGATAATTATACTACTATCAGAATATACCTTTTTAAAATGGCTGCAATGTGTTTAATTAGCATGTCAATGACCTAATTGCGTTATTAATATATCATTTAAATGTGTTATACTTTTTTAGTTGTTTCTTAACGAATATATGCCAATACCTCTGATAGTCAATTTGTTCTAATACTTTCTAATACGTTACTCTGTACTATCTTGTTTCACCTCAAATGAAAGAAAAAATGATGAAGGCTATAGACACTATTCACTTATCCCAATCATCATAGCCATCACGGGAATCATATTTCTTCAAAGACACTCAGAGGACAAATATAGGTGGACCCGATCAGACGTGCTATTATTAGTATGTCTATGTGGGTACTTTTGATTGGACCCATGTAATAATTGAGCATTGTATAACCCTGGTGGGGTTTTTTTCATGCCTCGAAATGTAAATACAATATGTCTGCCAATTCATTTATCAGAAATATCAGCATTTCAGGAGCAGGGAGGATTTGTGGTTGAAAGATTTGTGAGTCTTCACCCTTATGTGATTAAACACCAGTGGCTATAGATGTAGTAAAATATATTGTTTATAGTTTCCTTGGAAATCCCCCCTCCCCCAAACATGACCCAAATAAAAATAATCTAAGTCTATCTTGCCAGTTTTCCAAGTTAAAAATAGTGTGTCGTTAAACCGTTTGGTCACGTTCTTTAAAAATAGTGCAGTCTTAAAACCAACACAATTATAAATTCCGTTACACATTTAAGATATAATATAAATAGTGAATATGTAACAACTATATTAATTTAACAATAATAGGAAATGTTATATAAAGTAATGGTTAATAATAATTATACCCCACTTCCGGTCTCGTTGTCATGGTTTCTTTTGTTAAGAGTGTAGGTGTATTCACCGATACCCTTAAACCTCTCCTCCAAAAAGTGCAGGTGTATTACAATACACCTACACTTTTGGAGGAAGAATGTATACATGATACACCTACATTTTTCATTTAACTACACCTGTATTAAAATAAAAAAACTACACAAATTATGAATAATACAATGAACTTTTATTGTCATAACTTACATTGACATACGAAAGGTATTTTCGTTGTTTCTCTTATATTTGATGAGCACGTGTTCACATTTGTAGAAACGCACGAATGCGTGACGGTTACTAACACTTTCGTCACGTTCACAATTGCGATGTTCGATTGTGACGCATTGTCTTTTAAATCCTTCAACACTTGACTAAAGTCTTTAGGTATCCATATTGGGGGTATGTAGACAAATGTTTCCCTTGTGGAACACGTCCAGCTGTCATAATCTGTATTATACAACACCATGTGTTCTTAGACGTGTTTGCGAAATCATAACCGTAACTGTTTCCAAAAACATTTCTCCTCCTGCAGTTAGAATTTAAAATATTCTTGATTGTCCAAATTAAAATGCACAGAAAAAAACTAAAAAAAAACAAATCTCCATTCTGGCCTTCGAAGTCCTTTTTTCTCGCTGGCTTATTTTCACACCCAGGGCCGTCTTTTACAATTCACCGTTACAAAATCAAACAAAAATGGTTTTACTTGGTGACACTTATCATTTGCATATAACAAAGTTTAAACTATGTTTTCGTGATATTTAAATCAAAAGAACAAGTTATCTATAAACATTAGTTTGCTGGGTGACATAATTTTCATAGTATTTCAATCAATAGAAAGAGCCATCTAATTACACATGCGCACTTATTCAAAATAGTTCCTTGAAATATTTACAGCACGATACGTCTGTTAAGGGATCACACCGCTACTTCAGCCAATGAGCGACGTGTAGACGAATTTAGTTCTATGAAGAAAATAAAAAGTACCTCTTTTCTTTACTTTGTTATGTTGGTGTCTGAACAGACTTGACAGTATGATTAATATGGAATATTGGAAGGGTAACGTTGCCTCTTGATTTTGGCATACCACACTGACAGATGCATATCTGCTTAGTTACAGGCAAGACCATTGTTTACAGTGCCTGTGCTACATACTTTTAACGAGAGTTGTCTTCCCTCCAGTACTTCACAATACCACAGCAAATATATGGAATGTCACCTCCATGGTATAACTTTGGTGAGATAAACTTAATGCCCAGTGTTGCTAACCCCTTGGCCAATCTTCATGGTCTCTTGTGTTGATGCATATTAAAAGACATGGTCACATTTGGTGTTTTCCTACTCGGTATGTATCATAGTATGTCATGTGTCAAAACTGAACAGCTATCCCATTCCAAACCCCCTCTTAAGGGATCACACCGCTATTTCAGCCAATGAGCGAGACATGCAAGACCATTGTTTACAATGCCTGTTACATATTTTTAACAAGAGTTGCCTCCCCTCCATTACTCCACGTCTCAAGGAGTCTGAAGTTGCAGATGGCGAAGTATCCATTTTATTTGCTTAAATCCTGTCACAGAGGCTGTTCTCTTCATGTCAGGTAGTACATAGCACCTACTGTTAATAATTTAGTCAGTGCTTCCCTTTATGTTTGTATTGTCACCAATGTATAATCAATAGTGATGAGATACCTTCACACCCCAACCCTGTACACAGTTGTCACTTTGAACTGGCCCTGCCAGCTATCCACACCACAAGCCCGTACCCAGTTTTTGCTCTTGAACAGTCCCTGTCTGCTGGCCACACCCCAACCCCATACCCAATCAGCTGGCTTGAACTTGCCCTGCCTGCTGCCCACACCCCAATCCTGTACCCAGTGAGCGCATTTGAACTGGTCGTGCATGCTGTCCACACGCCAACCCCGTACCAATTACAGATGCATATCTCCTTACCTACAGGCAAGACCATTCTTTACAGTGCCTGCGTTACATATTTGTAACGATATTTGCCTCCCCTCCATTACTCCCTGTCTCAAGGGGTAGGTGTAAACCACTTGCACCGACCAGTGATCCATAACTGGTTCAACAAAGGCCATGGTTTGTGCTATCCTGCCTGTGGGAAGCGCAAATAAAAGATCCCTTGCTGCCTGTCGTAAAAAGAGTAGCCTATGTGGCGACAGCGGGTTTCCTCTAAAAACAGTGTCAGAATGACCATGTTTGACGTCCAATAGCCGATGATAAGATAAAAAATCAATGTGCTCTAGCGGCGTCGTTAAATAAAACAAACTTTTTTAGGGCTAAGATCGCTTCGTGGAACGGGGTCCAGAACAAAATGCGATGGTCACGACGTCTGGTCCACGTTATTTTCATTTCATTGTTTCTACTTTCTAGTTATTGATTTTATTTGCCATAGAACTAATATAATAATTAACTCGACCTTAGTGTGGTATAAATCAGTTATACCCACACTTACTCGGTGTATCGGTGAGTATTCCAAGTTTTGGTCGTGAGCCCCACGACCAAAACTATAGGGATATTCATCGATACACCTCGTAAAGTGTGGGTATAATTATTATTACTTATCGCATCGCCTTTGGTTCGAGAATATACATACTATGTAGGATTAAACTGTCGTGGCCGCGCTCATGTGTGCACGTTGTCACTATTTCTGATCCAAACATGTATTTAATGTAGAAATGATTGACAATAACGTGTAGTATTTACTGTGTACTCGTTAAAAAGAACTTTGCCTACAAGTGCAAGCACTAACAAAGTTAATCCCGGGAACGAGCAACGCCATTAGCGCCGTTCCGAGCAGTTTTGCTCGGAACGGAATTCAATCCGAATTGCGGCCAAACTAAAAGAAAAACGACTACAATCTCGTTTTCCCACCCAAATCATGTACTGTGATCTATTTCGAGCATATGGAGACTAAGAAATGCTTTCTTTGAAACAATCATCACTTTGAATTAAAGGAAAAACGTCCGACTGTATGACTTTTGTTTTAAACGCGCGGTGCATTATGGGAGGAAAATGAAACTCGGAACAATCTTGTATGTGGAAAAGGATCGTTGAAGTCATTTCTCGTTCCATAATAAATACAACAAAAACCATAAAACTAAAAATTAATTAAAGTTAATAAAATAATATAAAATAACATTTATTAATTAAGTAATAGAAATGAAATAAAAATTATGAATATTTATATACACGCATATATATATAGAGAGAGTATACTCCCCGAGTGTCTTGTGATATCATAATTTATCAGCACGAGTTGATAAAAGTATACTTTTTATCAACGAGTGCTGATAAATTATGATATTACAAGACACGAGGGGGTATTTTTTTTTATCATCAATTATCATTCTTTTCATTTGCGACAGTTGTAAACAATGTCAGTAATGTGGATTGAATGTCAGTGGTAGACTCGTTAACTAGCAGAACGGCAGTGGCGTGACGTCACTAATGGTAGTTCTAACGCTGAAACAAACACCGTGATGTAACAAAACATTGTCTTGTGATTAAAATTTGACCAATCAAGATTATAAGAAGCAACATCGCCTGCGGAGATATCGCAGGAAATATCGCAAATTATAGTGTCAGCGATATCTCCTACAAAAGCCTTTAATGGATGATAAATATATTTATGTGTATATAAATATTCATAATTTTTATTTCATTTCCATTACTTAATTAATAAATGTTATTTCATATTATTTTATTAACTTTATAAATCGTGTACTGTGATCTATTTGGAGCATATTTTATTAACTTTAATTTCATTTATTTTATTTTATTTTATTTTATTTTATTATATTAACTTTAATTTCTTTTTACTTTTAAGTTATTTTATTAACTTTAATTAATTTTTAGTTTTATGGTTTTTGTTGTATGGAGGAATTCGAAACTCTATCTCCAGACACACTGAATAAATTCCTGAAGCATTTCTACGCTGAAGTCCGGAACACAGATGGGAACTATTACTCAAAGTCATCCTACGTTGGACTTTCATTGGCATATTAAAGAAATAAAGCAGTTAGGTATGTGACGGAACATGCTCTTAATTTTGTTTTCGCCTGTGGCGATATTAATTGTTTTAGAGGGCCGTGTGCAGTTCCAATATGCACTTAAGCCCAGGTGGGCACCTTGTTATGTAATAACTCTGCGCGACGGTCGTCGAGCTCTTCTAATACACACCCAGTCCAGGTGTGGAGGCCATGTGGCCAGTAGTTACGTATTACCTCCGCTAGTTCGGTACGTTCGGGGTATTGCTGGCGAACTAGGCGACGACCAGTCTAGGCTTGTAAAAAAAAAATACCGCTTGGTCGCTGTGGAAATATATACATTATAAGATTCGGTTCCGCGTACTGTCTCCGGACCAGTCTGGGATTTTATAAAAAATAGCTAGGGTTTTAGAGATATCAGGGAGAAACCTATTGGAAGGCTTCCAGGGAGCGCGTTCGTTTGGACTTGGTAATTATATATTTTCTGCTCTGTTGTATAACCTTGATGTGATTGATGTGACTTTAAATATTTTAATACTGTATTATACCAATTTTATTTAGACGGTGCTGCCGGTCATCTGACGCAGTAAGCTGTAGGCTCACTGTTCTAATATATATAAGACTTATCCAGTCATCCTAGAGGACCTAGGTAAACTGTAGGTTATTGTCTTTATTGTGATAGGTACCAGTATTAATTCTGTATTACAAGGTTACTGAATGAGTAGTTAAGGGTTAATTAAAAATTAACCAGTTAGGAATAGAGTTGTAATTCCTTTATTAATCAAGTTCCCCTGGAAGTGTTTCTCAATTATCAGACGTGTGGGTGTTGTGTCACGGTGAAGTGATTAGCATCTTGTGTAAACTAGACACCTAGAGATTAACTAATTAAGTGATCAGTTCTGGGATGTTATTATTTGTTGTTGTTGTTAATTAACTACTGCGGCAGTACATTTGTCAGCGTAGGTTAATACAGATTCCAAAGTGTATTGTGTTTTTGTTGTGTTTTCTAGTGAACTAAACGTGCTATAATAATATATACCTTATATAAGATCTTATCTCTGATCATACCTAGACGAGCCACGCGGGTTTTTGAACTGCCCGTTACAGAGAGATCTAATAGATATACAGTTAGGAGAGATATTTGGATAATCGTGTTTCATTCAGTTACGGGTATTATAGGATCCCCGTGACAAGGTATAATAATCCAGCACATCATGAAGCCATTTCTCAGGAGGATCTGCTTAAGATCTGTGAACAACAAAAACTAAGATGATGCCACTCAACTTCTGCAAAAAGTTTGGTTGGATCTTATTCTGGGTTTTGGTCGTAGGGGATGTGAGAATCAGCGACATTTATCCACCGGTTCTTTTGTCGTTGAAACTGATGATGTTGGGTGTCAATATATTAGAATGACCAACAGTGAAGCTACAAAAAATCACTCTGGTAGAATTGGTGACAGAGAAAAAGGCAAAACACGCATGTATGCCACTGGTACTCCCTCATGCCCTGCCCTGTTCAAGTTAAACCCTCGAAACCAAGCTTTTTACCAATAACTCCCCAAAACACGTCATTGAAAGTGACGATGTCTGGCACACAGCAAACCCATTAGGACACAACACACTAAGCTCAATGATGAAACGAATTATAAAAGACTGTGGTCTCGATAAAGAGTACACACATCACTGCGTTGTGTCGACAACCGTTACTCTCTTGTCACATTCCGGGATGGAGGCTAGAGAAATACTAAAACTCACTGGCCACAAAAATGAACAAAGTTTGTCCTCTTACAATACTAAATCTTCCACCGCACAAAAGCGTCACTATTCTGTCATTTTACAAAACGATGCGCGCAACACATTTACAACAGCCTCAGCTTTAGTTTCCAAGCCTTTGAATATCTCACAAAATATAAGAGCTGAGATGTCTGGATGTTTTTCAAATTGAGGACAGTAATGTTGTGATAAATAATTATTTTCAGAATTAAGACTGCATTAAACGTTGCAGCTTGGTAGACTTTTGGGAGGGGTGTGGGGTGATTTATTAAATTTCAAACAAACGTGTTATTTATTCTTGTTTATGGATTTTCCTTTACATCTGTTAATAAAATAGACAAGATTAAATATTTGTTCCAAGTTCTACCGTCGTATGTATTTATTTATGATGTTTTTATATTGTCAACAGGTGTTGACATTTCAACATTATCAACATAAACAAAGTGGAACTATCCTGCCTGTTCACTCCTATTTCCTCCGCGTATTAAAATAATTCTAACTTTGAATACGTTTTAATCATGGTAGAATGAAGATAAACATACTTTGATTTCATTTTCGAGGTAGGTTATCATGGATTTAACACCACTAAATGTTACATTTAAAACATCACGTTAACGCGTTCGGTTTTAAATGACATTTAGCAGTGTTAAATCCACGATAACCTACTTCGAAAATGAAATCAGAGTATGTTTATCTCCTAATTATCTGACGTTATTGTTTGGGTATACCTGTGATTGATGTCTGGACGGTGTCGGCTCGGGACGTAGAAAATCTTATTTTGTATAGTACCGGTTTGCCGAATTATGAATGTCCCGGGAAGTAGAAGGAACTAATTGCTTTACATGTTCTGCGTTGCAGGGTGAGCCGTGTTTTCTTTATCAACGAAAGGCGAAGCGTTTATATTTTAGTCTTACTGTTCGGGGTAGCAACTGAGCAATTGACGTTTCAGATGGACTTTGAGAGATCTGCTCACAACGCTGTACGCACTGTATTCCCCACCACACGACCGAGAGGCTGTTTTTTCCATTACACTCACTGTATTTGGCGTCGTACACTAGGACTAGCATCAGATTGTATTGAAAACGATGATGTACAAAAGGTGGTAAGTCGTGCTTCAGCCCTTCCGATGGTTCTGCTGGACAAAGTTGAGGACGCTTGGGCTGACCCAATTGCCGACAGTCCCCAGGATGAAAAGGTAACATTACTGATGGACTACGTCACTAACACCTGGATAGAAGGGCCATGGACTCCAGAAATGTTGAACCACTTTGGCAATGACAGTCACCAGACAAATAACCATTTGGAAGGATGGCACCATAAAATCAATCAAATCGCCCAGAAGAGTCATCCGAACATATTTGAGGTGGTAGGTCTGTAGCAGTCTACAATGGAAGACAAACTACAGCAGTTAGATGGTCACTGGCAAGCTCCCGCACGAAAACGAAAATACCGCGCTATCGATGCCAGAATCCAATCTCTGAAAGACGAGTTGATCAGCCACATCGGAGAACTTTTGCATTTCAACTGAAAGCTGCGAGAATCAACGGAAATTTTATTTAAAATAAATCACCTTCGTTTGCTTTCCTTCTTCATTTTTTATCATTTCTTTCTTTCTTTATTTATTTCTTTATTTATTTACTATTTTGTTTGTTTATTTATTTATTCTGTGTTTTGTTGTTCTTCCATGTATATATTTCTCTTTGAACATTTAATGTCTTGTATATCTTGTAATAGTTGTAGTCGCAGTTATTGTCATACTATCATTATTGTATGTTTTGCATTCAAAATGAATAGTGGAACTGAATTATGGAAACAATTAATGTATTACTGAAGTTTGAATAAAAATGTTATGCTACTTTTAAATTGAATAGTTATAAAAATTAACAGACAGACATAGATACAGAGAGACATACACACAGACAGACGACGGACGGACAGACATAGATACAGAGAGGCAGACACACAGACAGACGACGGACGGACAGACATAGATACAGAGAGACAGACACACAGACAGACGACGGACGGATAGACATAGATACAGAGACAGACACACAAACAGACGACGTACGGACAGACATAGATACAGAGAGGCAGACACAGACAGACGACGGACGGACAGACATAGATACAGAGAGGCAGACACACAGACAGACGACGGACGGACAGACATA
This sequence comes from Gigantopelta aegis, assembly GCF_016097555.1. Lineage (NCBI taxonomy): Eukaryota > Metazoa > Mollusca > Gastropoda > Neomphalida > Peltospiridae > Gigantopelta > Gigantopelta aegis. The sequence continues at coordinate 17,426,060 of NC_054703.1, read as the reverse complement.
GATACAGAGAGGCAGACACACAGACAGACGACGGACGGACAGACATAGATACAGAGAGGCAGACACACAGACAGACGACACACGGACAGACATAGATACAGAGAGGCAGACACACAGACAGACGACGGACGGACAGACATAGATACAGAGAGACAGACACACAAACAGACGACGGACGGACAGACGACGATACAGAGAGACAGACACACAGACAGACGACGGACGGACAGACGACGATACAGAGAGGCAGACACACAGACAGACGACGGACGGACAGACATAGATACAGAGAGACAGACACACAGACAGACGACGGACGGACAGACATAGATACAGAGAGACAGACACACAGACAGACGACGGACGGACAGACAGATTTACACCAGAGACGTTAAAACTTAGGTATTGTTGTATATCATTTTAAAATTTTATTGTATTTTATTTATTTGTAATACCAACAACGTAACCACTGAAACGAACTCTTAGTGCTAACAACTGCACTGTGGTACAGGATTAGTTTGTTGTTACCTTTTGACTGCACACACTGTCAACCAGGTAAAAGGGCAATTAACGAGTACCTGGGCGTAGATAGATCCTAATTAATACACACCAACAAGTCCCGCGACGTAGAATTCATTTTAGGACCGTTTATACAAGTTTATCTACGTCCCCGGCCATAACCGTCTGGACAGCCTCCTCGGACCTAACAGAGGAGTAGCTGTAAAGGTTTTGATGCATTTAATGCCAGGTGTGGAATCCTTATCACTGAGTCTGACTCCTGCTACAGGTATACGTAAATGTATTTATAATAAAGTTAAGTTAAAATAATAATAATATTATAATAATAATAATAATAATAATAATAATAATAATTTTAAATTATAATAATAAAATAAAATAAATTAATTAAATGATGATGATGATGATGATGATGATAGCTATATAATAAGCAAGGTCGTTGTATATTCACTATCGTTGTGACCGCTTCTCTTTTAATTTGTATTGCAGACATTCTTCTTTGTTCTCAATTACCGGCCTCTTTGGCGTCGTGGTTAGGCCATCGGTCTACAGGCTGGTAGGTAATGGGTTCGGATTCCAGTCGACGCATGACCCTGAGTGAGAGGTACAAGGCTCAATGGGTAGGTGTAAACCACTTGCACCGACCAGTGATCCATAACTGATTCAACAAAGGCCATGGTTTGTGCAATCCTGCCTGTGGGAAGCGCAAATAAAAGATCCCTTGCTGCCTGTCGTAAAAGAGTAGCCTATGTAGCTGGTTTCCTCTAAAAAAACAGTGTCAGAATGACCATATATTTGACGTCCAATAGCCCATGATAAGATAAAAAATCAATGTGCTTTAGCGGCGTCGTTAAATAAAACAAACTTTACTTTTTTCTTTGTTCTCACCGAATACCTTACTTCGCAAGGATCTATTTGCTCTCAGGTACTGTATTCCATCGTACAAAATAGTGTGTACAAAGATAAATTCTGTAAAATCAACGGCAATGGTAGCTGCCTCCGCTGTCTTCTTCTGTTCGCGTCGATCAACATTTGAATTTTATTTGTCACTTTACAAAGAAGTGGCCATAATATAAGACGTTGTATTCAAATAGCATTAACTATGATGTTTTATTTCCAATAAGGTTTATTCAAATTTATAAAATTATTCAAAATTCACTAAAAGTAAAAGGGCCATTGAATAGTTACTCGTCCGATTTTTCACCAACTGCGGTTGTGTGGTGTTCAAATTGAAAAATTATCAAAAAATCTTTTTTCGGATAAAGTTTGATATACATGTCTACCGTATATGTAGGTATTTTCTAAATTACTTTGCGGCGCTTATAATCCCAAGTGGGATTAGTAATTTTCTTACCAGTTATTAGAGCTACAAAGTAGACCTCGTGCACAGTAAAGCAGATCTATATCTCGTAGGGTAGGTACAAATGATAATATTAATGTATAACAAGTCGCCAGTGTTTTTGAAAATGTGAGAGTCAGTGTATCAGATATGTATAAGGCATAAACTAATGGTCACTTTATCGATTTAACTTTACTCTTATCTAAATCTACGCTCCTTGAAGACAAAAACATATTTTAATGGATGGGCACTTTGTAATTTAGACCGAAGTAACCATCAGCAATATAAAGGATATTGTTCGCAGGAGAAATGCATTATTGTCTTCTTTAGTCTGTATACTGCTGTTTATCATTTTATTATTACTGAACTTTACAATATGCGCGCACCATAAAGCTAAGATGTGTGGTCGTTAACCATATGTCCGACGCCATATAACCGTAAATACAATCTGTTGAGTGCTTCGTTAAATAAACCATTTTCCTTCCATTTTCCACACGGCTAAGAGCTCAGTATTGACTGGATTGGAATGAGATATATATGTGTGTGTGTTTTCTGACATCTCACCTTCATAAAGCAAAAAATATCACAACTTAATGTCTTGTAGTATATACATGTACATGTATATATGTTTCTTAAATATCAATTGCAGAGTCAGATTTCTACACGTAAGTATTTTAAATGTTATACTTTCAACAACAGGGACACCTGCTCCAAACCAGTTCGTTATTACAAATACCCCAGCTGTTCAGGTAATCATCGGTTTATGAATTAGTATCGGGAAAACAGGTCTATTGTAAATGTAATTCAGATCGGGTGGCATTACATTTTCCGTCACCTTAGAAATATACGTAGAGTTACCATTATTATTCACCCATTATCAAGTTAAAGAATCTCTGTAAAGATTAATTAAAATGTCTGTTCCAAAGAAACGAGGAGTGTTCTGCGTTTGTGATGCCTTACAGTAACATAGATGCATTGCTTAGCCTCATGTGGGAATTGCACTTTAGGGCTATTAAGTTAGTGATTCCACGGTGCTCTGCTGTATTATGGCACACACACACCACATGTGTAGCTATATAAATATCTAATTGATACACAAATAAATAAACATTGTACCATTTATACATATTACAAATAAATAAGGTAACTAATATTACAAATAAACAATGTAACTATATGCATACATACATACATACATACATACATACATACATACGGCACGGGACAATTTGTGAGGCCAGTGCGTTAATATCTATGTATGTAACGGTCAACCTCGACATACATACAATATATAGATATTCATACATCAATACATACTACCCAGTGTAGGTGTGTCCACTGTTTCATACTTGGTTGAATCTGGAAATTCCCCCACCTTCACTATAACTTTTCCCTCTCTGAACTGCTCAAGAACATCACTGGGTAATTCATTCAGCTCAGCAAGGTATATAATACCCCATTTTGCATGATCATACCTTTTTTAATAGGGAAGCATACATCGGAATGCAAAGAGGTCTAGCTCCCATATGCCATCTCGTGGAGCACGGATAAACATCATCAGCACTTTCAACATCTGCAAATATTCCTACCATAGCATAGTTTGGATCTTCAGCATGACTTTGACCAAACCAAGATGATGCATTGCTGAGCCTTGGTGTTGATAGAATGTCAAAGAGCTGTTTAACTCCACCCTCGCCACTGGCAATTTCAATATTCTTTTTCAGTTCAGTATCAGAATTTTGTAATTATGTGAGACATTGTGCCTGAGCAGTGATGTTGTGGGCTGGTGTGGCCTTGCATAGCATTTCCCACTCAGTGAATTCTCTGCAGTCTTCTTTCCTAATAGGCCACTTTCAGTCCACAGCACAAGAATTCCAGTTGATTCGAGTGTTGTCCAGCAGCATTCATAAAGGTCATTATATCATGCCAGTTATATCAACATTCGGCTGGACCAATAGTCATATACCCCCTCCATCGCTATTAGGTGCATCAATACCACAAATAAATACACAATTTTGTAAAGATAGTGGGGATATTTAATTTCATAGTTAGATATATGGTTTGCGTAAGAAAAACCCTATTACAGAGTTTGGCTATTAGCCATTACACTTTAACTGAGAAAAACAATGTTTCTTTTTGTATTGGACTCTTCTTTTAAAAATGATCTTGATCTTTCCTGTAAATATATAAGGTTTTATTCTACATATTTGAATTCACTTTCTTTGAACTACAGAGTGCTTCAAATGTTAAAAACAAATCTGAGATTATTATAATATCTCAAAGTAACGAAATCTTATAGAAAATATGACCATCTTGTTTTGGGGCTTTAGGGCGTTAAAAGCACAAAATTCAGTTTTGTATACAGCATTTCTGGAATCAGCATGTACAAATCATATAAAAACAACTGTATACCATATTCTACCCAAAATGTCTTAAAACCATTTTTCAAAGCTCTTTTCCAGATTTGGGATTTGAAAAACACATAATACCATTACCCTGCCATTTTCATACTACTTCAGAGACAAGATATAATGGATATTTTCTCTAAATACTGTCAACTAAATAAAAGCTAGGATGATTTATTCAGTCCATCTAGCAATATATAATATACTGCGAACAACAACAACTCACAAAAAATCTGATTAGCCAGGAACAAAACGTCCGTGTGTTCCTCAACAAACTGCAAAATTCGATTGGTGCTTCGACTCGAAATATTCCACCCGCGCCAATAACGAATACCTAACAATACGATTGGTCGTTTGGCTGTTATAAACGCCAAGGAAAGTGACCGTAAACCTGAGGATGTGATCGTAAACCCGAGGCTGTGATCGTCACTAATAATCAGCGTACACAAGTGAGTATTACAGCACTGTTTTTACCTGCTAACTTTGTGGGAAAGGTCTGATTATAGGTTTCTTCAGTAGTACATGTAATGACTTGGATTTCTTTTTTTCATATATTTTATGTTCGCATTGCGACAAGTCTCAAGGACCTTGCTCCAACCATACACCAGCAAAGACAAATCATTTTAAACTCTCTAAACAATTTTGAACTAAATAATCTACAGTTGATTCTAAACGGTCGATACGTTACATACTGATACCAACAAACAGATGTATGATCATGTTCACAAACAGACAGACAAACAGATGTATGATCATGTTCACAAACAGACAGACAGATGTTTGTTTTTTCTGTTTCGAATATCATTATCTATATAAGTAAAATGTTTGGTGCGGTCCTAATGTGACTAGAAGCCCAAACCAGATGTTACCTTCCAATGTCGTACGTAGGTATTTATCGATTTTATCGATTTTGTTTATATATATATATATATATATATATATATATATATATATATATATATATATATATATATATATATCTATATATATCTATATATATATATATATATATATATATATATATATATATACAAACAAAATCGATAACTCACTGAATTGGCTCAAATAAAAATTATGGTGCTGTAATTTTAATATTTCACACTCATTACTAGACGGATATCTTCTAGTGTTCTGTCCGAATGTTTAACTATTCGCTCACTAATTTTCTATTCGAAATATTCGAATAGTATTTTCAAGTATTCGAATATATGGAGGTTTTAGGTCGCATGGGGGAAAGTTCTGTAAATGAGATGGGTAATGTTGTTTCTTTGAATTACAAGATGATTTCTACATGTTGCCTGCCAAGAGCATTCAGTAGGGAACATAATACGTGACTGGTTTTAAAAAGAAATATTAGATTTTTCATTTTAACTTATTTTCATGCTTATATCCAATTAAGGTTCAAGTACGCTGTCCTGGGCACACACCTCAGCTATCTGGGCTGTCTCTCCAGGGCCCCGTTCCACGAAGCGATCTTAGCCTGAAGATCAACTTAAGTGCATAGGGTAGCTATGCGCTTACGGTAATCTTAGGGCTAAGATCGCTTCGTGGAACGGGGCCCAGGACAGTGGGTTAGTTGTGAGTGGTTAGTAAGAGAGAACAGGGTGTAGTGGTCTTACACCTACCCACTGAGTCGTTAAAACTCGGTCTAGGTTGGAGCCGGTACCAGGCTGCGAACCCAGTGCCTACCAGCCTTATTTTAAATTAGAGTATTAGTAGCGGCGTCTGGTGCGGCTGGATCATCCATTCATACAGCAGTGGGTTTTGGTTGGTTTTTTTTTTTTTTTTTTTTTTTTGGGGGGGGGGGGGTTGTTGGGGGTTTTGGGGGGGTTTTATTGCTTTTTTTATTATTATTTTTTTTTTATTTTTTTTTTTGGGGGGGGGGTCTTTTCTTTTTCTTTTTTAATATTCCAGACTCTTCTAGGGGCTAATTTTATACATTATTCACAACGAAAATTTGCTTCGAAACCTATAGTCCAGGAACATTAGGTCAAAATTAGTGTTTAACCCGGAAATAAATAGTACAGAGCTGAATTTTTCAGGATAATTGCAGAATATCTATAGTAATAACATATCAAAAGTCCCCAAATTTCTGAATTGTGCTAATTTTACTACAGACGTAAAAATATATTTATCGTCCTGTAACCTGATTTCGTCAGTAACCTATTTTCGTTTTCAACCTTTGAGAGTACTTAATATACTATAGTACCCCTATCGCACACACATTTTAAACATTTGCGATCGGATATTTGAAACAAAAATAAGAATAAACGTTTTTATGAGTATAAAGTTTTTAAAAATAAGATTAAGATTTTTTTTTTATTGTAATGATGTCCATTTTTGCTGTCAATTATTTTGAATTACGACGATAGTTTAAATATACATATATAAATTTTATTTGATTAAATAATGTGTATTTAATTATTAAGCTAAATCATTTAACAATATTTTACGAAACTAAATGTGCAAACATTCTTTAGTGGTTTCGAATGAATAAAAGTAAGCTACATTTGATTAAAACTTAAAATTTGACAGTAGCATGGACTGTAACTCATATTACAATGTGCTATGGACATCTTTCATATATGAAGCCACATACGTTTTAATGGAAGTATATATTTTCAGAAATGGGAAGGAAGCTGATGCAGTGATTCTCAAAATTAGATGCATTTGTTATTACACACGAAGTACTGGCATTCTGTACATATCCTTATTTTGAAGAATATTGTTTGCAGTAGACTTGTAGTTAGGAAGAGCCTAGCGCCTAACGTTCATCTTAGTGGTCAGACTCAGTTTTGTCCGTTAGCACATGGACCATTTTCCGTTAATATGGTACAAACTTGGTGCATGAAAACTCATGTATTTGACATAATACTGGGTATCATTAAAGGGGCGATACCACCATATAATCTATAATGCAAAAATGTAGCGGGGTTCCACTTTATAAATAACTGTGTCAAAAATTACCATATGTTTGACATCCAATAGCCGATGATTAATAAATTAATGTGTTCTAGTGGTGTCGTTAAACAAAACAAAATTCTTTTTTAACGACCATCCTTACATATTAATCTATAATATATATATATATATAATATATATATTATAGTATAATATATATATTATAACATTATTATTTATGCATAATATACCAGTAGCTATATACATGTATTCAATGTGTTTCTGGTCGTGCTAATTTTTGTACGAAATCGAACTTCATTTTTTGTTCGTACTGTACGAAATTACTGAGAGTCGAAATCCAGTTTGGGCCATTTATAAACGGTAAGATGAAACTTGAACACATTGAAAATACATAGACATTGATACTAAGAGGGTAAGGTCACAGGCAGAATAATCTGTAATTTTAGTTGTTAAAGCATAAAAATTATTAGTCAGACAAATCTTACGATGGCAGCAAACTCAGGACAATAAACAATATTCCTGACTATCGATCCATTTTAGATATGGATTATAACTTTACGCTCTGTCGACACGCCGGTGACTTCGCATGTTAAATATTGCTTAAATACAATGCAACCATGTTTGCGACAATAACTGCAATTATTTATGAGTTCCAAGATTCACAAATTACTAAAGGGTTGACATGGATGTCATTCCATCGTGGTTCAGTTAAATATAATACGACCATGTTGGTCACAATAACAGCTATTTATGAGTTCCTAAATTCATAAATTACAAGAGGGTTGACTTGAATCCCACTCCATCGTGGTTCAGTTAAGCATATTTTTTCGTGATACAATAGCGAACTTTGGTATCCCCAAAAATGTTTCATTTATAGTCCGTATTTAGAGAAATAAGGTCCCGAAAATCTGCATTGATGTGCCTTAGGTCCGACAAAGATGATAATTTACTAGCCAGTGACCACTTAGCCATGACGATTTCTCCACGTTTTCCGTAGATGGAAAGTCCTAATATTCGGAACCTTAAAGAAGTGGACGCCACTGGATCCTCAACACAATTAGCATTTTTATCAACATCCAGAAATACACGTGTTTATTTTGACTGGAATATAGAGATGCTCAACATGGAGATGTTAGATCATCATTGTGGTGTTCTTGCTAAGTAAGTCAGAAAAATACCTATACGTGTACCAGTAAAGCTATATGAACGACCAAACCATTACCCGTTATCAAGACCGTGTCTCTCTACAAACTCGAATGAGCATTTGGCAAAATAGTGGTTGGTTCCAAAAATCTCTCTCTAGTGCGTTTACTTATCGGTGATATTTGTATGTTTGTTCACAGTTCAAATCACTGTGTTTTCACTTAACTCTTGAATTTTTATATTGATGTTGATTATGAAATAATGTTTGCATTTACCATAGTTTGACGTCCAGTAGCCATTATTTGTTTAAGTCCGGGGGTCGATAAACATTCATTCATTCATTCTTTCATCCATCCATTCATTCATTCATCTGTTCGTGTATTCTATCTAGTTCCTATAAAATCATTTTATCAGTAGTCTATATTAGTAGTAGTATATTAGTAGGGGGAAAAAGACAAGTTATTAATTATTCTTCGGAAATATGATGTGCGTCTCAGAAGTAATTTTTTAATAAAAACAAATACTGGAATTGTGTGTGCGCGCGCGTGCGCGTGTGTGTGTGTGTGCGTGTGTGTGTGTGTGCGTGTGTGTGTGTGGGAACGGAGGTCACGTTGTTCCATAATACCCTGACACATTATCATGACAATGATGACGATGGTAATTGTTTCGTTTTTACAGGGGTGATCTCAAGACAACCACGGGAAAATAAAGATGTCTACCACAACTGTGCGACCGTTTACACTGAATCAAACAGCCAGCCTTATCGATACTTCTACTGATCTTGGCAATTTTACTCGTGGAAACTATTCAGGCTATGAACGTCAATGGCAACGGTGGGCAAGTTTTGAAGCATACAGATATAGTTTCTGGGCCATAATGTTGATTATAACTGTGATAGGCATAATTGGGAACACGCTGGTTTTTATCATGATGGGCGACACGAAATTGCGTCACTTATCTTATTCAGTTTACTTGAAATTTCTGGCTGTTTCTGACAGCTGTTTGCTAATCATATGGCTACTCCATGAAAGTGAAAAACTATTGTTTGTAGGGCGACTTGTAAAAATTAACTTTTGTATAGTGTCGTTCACGTTAAGGAGTCTTTCAATGATGACATCGCCGTGGCTGGTTGTTGGACTTACACTGGATAGATACATATGCGTTAGGTTTCCGTTAAGTAGAGAACGACTTTGTACCCGGATCAAAGCTATTATCGTTTGCTCCATTATACTTGGCCTGTCTGTTGTATCAATTCTACCCTTTCCTCTTACGAATAAACAGTGTTTTGCGGTACAAGAAATTAGGTATTATTATATTTGCATTCGATTGTTTTCCTCCATTCTACCATGCCTGGTTATTCTGGTGTTGAATATACTTATAATAATTCAAATTCAACGTAGTCACAACTTCAGAAGTATCTTTACAAGGTCAACAACTGACTCAGCTAATCGTCAACAACAAGACGGTTCAACGCGCCCTCTCGTATTGATTACAATCCTGGCCTTTGTCACACTGATACCAATGGCATTGTCAGAGGCCGTTAGAGTCGTACTAGTAATGAAAGACAACGATTTCGTAGCCCTGACATTAATCGCTAATATTGGATCGATATCTTTCTTGGTCTACCTTTTGAATTTTGGACAGAACTTTTATATCCTGATTGGAAGTTCATCCAATTATCGAGAGATCATTCGAAAACGACTGCGTTGCTTTTCTTTGAAACGGAATCAAGAAAACCAATTGAGTCCAGCTGTAACAACAAATATTTCTACCAACAAAAGTGGTTCTTGATCTGGTACAACAATCAGTTTATCACTGGTGTCTGCCACATCTGGAGACAGGAGATCCGGAATGGACGCTAGTACATTTGACATAATGAATATAATGTGTTGAATAGTCTATCTGGTATCATAATTTGATTTTAGCGAGCCCACCTGGTAACATGATCACATTATTGTTGGAAAGGGCGTCTGAGTTCAATATTGTCAGCAAGTCCATCTGGTGTTTTGACATCTGTATTGTTAGCTAGTTCATCTGATGTTCTGGTATCTGTATTGTCAGCTAGTCCATCTGATGTTTTGACATCTGTATTGTCAGCTAGTCCATCTGATGTTTTCACATCTGTATTGTCAGCTAGTCCATCTGATGTTTTGACATCTGTATTGTCTGCTAGTCCATCTGCTGTTTTGATATATTATTGTCAGCTAGTCTATCTGGTATTTATATGTAATCATTATTGATAGATACGGTCTGCTAGTCCATCT